>NW_006434834.1:422141-429052 GCF_000325575.1 Pteropus alecto
CGTTCTTATAGGCATTCTCTTGTAGGTAACTAACTGCTTTTCTCTTGCTGCTTTTATTCTGTCTTAAACCTTTAAGCCATTTCAAATTATGATGTGTGTTGATGTGGGCCTCTTTGGGTTTATGTTATTTGGGACTTATGTTTCCTGGACTTATATGTGTATTTCCTTTGCCAGGTTAGGGAAATTTTTAGTCATTGTTTCTTTAAATAGATTTTCAATCCCTTGTGTTCTCTTCTCTATCTGGCGCCCAAAATGTTGATATGCTTGATGTCCCAGAAGTCCCTTAAACTAGCCTAAATTTTTATTCTTTTTTTCCCCCCTCTTATCAGTTTGGTACTTTCTGTTACCTTGTCTCTGAATCACTGATTCTATCCTCTGCCTCATCTAATCTACTAATCTACTGCCATATAATGTGTTCTTCATTTCTGACCGACTTTTTTTTTTTTTTTTTTTTTTTACAAAAACTATACCTTTGTGTAAGTTCTCACTTAGATAATCTATTTTCTCCCATGTTTCTTAATCATCCTTTTCACCAGTGTTTTGAACACTTCCTGGTAGATTGCTTGGCTCCATTTCATTTCCTCTTCTTTCATTTGGGACATGTTCTTTTTGTCTCCTCATTTTGGCTGACTCCTTGTGTTTGTTTCTTTGTATTAGGCAGATCTGCTATATCTCCCAGTCTTGGTAGGGTGGCCTTATGTAGTTGGTGTACTAAAGGGCCTAGTAGTGCTTTCTCCCTGGTCTCCTTAGATGGGTACTCCAGTTGTGTCCCTTTCGTGGGTTGTGTGTTCCCTCTTGTTGTAATTGATCCTTGATTGCTGTTGGCATATTAGTAGGTGCGAATGACCTGTAGGCAGACTGAGAACTAGCCGTGATTTCAGCAGATGAGCTGTTGTTCTGGGGCTGACTCCATTGAGCGGGATTTGCTTTAGTGGGGCTCTGGTGCTTATCCTGTCTGTCCTTTTGGTATGTCATTTGTGGAGCTAATTGGGTGGTGTTTTGGTGTGGTCTATAGTTGGCCAGCAGGTATGTTGGTTTGGGGACCTCTTGGGAGGTTCTGCAGTTCAGGTGAAGGTCAGCCATTGCCTGTGCCCAGTATGGGGTCACCTCATAGAAACTGCACACTTATCTGCATTTGGTAACTGCCTGTGCTGTACTTGGAGGCTCCTAGGAGAGGCTATGCTGCAATTCGAGTCTGGTTGCCACTTTGCCTGGCTTGGGGCCATTTAGCAAGAGGTACAGTGTATGCCGAGGCCAGCCACTGCTTATTTGGGGTGTATGGACCTTGGAGAGATTTTAGTTAAGTATGTAGCATGAGTCAAGACAGGCTGTTTATATGGAAAGGCCACTCGACATGGCTTTGGTGGGCCTGCAAGTTGGCTGGAGTAGGGTCTCAGAGAATCAGCGGGGTGGGGCAAGCAGTGTTTGCCAACTTAATGGAGACTCAGATTTGGCACCCATCTGTGCCTGCAAGCTGTGTGGGAGGAGAGCTCAACTAAGGAACAGTGGTGCCTGCCAGCGCTTCTGTCACAGAGGAAGCTACCCCTGCAGCTGTTGTTGAAGCCAGACAATTTAGTTCCTCCCTGTATGTCTCTGGTGCTTTTTGAGCTGCTCTTTTTTTTTTTTTTTTTTGCTGGAGCTTAGAGTGTTTATGAGCTAGTGAGTCTGTGTGTGGGACTTTTAAGAGGACGCCTGGGTCTGTGGCATCCCTCTGTCTCACCTGGACTGAATCACTGGTGATTTTCACAGCCAGATATTTTGGAAACTACTTTTCCCAGCACTGGTGCTCCAGACTGAGGAGCCTGCTGTGGGGCTGGGACCTTTTGTCCCTCAGGGAGACCTCTTCAGCTGAGCTATCCCTCCAGATTTTAAACTGCTATATGTGGGTATGGAACCAGCCCCTCAGCCCCTCCTACCAGTCTCGACATAGCTTCTTTTATATTTTTAGTTATAGGAGTTCTATTTAGCTAGTTAGTCTTCAGATGGTTTTCAAGGGTGGTTTTTCTATAATTTAGTTGTAATTCTGACGTGGTTGTGGGAGAAGGCGAGCCACCATTTACCTACTCTGCTATCTTGACCAAAACTCTTAATATATTTTTCTGTTATTCCTATGTATTAGTTTTTTTTTAAGTTAGATTTTATGTTCTGCAAGTGCCTCATTATCTGAAAGACAGTGTTACAAAAAAGTTATATCAATTTATCACTATGAATAAATGGAAAATGCCCATGTTACTGTATACCTTTAGTACTATAATTACATTTTCCCCATCTTTAATGGGTAAAAACAGTTGTCTTTGTTTTAATTTATACTTTTTAACCACTGGTAAGGTTGAATATTTTTTATATGCTTGCTAGTTCATATCTAATTTTATAAATTATCTTCAGGAAATATTTGTTTTAACCATCAATCGATTTGGTTTATCATTTGAGTACCTACTACTAGTAGTCCCCCTCCTCCTCCTCCTACTACTGCTGTGTTTTGGGCACTGGACAGTTAATGTGAGCGGTATTACAGGAAATTGTGTTATAGAGTGGGATCAAACGCACATGTGTGCCATAATATAGATAGATATAATTTGCTATAGATCTTAGGTGACAATATTAAGTACTCAATAGCTTAATTACTGTGTGACAGGCACTGTTCTAAGTGGTCTTTTTATATTAACTCATTTAATAAACAATTCTATGCAGTAGATACTGTGGTTATCTCCCATTTTTAAAGATAAAGACACTGAAGCAAAAGGATTGCCCTGATTGAAAATGCTAGTAAATGATGAAACTGAGATTAAACTTAGGGAGTCTGACTCTGAAGTTAATATTTTTGATTACTAACCTATACTGACTGTATCACAGTTTTTACATGTTGGATTCACAGAAGTGGTAGTACAGATTGTTCATTTGTATTATCACAGAAAGGTGAGTATCTTGAAGTACTTTTTAAAATATTCATATATTGCATTTGTTTATGATTAGCATATTTATTTTAATAATTATCCTACTCAAGTGAACAGTTAATGCAAATATGTCTCCAGCCTCTTACTTTTTTATCCAACCTTCTATCTCAAATTCTTTTTTCCTTAGATGTGTATGCCTTTTTTTCCAGTTGAAAGAAATAAAAACCATAAATAAATAAATTGACTCTCTTAGCCATTACTGAATTTTCATCAAGGAAATTCTAGGGTTTCAATGTAGGTAAAGATATAGGTAAGTAATAAACATGTCAAAAGGCATCTTTTAAACTAATATACTAAGTTTAAGTAAAAAGTTTGCTGAAAGACATAAATCTATTTTGCCAACTTGATTTTAAAGACTCTAGGGTATGATACGAATTTTGCTTGGAAGTGAAATCGTATGTTGACAGTTAAATAATTGATATGAAAATTATGTATGATAAAATATAAAGATATCATAAGCATTTAATCCTTTAGTATTTTAGTATCATCGTAAATATTGAATAAAATTTCACTTTACTATTCAAAAGGCAAACATATCTGATTACTGTTTAACTTATAAAGTCACAGTCTTTTACTTAATCTCACACACACACACACACACACACACAATTGTCATGAAATAGCAACATCTGCTGATATTTGTGGCTAGACTATATATGATAGTTTTGGCACATAATAGGTATTCAATAAATACTTGTTCAGGGAATGAATAAATGCCTTATATGTCTTTTATCTGATCAGTATCAACATGTTAATAAGAAGGGGGAAACCGGGATGTTTATAGATCTAATTAAAAGCAAGCTTCATGAGCATAATGCACCTTAATCATATTCTTTTGCAAGTTTTAAAGGATTGTAATCAAGGAACTCTTTTAAGAAATCCACATGTAGACGAAATACTTTCTTAAAGTACCTTTGTTATTCAGTATCTATTGGAAGGAAATCTGTGGTAAATTTATTTGTAATACAATGAATTATCTCTTGATTAAAAATTTTGCTTAGCTATGCAAATATAATATATATAACCAGCTTTTAAATGGTGAGGAAGGAAGAAAATCTATTACTAGCAGAACAATGTATTTCAAATTTCTCTCTCTCTCTCTCTCTCTCTCTTTCTCTCTCTCTCTTTCTTTTTTTTTTTGGTCAAATATTCAGGTGAAGGGAAGTGGCTCCGAAACATTGACTATTACCGTTTAGATGGTTCTACTACTGCACAATCAAGGAAAAAATGGGCTGAGGAATTTAATGATGAAACTAATGTGAGGTAGGAAACCTTTTTTGTTTGTGTAGAGAGGTTTTAAAAAGTTATTAAAAATCTACCTACAGTAAAATTCACTTTTTAGTATATATTCTACAGTTTTTGATGAATGCATGATATAGTCAAGATAGAAAATGGTTTCATCATACCTAAAAATTCACTCATGGAATCATACAATTTGTAGCTTTTTGAGTCTCACTTATTTCACAAGGCAAAATGCATTTGAGATTTATCCTTATTGTTATATATGTCAATGGTTGTTTTCCTTTTTATTGTTCAATAATATTCCATTGTATGGATGTATCACAGTTTATTTGCAGTTGAGAGATGTTTACGTTGTTTCTAGGTTTTGGAATTAAAATTGAAGCTGCGCTAAATAGCCATGTATAAGTTTTTGTGTGACCCCTAGATATTTACCCAAGTGAAATGAAAATCTAGGAGTTCAATTCCTGGGTTGTATGGTAAGTTTATATTTAGTTTGTAAGAAACTGCCAGTTTTAAAAGCAGTTGTACAGTTGTTCATTCCCACCAGCAGTGTCTGAGAGTTCCAGTTGCTCTTCATTCTTGTTAGTGCTTGGTATTATTGTGTTTTCTTTTGTTTTGTTTTTAATTTTATTTTATTTATTGTTTGGTGACATTGGTTAACAAAGTCCAGTAAGTTTCAGGTCTGAAATTTAACAGTAAGGCATATATATATTGCATTGTGTGTTCCCCACCTATAGTTAGATTTCTTTCTGTCACCACATATTTGACCTCTTTTACCCCCATCTATCTCCCTCTCCCCCTATCTATCTCCCTCCTCCTCCCTCTCCCCCTACACTCTGGTAACCACTAGTCTATTGTCCATGTCCATGAGTCTCTGTTTGTCCTGTTTGTTTCTTTTACGTTTATATCCCACATATGAGTGATAGCATGTGGTTTTCAACTTTTTCTGTCTGGCTTATTTCGCTTAGCGTGATTATCTCAAAGTCCATTCATGTTGTCACAAATAGCACTATTTCATCTCTGCTAATGACTGAGTAATATTTTATTGTATATATGTATGACAGCTTCTTTAACCAATCATCTATCATAGGACACATCGATTGCTTCCATATCCTGGCCACCATGAATAATGCTGCTATGAACATCGGTGTCCAAATATCTTTTCGAATATGGATTTTCAAGGCTTTGGAGTAAATACCCAGAAGAGGGATTGCTGGATCATGTGGTAGATCAATTCTTAGTTTTTTTGCAGCCCTACCAGCAGTGTATGAGGGATCCTTTTTCTCCACATCCTCTACAAAACTTGTTATTAATTGTCCTATTGAATAGCTATTCTAACAAGTGTGAGATGATATCTCATTGTGGTTTTGATTTACATTTCCCTATTAGCTAGCGATGTTGAGCATGTTTCCATGTGTTTGTTGGCTGTTTGTATGTCTTCTTGGGAGAAGTATCTGTTTAGGTTCTCTGCTCATTTTTTAATTGGATATTTTGGGATTTTTTTAGTTGTTGAGTGGTATGAGTTCTTTGTATATTTTGGATATTTATTAGGCCCTTATCGGAGGCATTGTTTGCAGATATCTTCGCCCATTCAGTTGCTTGCCTCTTTGCCTTGATGTTTTCTTTTGCTATGCAGAAGCTTTTCGGTTTGATATCGTCCTATTCATTTATTTTTGCCTATACTTCTCTTGTCTATGAGGTTAAATTCATAAAATCCTCTCTAAGTCCAAGGTCCATGAGTTTAGTTCCAGTGTTTTCTTCTATTCAATTTATTGTTTTTGGTCTTATATTTAGGTCCTTAATCCATTATGGGATAATTTTTGTGTGTGGTGATAGACAACAGTCTAGTTTTATACTTTTGCATGTGCCTTTCCGGTTTTCCCAGCGCCTTTTATTAAAGAGGCTTTCCTTTCTCCACTGTATATTTTTGGCTTTTTGTCGAAAATTATTTGCCCATATAAACATAGGTTTGTTTTTGGACTCTTGATCTGTTCCACTCGTCTGTGTATCTGTTGTTCTTCCAATAGCATGCCATTTTGATTATTGATGCTTTATAGTATAATTTAAAGTCAGGCAAAGTAATGCCTCCCGCGTCATTCTTTTTTCTCTGGATGGCTTTGACAATTTGGGGTCTTCTATGCTTCCATACAAAATCTGATGATTTTTTGTTCCATTTCTTTAAAAAATGCCAATGGAATTTTGATGGAGATTGCATTAAATCTATATAATGCTTTAAGTAATAAGGTCATTTTAACTATATTGTTTCTTCCAATCCAAAACACAGAATATCTTTCCATTTCTTTGTATCTTCTTGTAATTCTTTTAATAGGGTCTTATAGTTTTCATTATATAGGTCCCTCACATATTTCGTTAGGTTTATTACTAGGTATTTTTTTTTCTTTTTGTTGCCATTGCAAAAGGAATTATTTTTTCTACTTCTATTTCTGACAATTTGTTATTAGAATATAGGAATGCTATGGATTTTTGAACGTTGATTTTGTATCCGGAAACTTTACTGTATTTGCTTATTGTTTCTAGTAGTGTTCTTCTGGAGTCTTTAGGGTTTTCTATATAGAGAATCATGTCATCCGCAAATAGTGACAGTTTGACTTCTTTGTTTCCTATTTGGATGGCTTTTATATCTTTCTCTTGTCTGATTGCACTCGCTAGGACCTCCAATGTTATATTGAATAACAGTGGTGATACTTGACAGCC
>NW_006434834.1:430160-430981 GCF_000325575.1 Pteropus alecto
CCCCCCATGCTTTTTTGGTTCTTCTTTCTTTTTTTTTTTTTTTTCTTATTGTTTCACAGTTCATCTCCGGCTTCAAAACATTTTGATCAGAGAATATGATTGGTATGATTTCAACTCTCTTATATTTATTGAGGCTATCTCTGTGTCCCAGTATGTGATCAATCCTCTAGTACACATGGAACAGAATGTATAAGCAGCTGTATTGGGATGAAAGGCTCTGTAAATGTCAATTATGTCCAGTTGGTCTAATGTGTCATTTAAGGATGTTATTTCCTTATTGATTTTCTGTTTGGATGATCTGTTCATATCCGACAGTGGAGTATTTAGGTCCCCTACTACGAAAGTGTTTTGGTTTGTTTCTCCCTTTTGTGTTATTAGTAATTGCTTCATATATTTCAGGGCTCCCTGATAGGGAGCATAGATATTAATAAGGGTTATGTCTTCCTGGTATACGATTCCCTTTATCATTATAAAGTGTCCCTCAGTATCTTTCTTTACCTTTTTCATTTTGAAGTCTATTTCGTCCGATATTAGTACTGCTACTCCTGCTTTTCTCTGAATGCCATTTTCTTGAAATATCATTTTCTACCCTTTCACTTTGAGTCTGTATTTGTCTTTGGAACTGAGATGTGCTCTTGGAGTCAGCATATGATTGGGTTTTATTTTTCGATCCAGTCTGCACCTCTGTGCCTTTTTATTGTTGAGTTCAGTACATTTACATTTAGGATTTGTATTGAAATAAACGTTTTCCTATAACTATTTTATCATTTGCTTTCTGGTAGCTCGCTGTTTGCATTGCTTCTGTTTTCATTTGTCGTTTT
>NW_006434834.1:431492-456160 GCF_000325575.1 Pteropus alecto
TGATAATTTTAATACAATGTGTCTTGGAGAAGGCCTTTTTGGGTTGAGATAATTGGGTGTTCTGTTGATTTCTTGAATTCCAAGCTCCAGCTCATTCCTTAGATTTGGGATATTCTCGTTAACTGTTTATCTGAAAATACTTTCTAATATCTGCTCCTTTTCCTCCCCTTCGAGAATGCCCATTATTCTTATGTTTCCTCCCTGATAGTATCAGATAGTTCTTGTATTTCTCTTTCATTCTTTTTTGTTCTTCGGTTTCTCTCTTCTTTTTTCTGTGATTTATTTCTAGATTTCTGTCTTCAGTACCACTGATGCTTTCCTCCATTTGGTTGACTCTATTTCCTAAGCTTGCTATTTCATTTTTCATCTCTTTCAGTGTGTTCTTCATCTCCAGAAGTTCTATTCCGTTATTTTGCGGCCTTCAATCTCCTTGCTAAAGAGCTCATTCTGCTCGTCTAGTTCTTTTTTCAATTCCTGAAATTGTTGATATGAATTGTTTTGGATTTCATGGAGTTTTTTCGGAAGTACCATCCCGAATTCTCTGTCATTTAAGTTGCATGTTTCTGTGTCTGTTAGCTGATTTTTTGGAGATTTTTCTTTTTTTCTGAGCTGCCTTGTCTCCTTGGTTTTTCGTGGTATTTAATGGACTATTTCTCTGCCTGGATATTAATGGAAGTGTATTCTGCTTTTTTTTTTCCCCCAGAAAGAAATTTTATTATATAAAGATCTCTTTTTAGCCTGAAGGCATTTTTCTTTTGGGTCCAGTAGGTGGCATCTAAGCCTCTTGGATCTCTGCTTTATATAATGTCTTAATAATGCCATTTTTTCCTTATAGATATTCAGTCATGCTCTCTACCCTCAGTCTCAGTCCCTGTCAGTGTTAGTGACTGTTTGGGTAGCATTTGTTCAGATTCCCTTTGGGCTCCATGGTGTTCAGTCTTGGAGGATATGCGGGGAGGGCTCTCTGTGTTGGTGGATGAGGGCTGCAGCTCAGCCTTGCATTTTGCAGCCACTCCTGTTAAAAGTCAACTGTTGCTTCTTAGCTGTCCCTACTTGTATGCTGTCCCCACTTCTCTGCTTTCTTCCCTGATCTCTGGGCACTGTTGCTGCGTGGAGCTCACAGCTCTCTCAGGCAGGGCTATTCAGGGAACCCACCCCACCTTCTCCCTTCCCCCTCGTCCTGTAGGGAGCTCCGGCTACAAGAAGCATCTTCTCCTTTTCTCCCAGTCTACCGCCTGTCTCCTGGGGTACTGACCTGTGGTAGCTCTTATGCGAAGACCGCATGCTCAGACATGCTGGTGTGCAGGTTGGGTGTTTTCTGTTGAGTTTTAGATGCTCAGCTTATTGTTGTCTCAAGGGGAGAGTTCTGGGGTCGTCTCTCAGTCCGCCATGTTTTTGTCGTCACTCCTATTGTGTTGTTTATTTTTTTATTTTATTTTTTATTTTTATTTTTTAATTATTTTTTATGATGACATTGGTTAATGAAATCCAATAAGTTTCAGCTGTACACTTTAACAGTAAGGCACATATATGTTTACACTCTGTGTTCACCTGCCACAGTTAGATTTCTTTCTGTCTCCACATATTTGACCCCCTTTACCCTGTCTACCTCCCCCACTCCTATTGTGTTTTTTTAAAAATTATTTTACCTTTTCTTATAGGTATGTAATTGTATGTCGTGATTTTAATTTGCATTTCCATAAAGATGACTGATGTGGAACATCTTTTCATGTACTTATTAGCCATTTTTATATCCTCTTAGGGACAAATCTGTTACAGCGTTTTAAAATAAAGTATTCTTGAGCTCTTTTATCTGTTGTAGAAGCTTGAATCATATATAGTTGACCTTTGAATCCTGTGGGAGTTCAGTGCACCAACGCCACACAGTTAAATCCTTATATAACTTTCAACTCCCCAAAAAAGGTAACTACTAATAGCCTGCTGTTAAGTGGAAGCCTTACTGATAATGTAAACAGTCGATTAACACATATTTTGTACATTATATGAATTATATACAGTATTGTTTTAATAAAGTAAGCTAGAGAAAAGAAAATGTTACTAAGAAAATCATTAGGAAGAGAAAATTTATGTAAAACCTTTGCATATAAGTGGACCTGTGCAGTTCAAACCCATGTTGTTCAAAGGTCAACTGTACTTTAAGCTATAGAGTGTGTTTTATATGTGTTGCTGATGTTGCTTTTAAATGGTAGCTATAACAGACTTGTACTTCATTTGGAAGAGAATGAAATGTGTGTATATATACACACACACACACACACACATGCCTATAAACATATGCACACACACATGCACATGTGTGAAAGCATGGCCTTTAAGAAAAGGATGAATAGATGGAGTTAGTTTAATGGCAGAGTGGCTAAGGTATGCCTTAATAAATGTTTTAAAGTATGGAAGATACTATATTGTGTGTGTTAAACACGTTTTAATTCTAGCAGAATCCTCAACTATACCAAGGTGTAAGGCTAGAGAAATTACAATTATGCCATAGGAAGAGTATATTCTATTTGATATTTAAAATCTGTAGAGTCTGGGAGAGCTTACAAAGGGACAGTTTGTGTAAAAGTGTAAAAGCATATGTTTAAATAATTATTTAAAGAATAAGTACATTTTTATATTTTGTTTGCTGTGTTTTTAAAAATTATTTATGTAAGGTAATTTTATTAACCAAATAACCCTAGTCTAATTTGTCAGACTTTATTTAAGCCTTTGACTTGCTCAGTTTCCCAAATTTGTAAATATCATAGTAGCATATGATTTGTCCCATAACATTTCATATTTCATGACCAGTAGGAACAACATTGAAATGTGGAAGCTGAGCTGTCTGCTTCGCTTACTCACTAGCCAATTAACCCCTTTCCCAACATTAGCCAAAAAGTGCCTCTGATTCAAACTCATCATACATATACATACATATATATATATATACACATACACATACACACACGTACATACATGCATACATACATACATACATATATACATATATATCATGGTTTTGAAGGGTTACTCTTGAGTAGCTAAACCTGTCTGGATTATATCCAAAAATGTTAGAGAGTATGTCTGTCTGCTGTCTGTCTATATTCTATCTTCTCATGACTCAGTAATTTTCAGAAAATAGAATATAAATATAATATTTGTTTATGGTGAAGCAGATGGATAGACACATTAGGGTAAACTTTAAGATAATGAGCATTTCTAATGTTGTCTTGTGTGACTAGGAAGTAATTTTCAATAGTCTCAACTTGATACTGCTGTTTTAAAACTTTTTATTTAGAGATTTATAGATTCACAGGAACTTGCAAAGATAGTATAGAGACATCCTGTGTACCCTTCACCTGATTTTCCCTAATGGTTACATATTGCACACCTATAATATCAAAACCAAGAAATTGACACTATATCAATGTATATGTATGTCTTTTTATTACATATGTAGAGATTCCTACAATCACCACTACAATCAGGCTACATTCCATCACTACAAAGATTGTTCTCTTACTACCCTGTTTTAGTCACATCCATTCTTACCACCAACCTTACTACTATCCTTAACTCCTGGCAATAACTAATTTGTTCTCCATCTTCATAATTTTGTAATATCAACACTGTTATATATATAAATGATATCATCATATGTGATCTTTTGAGATTTTTTTTAAGTCAGCATAATGCCCTTCAGCTCCATCCAAGTTGTTATGTATATCAATAATTCATTCCTTTTTATTACAGAGTAGTATTCCATGGTAGGGTTGTACCAGTTCGTTTAATACAAATTGTACATGTATTGCAGGGCATTTTGGTTATTTCCATATTTGGCTATTACACCTAAAGCTACTATGAATATTATGTACATATTTTGTGTGAATCTAAGGTTTCATTTCTCTAGGATAAATGCCCAAGAGTACAATTGCTAGGTTGCATAGTAAGTGACTAGCTTTTTTAAGAAACTGCCAAACTGTTTTCCGGAGTAGCTGCACCATTTTACATACATCATAGCCTTAGTTTGCATTTCCCTGATGTCTGGTTATATTAAATTTTCTTCTAATGTGTTTATGTGCCATGTATATATCATCATCTTTGTGAAATGTTTCTTCATGTCTTTTGCCCATTTTCCAATTGGATTGCTTGCTTTTTTACTGTTGAGTTTTGAAAATTCTTTATGTAATTTCGGTATGAGTCATTTGTCAGATACATGGTTTGCAAATATTTTCTGCCTGTGTATGGTTTGACTTTTCATCTGTTTGTCTTTCACAGAGCAAAAGATTTTAATGGCGATGAAGTCTAGTTTGTGAAACTTTTTTGTCCATTTATTTTTTAGCACAATTTTGGTGTCAAGTCTAAGAACTCTGACCAAAGCCCTAAGTCCTGAAGATTTCTTCTGAATTGTCTTCTAAAAATTTTATAGTTTTATATTTTATATTTAACTCTGAGGTACAGTTTGAGTTAATTTTTGTATAACATGGGATTTAGCTTGAGTTCAGTTTTTTCTTTTTCTTCTTTTTTTTTTTTTTTTGGCCTGTGGATATTCAATTGCTCTAGCACCATTTGTTGAAAAGGTCACTTTGCACCACCAAATTGCTTTTGTGCTTTCGCGAAAAATCACTTGTCTGTGCTTATGGGGGACAATTTTGGGGTTTGCTGTTCTATTTCATTGATCCATATGTCTATCCATCCTTCTGCCATTACCATATAGTCTTGATTATTGTAGCTGTATAGTAAGGCTTTGTATTAGGTTGAGTAATATCTCCCATTTTATTCTACTTTTTCCAAATTGTTTTAGCTAGTCTGGTATCTTTTCCTCTATACATAAATATTAGAATACTCTTGTCTATGTCTTCAAAAATCTTGCAAGAATTTTAATGGAAATTTCATTAAACCTGTTATCAGTTAGGGGAGAACTGATATCTTTACTATATTAAGTCTCCTGTGAACACTATATCTCTCTCTGTAGATCTTTGATTTCTTTCATCACTGTTTTATAGTTTTTCAGCACATAAGCCTTATATACATTTTGTTAGATTTATACCTAAGTGTTTCACTTATTTTAATTTTTTTTTTTATTTTTCTGTTACAGTTAGCATAAAATATATTTACTTCAGGTGTACAACATAGTGATCAGACAGTTATATAACTTACGAAGTGATCACCCTGATATATCTAGTACCCATCTGACACTATACGTAGTTATTGCAATGTTGACTATATTCCTTATGCTATACTTTACATCCCCATGACTATTTTGTAACTACCAATTGGTACTTCTTAATCCCTTCCCCTTTTTACTCATCCCTCCAACCCCCTTCCTACCTGGCAACCATCAAAATGTTCTCTATCTATGAATTTGTTTTGTTTTGTTTGTTATGTTTTTTAGATTCCACATGTAAGCGAAATCTTATGGCATTTGTTTTTTTCCGTCTGACTTATTCTACTCAGCACAATACCTTCTAGGTCCATCTATGTTGTTGCAGATGGCAAGATTTTGTGTGTGTGTGTGTGTGTGTGTGTGTGTGTGTGTGTGTGTTTTATGGCTGACCAATATTTCATCGTATATATGTATCACCTCTTCTTTATCCATTCATGGACCTCCAGGATGCCACCATATATTGAATATTATAAATAATGCTGCAATGAACATATGGATTCACATGTCCCTTTGAAGTAGTGATTTTGGTTTCTTTAGATAAATACTCAGAAATTGGACTACTGGGTCCTTCTTTGTCTCCTTTGTCTCTTGTTATAGCCTCTGTTTCAAAGTCACTTTTGTCTGGTATAAGTATTGCTACCCCAGCTTTTTTATTTGTTTCTGTTTTCATGAAAGATATTTTCCCATCCCTTTACTTTCAGTCTATGTGTGTCTTCTGATCTGAAATGAGTCTGGTAGGCCGCATGTGTAAGGGTCTTGTTTTCTTATCCATTTAGCCACCCTGTCTTTTGATTGGAGCATTTAATACATTTACATTTAAAGTAATCGTTGATAGATATGTAGTTATTGCCACTTTAGTATTTATATTTTTGGTCTTTTTTTCTTCTTCTTCTTAAAGCTGTTCCTCCAACATTTTCTTTAATACTGGCTTGGTAGTGATGAACTCTTAAGCTTCTTCCTATCTGAGAAGCTCTTTATCTGTCCTTTGATTTTAAATGATAGCTTTGTTGGATAGAGTAACCTTGGTTGTAGGTTCTTGATTTTCATCACTTTGGATATTTCATGCCAATCCTTCTGGCTTGCAAAGTTTCTCTTGATAAATCAGTCAACAGTCTTATGGGAGTTCCCTTGTAGGTAACTGTTTTTCCCTTGCTTCTTTTAAGAATCTCTCTTTGATTTTAACCTTTGTCATTTTAACTATGATGTGTCTTGGTGTTGGCCTCTTTGGGTTCATCTTGTTTGGGAGTCTGTGGGCTTCCTAGGCTTGGATGTCTATTTTCTTCGCCAGGTCAGGGAATTTTTCAGTAATTATTCCTTCAAATACATTTTCAGCCCTTTACTCTCTCTCCTCTCTTTCTGATACTCCTATGATGTGAATGTTGTTACA
The DNA here is from genome assembly GCF_000325575.1 of Pteropus alecto. Lineage (NCBI taxonomy): Eukaryota > Metazoa > Chordata > Mammalia > Chiroptera > Pteropodidae > Pteropus > Pteropus alecto. The sequence goes on from NW_006434834.1 coordinate 438,044, forward strand.
CTTGATGTTTTTGCAGAGGTCCCTTAAAACAGCAGTCCACAACCTTTTTGGCACCAGGGACTGTTGCTCCTATGAGAATTGAACATCTGATGATCTGAGGTGGAGCTGAGGCGGTGATGCTAGCGCTAGGAAGCGGCTGCAAATACAGTTGAAGCTTTGCTTTCTCGCCCATTGCTGTGTGGCCCAGTTCCTAACAGGCCACAGACAGTGTACCAGTCCACGGCCCGGGGGTTGGGGACCCCTGCCTTAAAATATTCTCAATTTTTAAATTTTTTCTTGTTGCTGTTCTGATTAGATGTTTTCTGCTACCTTACCTTCTAAATCACTTATTCAAGCCTCTGCTTCATCTAATCTACTGTTGATTCCTCCTAAGGTATTCTTCACTTCTGTTAACTATATTCTTCATTTCTGACTGGTTCTATTTTATGTTTTCTATCCATTTTTGTTTTCTCTGTTAAAGTCCTCACTGAGTTCATCTGTTCTTCCCCTAAGTTCATTGAGCATCCTTATAACTAGTGTTTTGAAAACTACATCTGGTAGACTGCTTGTGTTCATTTTGTTTAGTTGTTTTTCTGGAACTTTGTTCTATTCTTTCATGTGGGACATATTTCTTTGTCTCTCCAGTTTGTCTGCCTATCTGTGTTTGTTTCTTTGTATTAGATAGGGCTGCTCTGTCTCCCAGTCTTAGTAGAGTGGCCTTATATAGTAGGTGTCCTGTGAGGCCCAGTGGTGCAGTCTTCCTGGTCACCTGAGCCAGGTGCTCCAGATGTGTCCCTTGAATGGGTTGTGTGTGTTCTCCTATTGTAGTTGAGCCTCAATTGCTGTTTGCACACCAATGGGAGGAATTGACTTTCATACTGATTGGTTATGAGGATTGTCTGGTGAATACAGTGGAGGAGTTATTGTACAGGGCAGGATTCACTTAAATAGGGTTCTGGTCCCTGCCCAGTCTGCCCTTTGTGTGTGTCGTCCTCGGATGTGGCCTCTCATGTTCCAGAAGTGGCTACCACTCTGGGCTTGGAAGTGCCTTGAGATGCCAAGCCACAAACTGTGACTGAATGCTGCTAATGCCAGGCTTGGGGCTGCTTAACAAGTCGTACAGGGCACTCTGAGGCCAAATGCCACTTGTTCGGGTTTTGTGAACCTTTGAGAAGATTTCGGAGTCTGCAGCATGAGCCAAGACAGGCCATTTTTATGGAAAAGCCACTGGAATATGCTTGGTTAGACCTGCAAGTTGGGTGGGGCAGGATCTCAGGAAATTTCTAGGGTGGAGTGACCAGTGTTCCCAGGTTGATGGAGATTCATGTATGGCGGCTGCCTGCATGTGCAGGTTGAGTGGGGGAGGACTCAACAAAGAAACAGTAGATTCTTAAGGCACTTCTGTCTGGGAGAAAGCTGCCTCTCCAGCCCTTGCCCTGAAGCCAGACAATCTATTTTCTCTCCCTATGTCCATGGTGCCTTTGAAGTTGCTGCCCCAGCACTGGAGCTCAGTGCAAGTGAGTTCTTCTTCAAGTAATTCCATGTGTGGGCCCTTTAGAAAAACACCTGAGATTCCAGCAGCCCTTATCTCACTCAGCCACAGTCTCTTCTAGTTTTCACAGCCATAAGTTGTGGGACTTCTCTTCCTAGCACTGGAACTCTTGGCTAGGGAGCCTGGTATGGGCTGGGACCCCTCACTCTTCCAGGGGGACCTCTGCAGCTGAAAAACCCCTCCCAGTTTTTAACTGCCACATGCAGGTGTGAGACCCACCCATTCAGCACCTCTGCCCCTCTGCTTGTCCTGCCAGTTTCGAGGTAACCCTTTATGATTTTAGTTGTAGGACTTCTGTTCATTTAGACTTCAGGTGACTCCCAATTATGGTTGTTCTATAGTTTAGCTGTAATTTTGATGTGGTTGTGAGAGGAGGCAAGCACAGGGTTTACCTACTCCACCATCTTGACCAGAAAATCAATACTATTTCATTTTTTAAGTGTTTGTAAATAATACTGTATTTTTAATTTTTGTTTTCACATGTTCATTGCTAGTATATAGAAATCTAATAGATTTTTGTGTTGCTATTTTACCTGTGATCTTGATGAACTCACTTATTTGTTCTGGGAATTTGTCCTTGAGACTTTCTACTTAGACCATTATGTTATTTGCAAGTAAGGATAGTTTTATTTCTTTCTATCTGATCTGTATGCTGTTTATTTACTTTTCTAACCTTATTGCACTGAGTAGAACTTCAGTAATACGTTGAATAGAAGTGATGAGTGCGGACATCCTTGCCTTCTTGATGTTAAGAGAAGAACATTCATTGTTGATTAACTATGATAGCTGCAGATTTTTTGTAGATACTCTTTCAAATTGAGGAAGTTCCCCCTCAATTCCTCTTTATTCCTGGTTTGCTGAGAATTTTTATTGTGAATGAGTATTTAATTCTTTCAGATGCCTTTTCTGTCTCATTTAATATCATTTTTTTTTCTTTAGCGTGTTATGGTATATTACATAGATTAATATTCAAATATTAAAGAAGCCTTGCATTCCTGGAATAAACCCCACTTGATCATGGTGTATAATTCTTTTTATATAATACTGGTTTTTATTTGCTAATGTTTTGTTGGAGGATATTTATGAGATGCTGGTTTGTATATAGTTGTTTTTGTACTGTCTTTGTCCAATATTGGTATGAAGATAGTATTTTTCTCATAAACTGAGTCGAGAAGTGTTCTTTTTTATTTTCTGAAAGAGATGTATAGGATTTGTGTTAATTATTCTTAAATTTTGGTAGAATTTGCCAGTGAAACTTTCTGGCCTTGGAGATTTCTTTTTGGGGAGTTTTTAAATCACTAGTATTCAATTTCCTTAGTAGTTATAGAGCTACTCAAATTATCTATTTCATATTGAATGAGTTGTGGTAGTTTGTGCTTTTTAAGGAATTGTTTCATTTCACCTAAAATTCAAATTTATGCATAGATTGTTCATTGCATTGCCTTATTATCCTTTTGATGTTTGCAGTGTCTGTAGTGATAGCTTGTTTCATTCATGGTATTGGTAATTTGTATATTCTCGTGTTTTTTAGTCTTGCTAGAGGTTTGTCAGTTTTATTGATCTTTCAAAGAACCAGCTTATTGTTTTGTTGATTTTCTCTATTTTTTTCCTTTCTATTTTTCAGTTTCATCTTGCTTTGACTTTATTTCGCTCATATTTTTTCTTTTTTGAGGTGGACCCTTAGATTACTAATTTAAGACTTTTCCTCTTTTCTAATACAAGCATTTGGTACTGTGTTATAAATTTGAATTATAACATTTAAATTTATGTCATAAATTTAATTCGTATTATAAATTTCCGTCTTAGCACTGCTTTAGCTGTGTTAGACAAATTTTGATATATTTTCATTTCCATTCAATTCAGTGTACTTTTTTCCTTTGCGACTTCCGCTTTGACTCATAGCTAGAAGTATGTTGTTTAATTTCCAAGCATTTGGAGATTTCTAGTATTCAGGTATTGATTTCTAGTTTGATTCAGTTCTATTCAGAGAATATACTCTGTGTGATATCAGTTATTTTAAATTTGTTGTGCTTTGTTTTATGGCTCAAGATATGGTATATCTTGATATATCATAGATGTGCCCTTGAAATTAATGTATTTTCCTGTGATTGGGTGGAGTGTTATATAAATATTGATCAGAGTCTGTTCTTTTTTGGGGTTGTTGTGTTCTTTATTCTTGCTAGTTTTCTGTCTAGTTGGTTATTTTTGAGAGAAGAAGGTTGAAGCCTCCAACTATAATAGTGAGTTTGTGTGTTTTTCCTTTCAGTTTTTGCTTCCCATATTGTCAGCTCTGTTGTTTCAGATGTACACATTTAGGATTGTAATATCTCTCCCTATCTTTCATAAATTTTCTTTGCTCTGAAACCTACTTTATCTGATACCAATAATAGCCACTCTTGCTTTACTTTGATTGATATTTACATGAATATCTTTTTTCATCCTTTTACTTTCAACCTACCTATTTTGTTAAATTCAAAGTGAGTATCTTGTTCACAGTATATAGTTGGGTCATGTTCTTTTTTTATTATGGTGACATTGGTTAACAAGATCCAATAAGTTTCAAGTGTACAATTCAACAGTATATTACATTGCGTGTTCACCGCCCATAGTTAGATTTCTTTTTGTCACCACATGTTTGATCCCTTTTACCCTCATCTACTCGCCCCCTACTCAGGAACCACTAGTCTATTGTCCATGCCCATGAGTCTCTGTTTGTTGCTTTTAGGTTTATATCCCACATATAAGTGATATCATGCGGTTTTCAACTTTTTCTGTCTGGCTTATTTTGGGGTTATGTTTTGTTTTTTAACTTTGTTCATCTTCTTTTAAAAGGTGTGTATATAGTATTTGCATTTTTTATTGAGGTATAATTGACATATATTAGTTTCAGATGTACAACCATTTACATTTAATATAGGGCTTGAGGCTGCCATTTTATTTTTGTTCAATCTGTTATCTTTTATTCTATTTTCTTTTGTTTCTGATTTATTTTCCACCCTTCCTGTGGGTTACGTTTACCTTTTTTGGAATTCTATTTTGATTCATCTATAGTGTTTTTTAATGTATCTTTGTATAACTTATAGTGGTTGCTCTAAGTATTACATTATGTATATATGGCATCATAGTCTACTGGTGTCATCGCTGTATCATTTTGATTGAAATATGGGAACCTTATCCCTTTATGTCCCTTTGTCTCTCTCGTTTGTAATATAATTATCTTAAGTGTTTTTCTACATAGATTACCACATCAGACAGTGTAATAATTTTTTCTTCCACTATCAAACATAATTTTGAAAACTTGAAGGAAACTATTCACTCATATTTTGTTCTTTTTATTGTTTCTTCTTTCCTAATGTTTCACTATTCCTTCTTTTATCATTGCCTTTCTTCTTTGAGAACTTCTTTATTCATTCTTTTGGAGCAGGTCTGCTGGCAGGATTCTTTGAGTACCTTCATCTGAGAATTTCTTGATGACTTCATTGTTGAAGAATTCTGGGTTGGCAGCTCTTTCAGCACTTGAAAAACATCGTGCCACTTCCTTCTCGTCTTCATGATTTCTTATGAAAGACCTGCTGTTTTTATGAGTTTGGCTTTTTTAGATTCCACACGTTAGTGATATCATATAGTACTTATCTTTTTCTGTTGAATTTATCTCACTTAGCATAATTTGTTCAAGGTCCATCCCTGTGACAAGATGTCCTTCTTTCTCAGCTTAATAAATACTACATTGTATATATACATCATATTTTCCTTATCCATTCATCCATTGAGGAGTACTCAGGTTGTTTCCATATCATGGCTATTGTGAATAATGTTGTAGTAAACATGGGAATGCATATATCTCTTTGACATCCTGTTTTCATTTCTTCTGTGTATATACCCAGAAGTGCAATTGCTGGATTATATGGAAGATCTACTTTTAATTTTTTTGAGGAACCTCCATATTGTTTTCCATAGTGGCTGAAGTAATTAGTGAATGTAGACAGCAATATTTTATTATAATCATTAAACATACTAAGAGACCAGAACTTAATTATTCTAACCACTATAAAGCAATGATAATTATATAATGTGGTAGAGGTGTTAATTGTCATTACAATGGCAATCATACTACAATATATAAATGTATCAAATTAACATGTTGTACGCCTTATTTTATACAATGTTTTATCTCAAATATATATATTTTTTTTTTAAACTGCTGTTTTTTTAATTGTTCTTTTCCCCTATCAGAAAGGTTCTGTTTCTCACTTCTTTCAAGATTTTTTTCTTTATCTTAGTTTTTAGAAGTTTGTCTAGTATGTGTGTTGGTATGGATTTCTTTGACTTTACTCTGTTTGTGCTTTATTTATCTTGAATCTGTAGGTTTGTGTTTCTTGCTAAATTTTGGTAATTTTCAGCCATTACATTTTGAATATTTTTATAACCCCTTCTTTTTTCATCTCCTTGAGGACTCTGATGACAAGAATATTAGATCTTTTATTATAGTGTCCTGTAGGTCCCTGAGTCTCTGTTTTTGTTTTGTTTTGTTTTTATTTGGTTTCTGTCTGTTGTTTAGATTGGGTCATTTCTATTGTTTTGTTTTCAAAGTTCATTGAATCTTTTGTTTTCTGTATTCTACTGTGGAGCCCATCTATTGAGTTTTTTGTTATTGTATTTTTCAGTTTTAAAATTTCCATTTGGTTCTTCTTTATAACTTCTATTTCTTTGCCAAAACTATTTTTTTATTTCTCTCAAGTGTGTTAATAATTGCTTATCTAAACATTTTTATAATGACTGTTTTTTAAATCTGTGACAGTTTTAACATCTATGTCATCTCAATGTTTGTGTTTGCTGATTGTCTTTTCTCATTGAAGTTGAGATTTTCCTGGTTCTTGTTATGACAAGGATCTATTTATGTATTTATTTTTAAATTTTTAATTAAGTTTATTGGGGTAACATTGGTTAATACAATTATATAATTTTCAGATGTACATTATCATTTGACATCTGTATATTCTATTCTGCGTTTACCACCCAGAGTCCAGTTTCCTTCAGCTACCATATATTTGATCCCATTTACCCACTTCAACCTCCCCCAAATCCCCTACGTTTGACCCTCTTTACTCCGTCTACCTCTTCCCTCCTCTCCCATGCCCTACGCTCTGGTAACCACTAGTCCATCGTCCATGTCCATGAGTCTCTGTTTGTCCTGTTCATTTGTTGCTTTTAGGTTTATACCCCACATATAAGTGATATGTGATTTTCAACTTTTTCAGTTTGGTTATTTTGCTTAGCATGATTATCTCGAGGTCCATCCATGTTGTCTTAAATGGCAGTATTTCATCTCTTCTAATGGCTGAGGAATATTCCATTGCATATATGTACCACAGCTTCGTTAGCCAATCATCTATCATAGGATACTTCAGTTGCTTCCATGTCCTGGCCACCATGAATAATGCTGCTATGAACATCAGTGTAGAAATATCTTTTCGGATATGGGTTTTCAAGCCTTTGAGGTAAATACCCAGTAGAGGGATTGCTGGGTCATATGGTAGATAAATTCTTAGTATTTTTGAGGAACTTCCATACTGTTTTCCGTAGTGGCTGTACCAAACTGCAGTCCCACCAGCAGTGTATGAGGGTTTCTTTTTCTTCACATTCTCTCCAGCATTTGTTATTACTTGTCCTGTTGATTATAGCTATTCTAACAGGTGTGAGATGGTATCTTATTAGGGTTTTGTTGTTGTTATTAAGTTGTATGAGTTCTTTGTATATTTTGGATATTAGGCCTTTATCGGAGGTGTTGCTTTAAGTCCAAGGTCCTTCAGTTTAGTTCCTATGTTTTCTTCTATGCATTTTATTTTTCAGGTCTTATATTCGGGTCCTTAATCCATTTTGAGTTAATTTTGGTGTGTGATGATAGGCAACAATCTAGTTTCATTCTTTTGCAGGTGGCTTTCCAATTTTCATAGCACTGTTTATTGAAGAGACTTTCCTTTCTCCATTGTATGTTTTTGGCTTCTTTGTCCAAAATTATTTGCCCATATAAATATGGGTTTACTTCTGGACTCTCGATTCTGTTCCACTGGTCTGTGTGTCTGTTTTGCTGCCAATATCACGACATTTTGATTACTGTCACTTTGTAGTATAATTTGAAGTCAGGCAGAGTGATGCCTCCAGCCTTGTTCTTTTTTCTCAGGATGGCTTTGGCAAGGGGTCTGACAAAAATCTATTTAAATTGGGTGTTTGGTTATTATGTCATGAGAATGGGATCTTATTTAAATCTTCTGTTATAGCATATTCTGATACATATTCTGACGGGACATGAAGTTCCCAAACCTCATTACTGTCCATCGAGATTGGAAGTTCAGTGTACCCAGTAGGCTTCTGCCGATACTATCCTGGCTGGGAGGGTTAGGATTGCCTATTTACAACCCACTCTCATTGTCCTCTACTGACACTATAGGGGGTGACTTACTGCTGTTTGGGTGGTGGTATAATTCCTGACTCTCCACTAGGCTTTCTTTGATACTACCTCAGTAGGGAATGATAGGGTTTTTCTTACATCCGCTGGGTAGGGGTAGATGTTCTGGTTCCCTACATGGTCTTGACACTGCTGTGTCAGGGGGAAAACCTTGTTAACTCAGCCTTTTCTGACACCATCCTGGCATTGCCTTTTTATAACAAGCTGAAGGTAGAAGTCTGGGCTTCCGACTCAGCCTTTAGTGACAAGGGTGGAAGTGCACTGCATTTTTTCTGTACTGTTTGACTGGAGTTGAGCAGTTAGTATTTTAAAGTTTTCTGCCTTGCTAGATTGCCCCTTTTTGGTCGTTTGTCTAGAGAGCGCAGGCTTTTCTTGGAAATTTTTTTGACAGCACCCACTGGTGTTTCCAGGTTGCTGGGTTCTTCAGCACTCGGTCTGGGATATATAAGACAAATAGAAAGCCCATGGAACTCACTGCCATGTTGTTTCTTAGGTCCCAAGGTCCCTAGCCAGTCTGCCTCCTCCTCCTCAGCTTTCAGAAAGTTCTTAGATTTGTTTTATATATAATATTTAGGAGTTTTATCTGTACTTATTGTGAGGAATAGGAACGAGTATATCTACTCCATCTTTCCAGAAATGGAAGTCTAAAGATTAAACTTTTTAGAGAATTATTGTATCTGTCTTTTGGCAAGTATGTATGTGCATCTAGATGTGAGATTGCTGAGTAAAAGATATGTCTATATTTGGTTTTAGCTTATACTACCAGAACATTTTTCCAGAATGATTGTACCAGTTTGCACTCACACCAGTAGTGTGTTTCAGTTGTTCTCTTTCTTCATTATCACTTGATGGGTTTTTCTTTTAAGTCATTGCGATAGATATGTAGTGGTAAGGCTTCATAGTCTTAACCTGTATTTCTCTGAGAATGAATTCCAGGTGGTTTGTAGATTTAAATGTGGAAGCTTCAACAATAAAGATTTTAGAAGGAAACAGCAAAGTGTATTTTCCTAATCTTGCTGTAAGAAAATTGTCATAAACAAGACACACAAAGTACTAACCATAAAAGGAAAGGTTGATAAGTTGAGCTTCATTAAGATTAAGAACTATATTCATCAAAGGCATTTCACATTAAGAATGAAAAAACAAACCACAAAGTAGAAGCTATTTTCAAATACATAAATCCAAAAACTCTTATCTAGAATTTACAAAGAATTTTTAAAAATCAGTTGGATAAACCAGACAAACCCATAGAACGATGGACAAAAAACTTGAAAAGGGCAAAAGACAATATCCAAATGGCCAGCAAACATACAAAAAGGTGCTCATGTTTATTAATCATCAGATAAATGCAAATTAAGAATGTTTTTGACAAAAGTACAAAAGTATTTCAGTGGAGGAAGGATAACATTTTCAACAAATGGGATTGAAACAATTGGATATTCATAAGCTGAAAATGAACCCTTGACCCTAAACCTCATCTTTTGACAAAAATCAAGTCAAAATTATCATAAATCTAAATTGAAAACATTATACTTGTTTAAGAAAACACAGAAGAAAATCCTCAGGAACCTAGATAAGGCACAGAGTTCTTAAATGACACCAAAGGCATTTAATCCATTAAAGAAAACTATCAATACATGCACAATCAAAATTAAAAACTTTTGTCTGTGAGAGACCTTGTAAGAAGAGGAAAAGACAAGCCATAGACTTGGAAAAAAATACTTGGAAATAGCTTATCTAACAAAGGGCTCATAAAGAATTCTCTAAATGTAACAATAAGAAAACAAACAATATTCAGTTAGAAAAGGCCAAGAACTTAAACTGACACTTCACTCAAGAGGATCTATGCATGGCAAATAAGCACATGAAAAGACGTTCAACATCTCTAGCCAATAGGGAAATATAAATTAGTCACAGCCAGATAGCACTTCATATCTCTCAGTATGGTTAAAATAATAAATAGTGACACTATCAAATGCTGGCGAGGATGCAGAGAAACTGGATCTTTCTTGCAATGCTGGTAAAATGGCACAGCCACTCTTCCTGAAAAAACAATTTGGTAGTTTAAAAAAAATAAACATATGCCTACCATACAACCCTGCCATCACGTTCTTGAAAATTTATGCCAGGAAAATGAAAACTTATTTTCACATAGAAACCCATTCACAGATGTTCATAGCAGCTTTATTTGTAACAGCCTAAAACTGAAGACACCCCAGATGTCCTTTAATGCGTGAATGGATAAACAAATTGTGGTATATGCATATAATGGAACACTGCTCAGCAATAAGAAGGAATGAACTATTGATATTGATCTAAGAACAACTTGGGTGGATCTCAAGGGTATTATGCTGAGTGAAAAATGCCAATCTCCAAAGGTTATGTACTTTATGATTCCATAAGGCATTCTTGATGTGACAGAATTATAGTGATAGAGAACAGATTAGTGATTGCCAGATATTTAGGGTTCAGGGGAAGATATAAATATAAATACTAAGGGATAACACAAAGAAAGGTTTTTTGTGGTGATGAAACAGTTCTGTATCCTACTTGTAAAAGTTACACGGTTCAACATACATGATAAAATTTTACAGAGCTGTGCATCAAACAAAATAGTCCATATAGAAACTGGTGAAATCCAAATCAACTGTGTGCCTAAATACATAGTATTATGCCAGTGTCAATATCCTGGTTTTGATAATATACTTTAGTTACATAAGTTATTACCATTGGGGAAAGTGGATGAAGGGTACATGGAAACTCTCTGAACTACTGCTGTACATTCTTGCAACCCTTAAACTATTTTTAAAGGTTATAATTTAAAAAAGGCAATACCATGAGTTGTCAAGGATCTGGAACAGCTAAAACACTCATATACTGCTGGCTGGAATGTAAATTGGAATAGCCACTTTGGAGAACTCTTTGTGCAGCTTTAGCAGTACAATACATATACCCTATAACCCAGCAATTCTACTTTTAGATATATACCTAACAAAATACTTACGTGTTTTTACCAGCAGATATATATATACAAGAAGGTTTATAGCAGCACTATTCAAATAGTGGTTCATATTTTAATTGTTTTGAGTGTATACTTGAATACTGATGTTTAGTATTAAAGCATCTAAAAATATCATGGTTAATTTATCTCAGTATAGACTACATATTCCAGACTGAATAATATTAAAGGTTAAATAGTTGTAAAATAATTCTTAATACCAGTTCTGTCACTTGACCGTTTCTTTGTTTATTTTTCTTTTGGAGGCAAATTAAACAACTTTGCTTCCCACTTGTATGCTTTTAAAAACCAAAACATGTCGTTGGCCACATCTATACCTTATAAATAAATACCTCTATTATTGTAAATTAGACTGCATTACAATTGTTTTTTATTAAATTTATTGGAGTGACATTGGTTAATAAAATTATATGAGTTTCAAGTGTACAAATCAATAATACATCATATGTATATTGCATTGTGTGTTCACCACCCAGAGTTAAATTTCTTTCTCTCACCATATATTTGACCCCCATTGCCCTTACCTGTCCTCCAACCCCCCATTCCCTCTGATAACCACTAATATACTGTCCTTGTCCATGAGTCTCTGCTTGGTTGTCTTGTTTGTTGCTTTCAGTTTTATATCCCATATATGAGAGAAATCTTATGGTTCTCAACTTTTTCTGTCTGACTTATTTTGCTTAGCATGATTATCTTAAGATCCATCCATGTTGTCGCAAATGGCAAAATTTCATCTTTTCATCTTCCCAGTCTATCTTAGTATTTGGGATGCATAACAGTTTTTATAAGCATGACTTTTAAACCCATTCAGCTCTTCGTTAATGGTAGATACCAAAGAGTTTTAAAGTTCTCTACAAGGTTTTCTGGTTTTTTGTGTGTGTTTTAACTTACATAGTTTACACCATTCTATATGCTTGATCTTTTTGCTGGTGTGGAATAGATGTAAATAGCTGGAGTAATTTTGTGACAGCATTTACCCATAACTCTTAAATATTCCACTAATTAAAAAGAGCACAGTTTGTTTTCTGTGATAAATATGTATTATTAGAGAAGCATAAAGAAGAAAAAAATTATTGTAATCCCAGTGACCAGAAATAACCACTGTTATCATTGTAGGTATGTATGTTTTGTTTTTCAATGCATTTGCAGTTATACTTAATAGGGTTCTATATCCTTTTTTTCCACATAAATTGTAGAATTTTAATGGTAGTGTAACCTGTTGAATAGCTAGGATATAATTTAGTTCTCTGTGTTATACATATTTTTTGTTTTCAACCTTATGTTCTTATAAGGCTTGGTGTATAAAGGCATTTTGTGGAGGTGGTTGAGAACTTATTATATTCTAGTTTTCTAAGTTACCAACGGTAAACAAATTATATAGTTATCCAATGGAATATTATGCAGCTACCAAGGATGATGTTTATCATGAAATTTGAGGTAATGCCCAAAATATAAACTGTATATACAGATACTATCTTGTCTCTGTAAAGCCAAAAATATATATGCTTAGGAAAAAGAAACCTATAGGAAATGTACCATGATTTGAATAGAGATTGTTTCTGGGAAGTAGAACTGAGTAATTTTTTTTTTCTTTAAACTTGTTTACATTTTCAGAAAGTTATGTATACTCTTTTAAAAATTTTTCTTTATATCAAAATAATATATTTTCATATTAAAAAAAACACATTGTATTATAAGCCTTAAAATTAAAACCAATCCCTTTACCAACCCCTTCCTACCCATGATTTCTACTCTGTTAGGTAATCGATATCAACTCTTGGCAGTTGTTCTGGTATTTACTTACATACATCCTTTCTACAGTCTAAGGTGTGAATTTACCCACATGTATACACACACTTTTACTTATTCATTTTCTCAATATGTATTTTTCATAATATTTGCCTAAATCAGTTTGGAGTATTTGCTTTATTGTGACTATGTAAATATTCACACTTATTCCATTATTGAAATACTATGATTACTTTTCCTTTTTTGTATACCTGTTTGATTTTGTTTTTACCACTTGCTTAGTTTTCTATGAACCTATCACTCATTCCCAAATTCTCCTACAGAAGTATGAATTCTTGTGCTCTGACAGCAGATTATTTCAGTTTCATTTTTTTTTTTTCCTTGAACACATCCTTCCTGGAGCCCTCTGTCTTCTTGATCCTCTTTTAGCTACCTCAGTACCTTGCATCTATCTAACTTCTCATCTATCATTACGCTAATCGTAATTGCATATCAGTCACCCCTACTACACTCAGCTCCTTGGGCACTGTCATTTTGATATACTTAGTTCTCATAATAGTACTAAACACAATATGGACTTCGAGTTATTGATTAAATTTCTACATTTACTCAGAAATCTGTAAAATACTGTGAATACTTGTAAACGTGATTTTCATATTTATCTTTATTCCCAAATCAGATGATCTCATTTTCCAGCAATAAGATTCTTCCTGGGCAGATAAATCTTCAACCTGACTCTTTAGACATGTCTTTTCTTCTTCAATAAGTGAGAAATGAATTCTCTGCACTCCTAATTGTTCAAAAAACTGCCTTAAGATTTAAAAGTCATAATTAAAATATCTGTGAAACAATCATTACTAAAGCATTTGTTCTATATTTTCATTTTCAGAGGACGATTGTTTATCATTTCCACCAAAGCAGGATCTCTTGGCATTAATCTGGTAGCTGCTAATCGAGTGATTATATTCGATGCTTCTTGGAATCCATCTTATGACATCCAGAGTATATTCAGAGTTTATCGCTTTGGACAAACTAAACCTGTGTATGTATATAGGTTCTTAGCTCAGGTAGGTTTATAATTTATAGTCTCATTCTTTTTTTCATATCGAAAGGTTGGGTGAAACTGATAACGTTTTTCGAGTGCAGAGCATATATGCATTAGAGGGGCAAACAAAGTTGAAAACATCATTCCTACATGTAAAGCAGTGGAAATCAATTTTGGCCTCTCATGATTTTTCTCTTTTGTATTTTGTCCATATCTGTGATGTCAGCTTTCTCAGATTGAGATGGATTTGCATGGGTGAACAGATTTAGCATTTTCTTGCTAGTTCAGGAAAGTAAAACATTTATAGTTCTTTTACTTAGCATACATAGAAAAGTCAGTAACTAAATCTAATTTGCTTATAGACATGAAGGTCAAATGATCATTGTTTTTAGTAGCCACCAGATAGCCTCTTAATTTCAAGAGTGTGGATCAATATGAAGAAAAAGTTAACTTTTTATAGTAACGAATATATATTATTTTCTGGGTAAGAATATTAAAGTCATTACCTTTAAATATAAATTCAGGTATTAAAAACAGATACTGAAATTTAAGAAAAATAAATGAAATGAAATTGGTGGATGCAGTTCAAGGTAATAACAGGTTTATAGAATCAAGTTTTTCTTTTAAATGGTACATCTGCTTTGGGAGTGGTTGCTATCCTCTTCATCTCCCTACAAATCTGGGCTTCTCAACCAAAGACTGGTTTTTATTGGTAGATCCTGGTTCATTTGATCCTCATTAGTACATGATATAATTGGTAAACTACACCATAAATTCTTTCTTATTATTTAAATTAAGAGCCCCTTTACATTCTAATTTAGAATGCCAAATATGTAATAGGGCGTTTTAGTTATATTTTCTGTCTTGAAATTATAGAAGGTAAGGCTCGATATAAAGATTGTTTATAGTGATTGCTGAGAGCTTATCATATTCCATTGAAAAGGAATTAAGCTGCTCTCTTGCATTCTTATTTCAGTAACCCCCTAAAATCTTATTTTATGTACTCCTTTATTTCTACTTACCTTGGTTATCTAACTGCTGTCCTACTTCCACCACGTTCAGAAATATATAAAGCAACACACATATCATATTAGTAAGAGAATTATTTTTGTCGAGATAAACTATGCTGAACAGATAAAATTTCTCATGAATTAAGTAGCATTACCAATAAAATTTGCTTTATGGCAGTATATTACTATGAAGTTTTGCCATTTTGTATTACCCAATAACTATATTTCTTCTTGATTAAGTTTCATGTTTACAATATTTATTTGTATATTGTTCCTTCTTTTTACAAAGGGAACCATGGAAGATAAAATTTATGATCGGCAAGTAACTAAGCAGTCACTGTCTTTTAGAGTTGTTGATCAGCAGCAGGTCGAGCGTCATTTTACCATGAACGAGCTTACTGAACTTTATACCTTTGAGCCAGACTTATTAGATGACCCTAATTCAGAAAAAAAGAAGAAAAGGGATACTCCTATGTTGCCAAAGGTAAACATCTTTAGATTATTAGCTTAAAAAAGCCAAGATGGACCAAGGAAATTTTACTACTACTATAAAAATTAGTCATCTGACTAAAGCTATATTTTAGAATTTTCAAAGAGAATAAAATTATATTTAATGAAAGGGTGCTTGGTCAATTTTCCATATAACACCACAAAAAGATAGTATAATCTGAAATACATATTTTATGCAAAATAAAAAGTTCGATCTTGCAGAAAAAGGTTTCTAAGTTGAAACCTTAAAGGAAATAGGATGGTTCTCTTTTAATAACCTCCAGTAGAGGGCATCCATAATTTTAATAATTGTATATGAAAGTTAATGTTCTCTTCCTTAACATTTCTTGCTGTCATATAGCAATTAAGAATCAGCAAATAAAAGTGTTTCTTACTTGATATATTTCACTGTCATAAAGCAGGTAAGATATGGAAAAGGACCTTAGAAGTAATCTAGTGAATCCCTCTTGTTTTATAGATGAAGAAACTTAAGGTCAGAGACGTTCAGTGACTT
Organism: Pteropus alecto; assembly: GCF_000325575.1. Taxonomy (NCBI): domain Eukaryota; kingdom Metazoa; phylum Chordata; class Mammalia; order Chiroptera; family Pteropodidae; genus Pteropus; species Pteropus alecto. Next base: position 453,867 of record NW_006434834.1, read on the forward strand.
GTCCACAATTTTCAGCTAATAAGTGGCAGGGCCAGGACGAGTATCTATATCTGGCTTCCGGTCCATCGTTCTTGGATAAGAAAACATTTTTAATATTAATATAGAAATTTAATATAATGGTAAATATTTTGACCTTTTTGAACATAAGAGAAAACTATATGTTCTCTGATCTAAATAAGGAGTTTATTTAAACCTATTCTAGTTATCTAAAAAGCCGTCTGGGGGGAATTGTTGGGGGTACTTTTCCTGTTACCTTGGTTTCAAATTCAAGCACTTAATATTCCATATATCTATCTCTTAAGAGATTTGGGAAAGCATCTGTCAGATTGTGGTATCGCTCTACCAAAGCCACTTTAGTCATTTGTAAAAAAACCTCAAAAGTATGTTCTCGATATGGTTGGACACATTTAATTAAAGTAAAAGGTAACAATAATAATTACTAATTCTAATATAAATTATTTATTTCTCCAGTTAATTTTTAACATAAATGTCAAAGTAACATGAATGTTAAGCATTTAGAATTTTTTAATGTCCTTTGTCTACATAAGCAAATATTTGGTTTTCTAATCTTATTGAACTTTTCTTCCATTTAAAGTTCACTGGTAGAACATTTAGAAAAGAGTTTTTATGACAACCTCTATCAAATCCCTTTGATAATGGTTTAGGGCCACATGGGGGTTTAAATCTACCATTTTAATATTTTATTTAAAATATTTAAAAAATCATTTTAGTTTCAGTGTTATGAAATATTAAACTGGTAGCAATTTGGTTTTCTTTCTTAATTATATTATTACATAATGTGAGTAGGATTCTTGAATAGTCTTCAGAAAATTTTCTGTAGGCAAACAAATTTGTTTATATACCTTTAAAACCACACAAGCACAAATGGAATTGTATCATACATACTCTTACGCAACTTGCTCTTTTCATCTAGGTGTTTCTTGAACACCTTTCCGTATTGATACATATCCCTTTTTTTAACTCATATCTCCAACATCTTTCCTATTAGTTACTTAATTTTGTATGGCAAGAAGTATTCTTTTAAGGACTTGCACATATGTTTATAATTTTAAGGATAGTGAAGTCCCTTTTCAATTTGAGAATGATTTTATATCTAATTAGCATATTTCCTAAAATTATACTTTAAACTTCAACTTTTATGAGAAATAGCCCATAATTAGTAATATTTCTGATAGGAAGCAAACATTCTGATTTGAAAAGGGGTAATTGCTTTGAAATTATTCATTATATGGTAAATTTCTGACTGTATGAAATCTGTTTAATTTGATAAATATTTATTGATTGTTTGCTGACATTGAGGTGTACTGTGAGGGTGTATGAAGAACAAAACATTGTCTATGCTTTAGAGAAGATAAAATTAGCAGGAAAGAAATGCTATTTGTTATAGGATATCTAGAAAAAAGCCATCTGTTTTATAACTTGGCACTCCGAGTCATCAAAGATGACATGCTTTCATTTACAGACTTTACTTACTGTATTTTGATTCTGGTGCTATTACCCTTTGTCCAAGAACAAAAAGGAAAAGGAATAGTGAGTGTTACAGTAGCACAAAGTGCCTCCCTCAACCCTCCCACAACTCTTTCCAAAAGGAAATTAATAGTTAACTCATAGATTTCTTGCTGGGTTTCATACTCTGCTAAACAATTTATTCAGATTACCTTCCTTAAGCCAGCAGCAACTGCTAAGCCAGTGGTGCTGTTTTCATTTTCGAGGTGAAGAAATTAAGGCTTGGAGAGGTTATGTAACTTACCTAAGTTTACACACCTACGTAGTAGTGAAGCTGGCCTTCAAACCAAATCTGCCCAACTTGAAAGCATGTACTCTTAATCATTACACTTTGTTGCCTCCCAAATGGAGATTAGAAAGTTAATTCCAAGTATAAGAAACAAGACAAAGGACCTGGGATTCCTAGAATTGAGTGGCATTTAGAATGCTTTATTTTATTTTAAATAAAGCTGGATTTTAAAATATAGAATCATTTCACAGACAATGCTATTGTGTGATATAACTATTAAGGTTGTATAATATAACCAGTTTAGCTCAACTTGTGAAGTTGTAAATTCCTCAGATATTTAGAAAGCTAGAAAGTTTACAAAGGTCTTTCTCATGCATATTTATTATCTGAAGAAACTGAGGCTTAGAAAGTTTGTGATTACCCAAGAGTGCATGGCCAATATGTGTTAGAGCTGGAACTTAACCCAGTAGTTTTCAAATCATATTCGAAGGAGCCCCCAGGAGATCTGCAGAGGTCCTGCAGGGCTACCATGTGACTA
>NW_006434834.1:456175-481134 GCF_000325575.1 Pteropus alecto
AGACAGGCAGCACTCCAAGCCCCGCATTCCATTTCAATCAGAGCCCTGCTCCTTTTATCTTTTTTATATGTTGGACTGCAACATAAGATTTAATTTAAATAGAGGATGGTACTGCCTTTTAAAAAATATTTTAAAAACACGGATGTCTTTTTAACTATCACAGCAACTGCAATCTGTCAGGAATCTAAAAGGGAATACAATTAGATATATAGGAGATTTACCTGAAGGAATTGATAATCTACTTGGGGAGAGAAAAGCAACATTCTTAAAAATCAAAGAATGAAGATACTGAATGTTTTTGCTGTAGTATAGTAGCTCCCCCTTCCATTCATTACTATCCACAGATTCAGGCATCCACTGGGGGTCTTGGAATATATCTCCTGTGGATAAGGGGAGAGTACTGTATATGGTTAAAAAATAGAGATACAATTTTGATGGGAAAAGGTCGGACTGATTGGCCCATAAGAGATGGTTAGTATTTAATTGTATTAGAGAAGAATGAGATGTGAATGTAGAGTCAAACAATATGTGCAAAGGGAAAGGTAAAAATTTATGGACCAGACTCAAGGTGTGATTAATAAATTGGCCAGAGGGAGAGTTAAAATTGGATGGGTAAGGTAGAGCAAGCTTATAGAGAGCCATGAAAGGTAAATGGAGGCATTTTAATTTAAAATAGTATTCACTATAAGTTCATGAATGGTGCTGTTGTATGATGATTATGGGCTTTGGGAAAATTAGCCTGGCGGTAAAATGCAGATGAGGACATTAATAGAATAATGATTGCAGAATGAATCAAACATGTCAGAAAATAAATGATAGAACTTAGTAACTAATGGTAGACTATAGCTTTTAGTCTGTAGGCAGTGAAAATTTTAAATAATGAAGCTTATTTATTCATCGATTAAAAACTTTTCAGATGCCTGTGATGTCCCAATCATTGTGCTAGTTCCTAAGGATACATTGCTAAATAAGACTAGGTTCCTGCTCCCAAGGAGCCTGTAGTCTAATAAGCATACCCTAAGAAGTAAATTTAATAAAAGTTATGGGTTCTATAAAAGAAATCTGTACAGGCACCAAGGAAGGAATATTCAGTTCTTTCTTGGAAAAGTTTGGGATGGGGAGTTGACATTAGGAAGACTAGAACTGATGTTGAAAATAGAAGTTGGGTAGCTATTTGCATTGCTGCAAGGGCAGAATTTGAAGGCCCTTCAAGAGCAGGAACAGAGAAAAAGAAACATGTGCATGAAACAACATGGCAAGTTTCAGGAGTCTCAAGTAGTTAAAAATAAATAGTGGGGTGTAAGGAGGTAATGGTAGAGTAACGGTGGGTATGGGAAGAGGTGAGAGGAAAGACTGGAAAGGTAGATGGGAATCAGATCATAGAAGTCAGAGAGTTTGAACATTGTGTTATATATAGGCTGTGGAATCTATTTTATGATTTTAAGCACAAGGCTAACATCAAATTTTCTTTTTAGAAAAATCACTGATTTTTCATTTTAGAAAAGTCAGTATACAGGTTGGATTGGAGAAAAGAAAATGGATGTTAAGATACTTTTTAGGATACTATTAAAATTATCCAGGTGAGAGAAGTAATGCAGACCTGAAGTAAAGTGATAGCAATGGGGATAGAGAAGTACCAGGCACAATGTGTAGGAACTCTAAATATTAACTTTGTTCCCTAGGCTTCAATTTAGAATGTTATGTAACTCTGCTTACTACTGTTTGGTTTTGATTTCTTTTAATGAAAATTTGAAAATTGGCCTTCTCTGAAAACGAGTACAAATAGGTGTTTTTGATATTCATAGTGAGGGATTTCTTAGTATTTGAACCTGCTCTTATTAAAGACATTTGAAAGTTGGTTCCTGTTATTATAGTATAATTGCAAACACCTTCTTTTTTATATATAATTTTTAAGATGAAAGGCTGCTATAGATGATGCATTTTCCTTTCCCCTCAAATTGCTATTTAAATAATGATTAAATTACATGCCTTTTTAAGTTAAATTTTCTTTGTCCTTTGATAGTTCTGAAAGTATTTTCAACTTACTTAATATGTGATTATTATATCTCTTTCTGCCTTATCACTTCCTCTTTAAGTCATTATTATATAATTCCTCTTCCTGTATTTCTGTTCTTGTTTACTTATTTTACTTCTCCACTTTCTAATTAAATTTAACATGTCAGGCTCAATTTATTAACCACCTGTTTTTCTTTTTATCTTTGCAGCTCTTTAAAGGCAAGAATAATATTCTTTGCTCCTTTTCTTTCATTTATAGTGAATTATACAGTACTAGCACTTTTATATGGCTCTTTTTGAAATTCTGGTCACCTTTACAGTGATATTTAACTAAACTTTTAATTGCTTTTTAATGATCCACATGTCATTGAAAAGTGGTGTTAGAATTAGACTTACTTTTGCAAGCAGTAAAATTGGAGTGAAGAATGATTTGTCTTGTCACAGCAGGTTTATGAAAGGAAGAGAATTGGAGCTTTAATTCCTGTCTTCAGTTCTATACTGAATCATCTATCTTAGTTCTATTTACCACCCTAACCCATGAGTTATTTTTTGTTAAATCTCCTCATTGATTTCTTGCTGTTGTTGGTTCTTTTGCTGCTTTTCATTTTTTGAAATATATGGTCTTCTAGTCCTGTGAACCTGTTTTTTAATATATTGATTTTAGGGTTCCCTGAATCATGTCTACCAAGTATCTGTGCATCTCGCTTTAGTTGTTCAGGATAATAATGTTCCTCAGCCATTTTGAAACGTCTAATTTATGAATAGTTTAACACAGGTTTCTAGTGGTAATAGATTTGTTGACTGATTCTTAAACTTTTTGTTTTCTTTAATATTAGGGTAATATGTAACCTCTTAATGTTTATGTAAATTATGTTAGGGAAAGTACCTTTCCTGGTAATAAACTTATGAATTACACAGATATCAGAGATGAAAATCTTGGTCAAGGTCATTTTTCATAATATTTTTAAGTGAGTATACAGCCTAAGCTCTGTACCCTTTATTAAGAAAACAAAAGTCAATAAAACTGACATAGAAGTTTTTTTGCACTTCTTTTTTTTTTGTCACTCTCTGTCTTTTTAAATGTGGACTGTATGTTGGTAATTACAGGGAGAACAAATGGGGATTTAAACTAAAGTACCCAAAGTGAGGCTTTAGGTTTGCTTCCTCCACCCTAATGTGTATAATTTTCTCTCTTTGTCTTTAGTCCTTTATTCAAGTTTTGATAGCTCAGAGGATAGTTTAATGAACAGAAATGTTATTGTGTAGTTTTATTAGCCAGCAGATGGTAATATAAGGTTTTACCTTAGTCATACTTAACATTAGAGAGAAATATACTCCAATAAAATAATTTGATATGAAGTATAAAATAGCTTATCAATCTATTTCAGGAACACACAGACATTTACTTTTGAGAATAAGGGTTCAAAAGGACCCATTTAATTGTAGGACCGATGTTAGTAACCTGTATAGCATATTAAACCACATGGTGGCACATGAACTCAATTTTTGTTGACATGTACCTCTAAGGAGCCATACTCATAACTGAAGCATATATGAAGTTTGATGTCATTGTCTCTTACTTCTCTTCCTCTTAAAACAAATTCTAGTATTGTTTCTATATTTGCATTCACTGGCCTAAAAATGATTATTATTCATCTGAATAAGAATAAATTGCTGGAAATCTTAATAGTTTAGAAAAATTGTTTTAATGCTACCATTTCTTTGTAAGTTGTAAAAAGTCACCTATTCAGTGTTTGCTGGGGCGTTCAATGCCAAGTAAAAAGAGGAAATGGTTTAAGCCCTGTCCTTTCCCGCAGGTAACCTACTAAACGACCCTTTTTTAGGGTATAATCTTAGTCAAACCACATAAACTTTCCAAGCCTCACTTCCCTCGATAAGAAGATAGCAGGACCTACCTCACAGAGGAGATAATCCATGTAAAGCACATTGCCTAGCACATAATAAGTAAGTGCTCAAATGTTCGCTGCTATTTTGTTTACATAATTTTTATTAATATTACCATTATACTTGGTTCATTTTCTCTGAAACCAATATAGACTTAAATTTTTGGAATTTCACAGGAGTCATATGAGGTCCTGTTCTTTAGGAGAAGATTAAGCTCAACATATCACAGATTAGAAGAAGCATATAAAACATTTAGGGACCAGAGGCAATAGTCTCAGCTAGGTTGCTGAAGAAACAGATATTTCAGGCTTGAACTCTCCTAGAAATCAATTATCAAGAGGAAATATAATACTTAATTACCAGATATTGCTAATCACTTCTAGTGATATTAGCATGCACTTGACTATGAACCATTACACTTTCAAGGATATTTTTCCTTAAATAATACATATAATTTTAGAATTGCCTACCTTATAGCCAGCTAATACCTTTGTAGTAATTTTTTAAAGTGAAAGGGTGCTTCTAGTGTCCCTTCACAAACTACAAAATAAATACTTGTTAATAGACTAACCATGCTTTATTTAAAGTGCTGTTTTGTCTCTTGTTTTGATTGTATCACCTTATAACACAAGAAAGACTATTAAGGAGCCAAAGTCACCAAGTATTTTAGGAAAAACGTTTGGATTAAAGAGATCATGGTGCCAGTAATGCCCCTAAATAGCAGTCTTCCTAACTCTGGTAAGCTTTTACAAATCACTGCTAATGGAACAAATGAACTTTTGTTCTAAAATTGCAAGCTGACCATTATAAGTAAATGACTGACATGCCTTTAAAATAGCACGTTTCCTTGCGTGTAGTCCTTAGACTAACCTGCAGCTTGATAAAAATGCATTGGATTCCTGCCTTCATCCAAGACTGAATCAATTTCTTGGGAGGGGGCCCTGAGAATCTTTTTAACAAAGTCCACCACTGTTGTGGGTAGCATGGTTGCCTCTATAATCATCAGCTAAAACTTTGAATTAAGAATAATAGTGAACAGTAACTAACATTTATTGAGTGCTTTTTATGCTAGGCACTCTACTAAGGGCTTTACCAGCATTGAATTATTCAATCCTTATAGCCACCTTTCAAAGCTGGTGCAGTTTATTTCTATTTTATAGATTATGAAATTATGGCATAGAGAATTGGTGGTGCCTACATTTAATCTCGGTGCCATGACTCCAGAGCCCAAACTCTTTAACCACTACACTATTGTGCAGACATTATATGTTGTATGAATAAACTTATGGAAGAAGTAAATTAAGGCACTCTCCTTTGATATGGCTTCATACTTTTTTTTTAATTTCCAACCCTTTTTTTCATTGAGATATAGTGACATATTATATTAGTTTCAGGTGTACAACATAATGATTCTATATATATATATATACATTATGAAATGATCACCACAATAATCTAGTTAACATCCATCACCGCACATTAGTTACAGAATTTTTTCTTGTGATGAGAACTTTTAAGGTCTGTTCTCTTAGCAACTTTCAAATATATAGTACAGTATTATTAACTATAGTCACTATGCTGTACATTACATCACCAGAACTTATAACTGGAAGTTTATGCCCTTTGACAAATATCTCCCCATTTCACACATAAAATACCAGCTCCTTGTAAGCACTACTCTACTCTGTTTCTATTAAGTTCAGCTTTTTTAGATTCCATATATAAGTGAGATCATCTAGTATTTATCATTTTCAGTCTGACTTACTTCACTTAGCATAATGCCTTCAAGATCCATCCATGTTGTTGGCTGAATAATATTCCTGTGTGTGTGTGTGTAGTCATCCATCCATCAGTGGACACTTAGGCTGTTTCCATGTCTTGGCTATTGTAAATAATTTTTAAAAATGAACATGGGGTACAGATATCTTTTCAAATTAGTGGTTTTATTTCCTTTGGATAAATACCCAGAAGTGGAATTCTTGGGTCATATATTAGATCTATTTTTAATATTGTTGAGAAAACTCCATATTGTTTTCCATAGTGGCTGCACCAGTTTACATTCCAATTAACCGTACACAAGGTTCCCTTTCCTCCACATCTTCACACTTTGGGTTTATGGAAAGGCATTTTCAGTGTTATCAAGGTATGTAATATTAGAGAGTATAGATTTTATCCTTTAATTACTGCAAAATCCTAGAGTGGCAAAGCCAATCCCAATCCTCTTAAATTATCTTTGATGCTGAATTTATTGATTTTCAGCCCTGAGTCAGTATAGCATAAGGGTTAAAAGCAGGAGCCCTTGGGCAAGACCACCTGGGTTTGAATCTTGACCTTAGTCAAGTTATTTGACTTCCCTGTGCCTCAGTTTCTTGATATATAATTCTGAGAAATTTATATCTTATTTTTCAAAAATCCCATCCTCTTTATTTTCACTCCTTTTGAGACTTATTACTACATGCTTGCCCTTCTGTTTTAGCTTCCATATCTTTTAGCTTTTCTTTTGCATTTCTTATTTCTTTATCCTTCTCTTCTAGAAGAGTGCCTCAGTCTGATCTCCTGACTCCTTTAAGTTATTCTTCAGCTGTACCTCTCCTGCTATTTATACTATCCATTGAGTTATTTATTTCAGTGGTTATCCTTAATATTTAATTTTTATTCTTTTTAGATAATTTTTGTTTTAATTTCATATTACTAATATCTTCCCTTGTTTCCCTAGGTAAACTTGTCATGCTTATTTTGAATTTTTGGTACATCTTTTTCAATAACTCTGCTTCAGACTGCATATGGTACCAGTTTATTGTCACCCCAAAGAGGTCGTGTGTGTGTGTGTGTCTATAAGTTCTTAGAATTCATGTTTCCTTTTACCTTCTGTAGTCTCTGCAGGTTAGTTGTGGGGGAGGGAGCCAGCCCATGCTGATTCAGGGTTTTATAAATCTTATCAGTATATGGGGATAATAATAGTATGTACTTCATAGAGTTATTATAAAAGTTCAGTTAGATATTTCATGTGAAGTTCTTAAAACAGTGTTAACGTGCAGTTACGCATTCAATTTAGCTTTAAAAAGTCTGTAGAGAGGTGACGTGGATTCAGATCCCAGCTTTAGAAAACTGTTTTGAAACGTCAAAACAGGGCTCCCCAACCTCTAGGCCACAGACCAATACCAGTCCGTGGCCTGTTAGGAACCAGGCCATACAACAGGAGGTGAGCAGTGGGCAAGTGAGTGAAGTTTCATCTGTATTTGCAGTTGCTCCCCAGCACTAGCATCACCACCTCAGCTCCACCTCAGCTCATCAGGCAATAGATTTTCATTGGAGCACCGGTCCCTGGTGCCAAAAAGGTTGAGGACTGCTGTGTTAAAATATAGAGCTAACTAGGGGTAAAGTTACTGACCAGTCTTTTAGACTTTGGGCTGTCCCAAAAGTCTGCCACATAGTCTAATGTTGTTTCTTATTGCAAAGAAAATAGGGGGGGGAAATGGTTAACTAATTTTTTTCCTATTGTGAAAATTTTCAAACAAGGAAAATAGAGTAGATAATTTTTTTACCCATCTCCTAGATTTAGTAAATGTTAATATTTTGCCACATTTGCCTCCTTTATTTTTATGAGATATTTTGTTACAAGATTATATTTCACTTGTAAATATTTCAGTATAAATCTGAAATATAAAGACATTTTTAAGACAATAATAGCTGCATTTATTTGACACTTACTGTGTATAGGGTACCTTACAGAGAGGAAACTGAAGCAGTGAGCTTAAGTAACCTGCCCAGTCACACAGTTATTAATATACTACTGAGACTCCAACCCAGTCCATGCTCTCACAGGCCCTGTGCTGACCTCAACTATAGTTCCAGTCCATTTGTAACTGTTTAGTGGTGTGTCTCTTCTATCAGACAGGAAGCCCCTTTGTAGCAGAACCATAACTGATTTAATTTCTATTCCTTTCACTCTCAGTAGATGTTGGAGATGTTGAAGCTCCTTCATTCTCTATGCTTCTCCCTCTTAATACCCTCCTTGAGTGAGCTTATCTGTGCTTTCGGCTTTAATTCCTACCTCCTGGAGGAAGACTTCTACAGAAGGCATATGGCCGAGTCTCTAACCTCTATTCCACCCCAGATGATTAGTCTTGAGTCTGTCTTACTAATTTCATCCTTCTTACTAGTAATTGGTTTAGGAATGAGGATACGCTCATTGAGACTAAGGGGTCATTTGCTGGGGAGCTTCTGGGAAAGGTTTCCTTTCTCCTAAGAGAGAATCATTGGAAATGACAGTGTCTCTTCTTCCTGGAAATGTTGTCAGTTTTGGATGCATCCTGGAACTACTACTGCAGCTTTTGTGCTAATAGCTAAGGATGGAGCCAGCAGCAAGGGTGGCAGAGTGGATAGCTGGAAAGAGTCTTTGTCTTTGTCAGCACTCAGGCTACCTTAATGCTGCTAAACTTTCTCATAGGGAAATTAAACATTGTCACTGCTGAAGCTATTGAGAGTAGGTTTTCTGATATTTGTAGTTGAAAGCATCCTTACTGATACAACCAGGGCATTATGACTTTTGTGGGCCCTGTTCTACAAAACAGTTTCTTCTTAAGTCATATTTTATAATCATATTGGCATAAAGATGAATATATTAATATTATATATTAAATCATCTTTGATAGACATTTCTTATATAACCACAATACCATAAACTTAATAATGTCTTAATTCCCTAACATCATCTGATGCCACAGTCATATTCAAATTATACCAGTTGTCTGCAAAATGTTTTTTTATAGGTGCTTTGTTCAAATCAGGATCCACTCAAGGTACACAAACTGCATTTGGTTGTTGTGTCTCTTTGTTAAGTTCCTTTTAATTTAGTGCAGTCACTTCCCCTCCCTTCGCTCTTGATTTGTTTATTTTTTGAGGGTGTGTTTGAACTTCTATCTCTTATGTAGCCTGTAAACTGGAAATTAGGTCCAATGGCTTAATTAGATTCATGGCAAATATTTCTGGCAAGAATATTTTACAGATGATGTGTAAAAAGATTAGTATTTAAAAAGACAGGATAAGGCAAGATATGAGGATAAAGGAGTCATACATATTGAGTTCTTGTTCCTTGAAACATCTCATTTGATCCTTACAGTAACCCTGTGAGTTATAGGTGGTATTATCCCTTTGAAGCAAGTGAATTGGTTCTGGGAGATCACCCAACTACTAAGCAAAATTGAATTTAAAAAGAGAAGGAAAAAAGTCAAACAAGGCATTTAGCTTTACATAAACATAAAAAAATTACTAACAAATCACTCACTCTCTTTGCCTCAATCTGTTAAAATAAGAGCAGCAAATTGACTTGACCCTCACGTAAATAAGTTGCTCAGTCCTATCATACTTTCATGTTAGGTAATGAGAGTTATCCTTTAAGCATCAGCTAAAAATGTTTAATATATGTACCTTCACAGGACAGGTAATAACCTATTGATGTCCTTCTATAACTATAATGACCATATATCTAAGATTTTCTAGGACAATTCCGATATCAAATAATTTGTCTTATCAAACATTACCTGAATTTTTCATTAGAAAAATTTGGTTAAGGTATAAAACCCCTCTCTCTATAGAGTCTGCTTTAGACCTTTGAAAAAGGTGTTGGAAGTAAGAGAAGTGGTAAATAAACACCAGTAGTGTTCTCACAGTTAGCTGACCAAGAGAAGAAAGCATTTTAGTAAGAGAGAGATTAAATTCTTTCAGGTCTTACTGGTGGATGGATAGGGTCAGGTCTGATAATTGACTATTAGATTTAGCACTGCAAAGATCATTGGTAAACCAGGCACTGTGCTAAGCACTTCATGTGTAATATTTAATCTCCGCAGTAATCCTGTGAAGTAGATACTAGGCCCATTTTATAGACCAGGAGATTAAGATTCAGAGAGTTAACTTGCTCAAGGACATAGGGCTAGTAAGTGTTAGAACTAGATTTAAATCCAATAAGACTCTTGATCTGCACTATCCAGTACAGAGCCAGTACTACATGTGGCTATTTACATTTACATGGACATTTCCATCATTACCCAGAGTTCTTTTGGATAACAGTACTCTAGAGCCTGTGATCTTAACTACTATACATAAAGCCTCCCAATTTACACAGTTATAAATATATATTTTTTTAATTTAAATTCCACCATTAAACTTTCCTCTGAAATTCAGAAGGCTGACATGGATCTTCTTTTTACCAAATCAGTTGATTCTAGCAAAATTATATTGATGTTTACATTTAAAGCATTCTGGTCATGAAATTGTTGTAGAGAGAACCCTGGGAAGCAAGACTATATGTCCTTTCATTTTTTCCTCATATTTAGGAAGTTCAGAAGGACATAACTAACATGTTGGAATGATCAGTGATCCTGAATATTAGGTACTTGAGTATCACAGTATCCGTATATTAATATCTTACAGTATGTTACCAGATTGGTTCGGTTGGCTGACTCAAATATTTCTTATAACATTTCTAGGAGTAGGAACAGTGGAAAATTGAAGCTGTGACACTTTTAGGGGATTTAAGTAAGCAAGTGCCTCACTTCTGTCTCTTCAATATTAATGTTTCCATAACTAAGCCTTTTACATCAAATTTAATAGTTTAGGCCCTTAAAGGAATATAAATTGTGGGAAAGATTTGATCAATATAAGAATCACTAGATGACCTTATTTATATATACATTTTTTGTCATTTTACCTTTTATCTCTTAGTGTTTTCTTTCTTTAAGATATAACTTGAACTGCTAAATAGCTGCTTTCATTCCTATTTTGTATGTCTTTTATTTCCTTTTTATAGCATACTTATAGATGAGTTAGAGGATATAACAGTGTTTATGAAATGTAGAGATAATGTAAACTCCAGATTGTATAGCATGAGAATTGAGTTCCAGTTCAAGCTATACTTTAAAACCTGTAACCTTTGGAAAGTTTCTGTAGTCATATAGAAATCTAGAATGACACTCCTTACAATGACTGGCATGTGTCATGTGTTGTAATAATTGTAATGGATAATTAATTTTTAAAGGTTAAATGTTAAATGTAGTATCTAGTTCTTTAATGTTAAATTGAACAGAAAACATTCTTATCAAGGGAGACTGGCATTTACCTTCCACTAAAGTCAATTTGGCAAGCCTGCCTTTTCTTTCCTTGAAAGTGACAAGTTCTGTAGTTGTCACTTTCTTATTCATATTTACAATTTGGGAATCTGGATATATTTATAAATGATCTTTGGCAAAGGTTATGTGCTCTTGACCTGAAAATCTGACATGAGGTGGTAGGTATGTGAACTTCGTTCAGTAGCTCTCTATTTACTTATCAAATATGTTGCATTTTTTCCAGTGCATCTTGGGAAGACAGGCTTCAAATTTGAAAGTAGAGACTTTTTTCACCAGGAACATGTATATATATTTTTACTAAGAATCTAGATTTATTTAAGTAATAAAAGGAATTTTTTTCATAGCTTTTTGAGTGGGTCTTGTGGCACTTAAGTATTTTAGTGACATTTTATTTCCAGATATTATAAAACTCAAATTCGAAGTGATGGCAAGCAAAATATTTTGAAACATGGCAAACCTCTACCCCTACCCCCAGGCAAAGCCTTGATTGTTTTTTAAAAATTTTATTTTCAAGGTTGAATTTCAGAATTAATTAGATGGGAATTTTTGTCAGCTTGCCAAATACTTTAAACTTCTAAATAAATTAACTTCAACTTTTAATTTATCATTAACTTTGTTTTATTAATTGAACTAGTCATTTTAAAAGCTTAAACTAATTTAGGTTGTTAGCTAGAATGTAGACCATGCTTCTCTCAGCTTGTAAGCTTTCTCACTTATTTAAGGAAAAATAAAGTTTAGACAAAGTAAAGGTACACATTTGGATGACATTTAAACCTCATTTTGATGACTGTTGGCCTAGTGATTCTAGATTCTGTTCCAGTATTGTTTTCAATAATAGTGTTACTATAATAACTAATATAAATGCATGCTTCAATGAAGAAAAAGACAAAAAATTTCTCCAATAATTGTGTTATATATTCGGATGAAATTTTTCTTTATTAACTTTTATAACTCACTCTAGGCTTTGGCAAAAGTGTTCTTCCCAAAGAAATATTCGGAGGATCCTGTTATGAATAATTTTTTGCCCTCTTAATCTCATCCATTTCTTGTATTGATAGTATGCTGCAGTTAGTTTAAAAGAGAAAGATGTAGAAACAATTTGTTTCACAAATCCTGTATCTTCTTTCTCTTATTTATGTCTCATTCAGCTCTGTGGAGGAAAGAAAGATTTCTGCTTTCCTGCTTCTGAACTGTATAAATGAATCTTGTTCCTATAAAAGTCAGTTAACTTGCCTTTTTTTTGTTGTTAAAATGAAGATTGTGGTAAACAAACTTGTCTAAGTCGTTGAGTATTACCAGCATAATTATTGTATGAACAAGTGGTTGAAATACATTAAAATTTACCCATTAACCTGTTTATTGCACATTTAATATAATGAAAAACTGAAAGTATCCTAAATGTCTTAATAAACTTTTAAGAGAAAAATTAAATAGATGATAAAGTAGATATATGTAGTACCTTGCAGCTATTAAAAATGATGTCCATGGAAAGATATTAAAGCAGAAAAGTACTTTTCAAAACTGTATAATAAATCCCATTTTATGTAAAAGTGTGTGTGGAAGTGTAAACGTGTGGAGGAATATACAACAGATGTTCCCAGTAATTATCTCTAGGTTTCATAATAGGATATTAGCATTGTTTCCACTAAAGTTTTTTTTCTGTTTTTTTTTTTTTTTAATTTCTTTGAAAAGAAGGGAGTGTCATAGCCAGTAGAATTAATATGAATGGTTTTAGGATTTGATGTTAGGAGGGAGGTAATGTTTAGGAAAAGGGTCCAAATTTTTTTAGTGATACAAAACGAAGTCACGTGCACTTTTACTCTGACTTGCTATTTTAGTTGACTGTGGGTCAAAAGGAAAGATAGTGCATGCGCAGAAGTGGAACTTCTACTATAATCTAACCTTAATTAGGTAATCATGTTTGACTAGGATAGATCTTAAATCTGGAATTGGTGGGGAGAAGACATTAAAAGGTTTTAGAAATGGGATTTCCTAAAATGACTATCTCTTGAAATGGTAAAATAGTTCATGTCAGATTTAGGCTAAGCATAAACTGGCCTTTCACAAGCTTGTTTCTGAGAATGTGTTTGTTTCTGTTTTTATATTTCTATTATTAAAAATTAACATATGCTTGTTTAAAAAATAACTTCGAAAATTACAGAAGTGTTAAAAGTTAAAAAAAATAGATTTACTTAGGTTTCTTCCTCCCTCAGAATCCTTCAAGGCATCATTTTGTTTATCTAAGAGAACAGATCTGGGAAATGGAAGAACCATGCCTCAAAAAAGTCATTCTTTATAGCATGATAGAATGATAGAAGTCAGGAAATTTAGCTTCTAGTCTCGGCTATTCCTTAGCTGTGTGATTGGAAAAAAGTTACTTTGCCTCTCTGGACATCAGTTTCTACCAGTTCCCAAATGATAAGGTTGGACTTTAAAATTATAGGATGTTAAGAACTGACTTGATAAAACTCCCTAATATCTCAGACATTTTTAGAAGGTAGATATGAGTGTGCATGTGTGTGTATGTATATTGCATACATGCACTTCTGGAATGGTCTTCTCTCAAACTATAGAAAAGTAATGTATGAATCATGGAGTTTATAATTGAGAAATAAACATTACACTTAGTTGACATACTGTTTATTTCCGAAGAACTGAGCGTGTTTATTTATTTCTCCTATTCTCAGTCATCCTATTATACATGTGAGCAGAGAGCATTTCAACTATATTTACTTAGAGTTTTAGCTAAGCTAAGTTATTATCCAGTGTTACAGAGAGAATCAGTAGCATAGCTGAAAAATTCATTTCCTAGCACATGGTTCTCTTAGCCTTTCTCTTAAGTTGTTTTCTTAGAGAAATGAAGTGATTTTTGACTATGGTTAAGAACATCACTTTTTGCCAGACAGAAGTAAAATTAGAGACTACCCATAGAACATTTCTACCTTGTAATTTATTTGGTATTTTGTACAATAGCTGGCTTTTCTAATTATATTTGGCATGGTCACTTGCTAAGAATATTAGTCAACGTTATCTGGTTTTATTATATACCTCTCTTGAGTTATGCTTCAGGGGCGGACATGGGAAACACATATCTTAAAAAGCATTATTAAGAGAATTTAATTCAGAGATTCAGAGTATCTCCCATCTGCTTTATCAAAAACTCTGAACTCTGGAGTTCTATCTAGTGATGATAAACCTGTTTTATATGGCATAGGCCAGAGAAATCAGCTTTGATGGCAGATTTCTACACTGGTAGAGGAGAGAAATGTTTAGTTGACATTTCGAAAGAACTAAACCTGTTATCATCTATGTATTCCACCAGTAGATTTTATCTTAAGCCCTCTCATTTGTATAGTCTCTTAATGTTTTCTGTTTTCAACAAAAGAAATAGCACATGCATGTCAAAATGATTTATAAAATCTCAATTAATAGCAGTGTCCATTAAGAAAATCAGTTCATTTTCTTTCATGAAATTATGAAGTAATTATTTCAGGTTTTTATTAAGGTAGCAAGATAAAAGTTGTTTACATGATATCAAATATCAGAATATTTGGAATTAGTGTCAGCATTTACTGTTGTACAGAAAAATACTTTGGGCTTCATGATTTGTTTTTTATCTTGAGTTATTTAACAGACATTTGAGTTCACACCATGTGTTAGACCCTATACTCTAGATACATTTGAAGATATAAAGATAAAATTCTTTACAACTGTGGGTTTTGTCTATCCTAAAGCTTATAGGGGCATTAAGAATTACTGGATACAAATTAAATTTAAATTTAATGTGCTATATACCTCACCATACCTTTCTTTGACCTGTAATTATTTATGTTCCTTCACTAAATTCACACTTAGAAAGCATGTTCTAAGGGAACTTGCTGTTAGAAGCTATGGAAAACCTTTTTGTGGAGTGAATTAATTTGCCTTTTATATATTCAGGTTTTCATCTGTGATTTCTTAATAAATGACTTGTGAATATTTTAATTTTTTATTAGCAAGTAACCTATCTGTAGTTCACTTTAACCCCCTCCCCCCAATCTCTCTTTCTGTATCTCTCATAATTACACAAAGCAGAAGTTTGGTGGTGTTAGTGAGTATATAAATGATCCCAATTTTTAAGCTTTTAAGTTTTTGACTTTAAAAAACTGACTTAAGACACCATGACTTTGAAAAAAAGATACTATGATAATAAATTAAAAAACAATGTATATCAGTTTTAGTTTGACCCATGGGCCCTTACAGCGTAATTTATATTTGTCTTGCCTACAATTGAAATATAAAGATTATATGCGCTAGTTAAACTCTCTTGTAGCTGTTTAATTTAGATTTGGTTTTTGTTAATAATAGTGGTTGGTAGCTAAAGTGATTGTGAAAATGAAGTTGTTAAATATGTATAAACAGGAGTAGCCATGATTTTTAGCACAAGCATCCAATGTAATTTCTGATTTAAGCAGACTTATCAACTTAGAACAAAGCATAAAACAAAATATGTATGAAAAGAATTAGAAAAATGTTGGAAGAAAAAAACCTTGAAAGTTGAAAATTAATCATTAAAATGTTGAATTCCCAAAATATGCTATGTAAACATGAAGTGGTACAGAAGAGGCTGGTGTTGCATGTATACTGACTGTTTTCTAAGCAGTTTATCATATATATCAGAAATATGTGTAACAGCCAGTTTCTAGTCTAACAGTAGACCAGATGTGATCCAGAGGGAGAAGATAATTCTCTTATTTCAACCCTTCTGAACAGGACACCATACTTGCAGAACTTCTTCAAATACATAAAGAACACATTGTTGGATATCATGAACATGATTCTCTTTTGGACCACAAAGAAGAAGAAGAGTTGACTGAAGAAGAAAGAAAAGCAGCTTGGGCTGAGTATGAAGCAGAGAAGAAGGTAGTTCATTTGAAATGCTTTTTGGTTTTTGTTTTTATGTTACTCATTTGAAAGAACAGTGAAGAAAAGGGTCACATTTGGAACAGGTGAGTCTTCAGGAACAGAGTCCCCAAATATGAGAGTCTGTTTACAAGCTTTGGCTACCTTTGGTGGTAGAGTGGGAAGAGAGGAGAGGAGAGAAGAAACTATTTCCCACTTAAAGAGTGATAACCCCATTTCTGCTTAGCACTTACTGAATTGAGAGATTAGTGGGAAGGTATATATTTAGCATCACTTAACTCACATCAACACCCTCACTGTAGTAACAGGACATACAGGAGCTTAAGAGTTTTGGAGGTAGGAGTAAGTGTTGTTTTAGCATGTGTACTATGAAATCTAAATTTTGACTGATATGTATCACAACACAAAAATATTCTATTATTGGACATTAATATCAATCTCCAGCAGCAACTTTATTTAAAATAGTTCTACGTCTATTTTAAACACCAGCTCACTTGAAAAATGTGCCTGAGCATGGGAAACTTTATCCTAATACCTGAATCCTTTTTAAACTCCCAACTCATTGTACCAAATGTCTTTAACGTTAATGTGATGTTAGGAATCTCATCAGAATTCTCTGAGTTGCCTCATTCTGTGGGAATTATCAGAAAAAGAGTCTGTACACCTTTAGGGGTTAAAGCTTTCCAAGTAATAAGATCTTGGTTTCAGGTGAAAAAGATGTTTTGTTTGTTTGAGGACAAGTGTTAATAATTTCTTAGATATGAGTATGTGGATTCTTTTCTAAACCAGTAGGCGATGTAGAATTTCAAGTTTTAAATCATAGTGTGGAAAGTGCATAATTTTTTGTCTTTAGGGACTGACCATGCGTTTCAACATACCAACTGGGACCAATTTACCCCCTGTCAGTTTCAACTCTCAAACTCCTTATATTCCTTTCAATTTGGGAGCCCTGTCAGCAATGAGTAATCAACAACTGGAGGTAAGTTGTGAAGTACAGAAGTAGTTTAACCTGAGTGAAAGGTAATTTCAAGTGCCCTGTTTGTTGTTGAGGGTTTCCTATGCAGGAGTATCACATTCTCTAAATAATTACCTCTGCATAGACTAAGACATATTTTTTTTTCTTTGTTGACCTTTTTTGAACCACCGTAGTGTAGTAAAAATGTGGTTTGTTCAGAGCACAAGGGAATCAACTCTTGAATTAATGTAGTTTGAATTATTTTAATTAAGGAACAATAGGACAGCTGACTGGCTAGGGAAATAGCACTTTCTTCAGTTATAAAATATTTTGAATAAACAAGTTATTTGCTTAATGTTTGAAAGTAGGATAAATACATACATTGATTTACATTCCAATGCCTTGTAGATGCAGCATTAACCATATGATAATAGCTAGTATTATGAAATAAGTGCTTTAAAACTCTTAAGTGAATCAATTTTGAATTAAATAAGAGATTGGGTTTTATTATACCAATAATTTAATAACTTAATTGAATCTGTGGTTTCCTTTTTTAAATGTGCTTATGGAGTCATTTAAATTATTAAATTATTGGTGCAATAAAACCCAATTTTTATCTTTTTAACAAGACCCTCACTGATGAGTTCTATTCCACTTTATTGATGCTGAAGTTTGCTGTTCTTTTCAATAAAGAGTTAAAGCCAAGCGCTATACATTGGCAAGAGGAAGAGTCCCTGAACTTTAGAACTGTGCTGTCTTTTATAAGTCCCATGTAACTTATTTCTTGATTTTTTTCTAGGACCTCATTAATCAAGGAAGAGAGAAAGTTGTGGAAGCAACAAACAGTGTGACAGCAGTGAGGATTCAGCCTCTTGAAGATATAATTTCAGCTGTAGTAAGTTAATTGGCAGTTTTCTTACTCCAGTTGCAATTTGTGTTCTTTTACCATTTGTTTTAATTTTTAATTGTTTGCTTCTGTTGGGGAAAGAGCATAATTCTTATAACTTAATTTGTAATAGTAAAATACTAGTAAACTGGACAGTAGTCCCAAGCATAATTCAACAGTTTTACCTAGATGTTGACACAAAAGAGAAATGGGTGAAATCTAAGAACTGAGGGAAATCAATTATAGAAATGTGTGCAGCTTATATAAACACATTTTAATTACCAGTTGCACAAATTAAATACAAATATTTTCATTCCTGAGATAGCCAACCTTTGTACAACAGTTAACAACTTAGTACCTTGCTTTTACATCATTGTTTTCTTTAAAGAAGAATAAAGGAAAAGGGAGAAAAACATTTTAAAAATCCTGAATAGCTTCAAATACTTTAAATATTTTTCCTCAATTCTACTGCAATAAGAAATAAATAGAAACTTTTTCTTTTAGTGGAAGGAAAACATGAATCTCTCAGAGGCCCAAGTACAGGCATTAGCATTAAGTAGACAAGCCAGCCAGGAGCTTGATGTTAAACGAAGAGAAGCAATTTACAATGACGTTTTGACAAAACAACAGATGGTAAGAATTCTATCTCTTAGTTATGTTTAATTTTCTTGAATTTATCTTTTTTATTTTTTTTACATGGATAACTTTTATTTTCTATTTCTACTTTGCACACTTAAATATTACCATTAAACATGTTAGTTGAAATGGAGATGGACCAATGATTTTAAAAATGTTTAAGAGAATTTAGGGTGTTGTAAAACTCTAGCCATTTAATGACTCAACTAGTAACAGATATAGAAACTTGCATTTGGGAGGAGAAAATTATTCAAGAGTAAACTGAAGCCGTTAGTTCCTGACAATGGCCCCCTGGCTTTCAGTGCCAAAACCAATTGTGCAAAATCCGTCAGGAGAAAAAGTAGGAACAAGATGAAGTGATTGTCATGTGCCAATCCTGATGACAGCTAGCCCATGATAGGGGAGCAGGGATGATGGAGACTAGACACCAGGCTGGAGGCTGCAATCATGTGCAGGACCCAGGGTGATACAGCAGCCTGAGGAAGTCAAACAGTTAGCGTGATTCAAAACCCATTTTTTTAAACAGTTCCTAGGACACCTTTCTCAGTGTTGAATTTATAATAATGGGTTTGTGTGACATCTTTCAATAACCATCCTTCATATGGATGGATGGATGGTCATTGGCTATTTCTGGAAGAAATTTTTGTCAAACACAACCTAGTAAAGTCATGTAAAGATAATATCTTTTGTTACAAAGGAGTAACATCTTCCCAAATGGGTTCCCTTGAATTTTATATAGGATCTCTTTCATATAATTTTATTTTTTATATGTCCTGGACATCTAAAAAGGAATTTCTGCTAGACTTTTTACTACACTTACCATTTTTAAACAAATTCCCCAAATAAGTATACTTTTTAATATAGTTAATTTGAGAGTAAAAAGTGGAACTATAGATAATATATGACAAAGGTTCCTACTAAATTATTATTCTTTTTTTTAATTTTCCAATTACAGTTGACATTCAGTATTATTTTATATTAGTTTCAGGTATACAGCATAGTGGTTAGACATTTATATAATTTACAAAGTGGTTCCCCCCAATTAGTACCCACCTGGCACAATACATAATTACATTATTGGCCTAAATTATGTTATTCTTTAAAAGGCTAGACTATTTTATCACAACAAAAGCAAAATATATATATACGGCTAGCATACTCCAAGATCCTTTATCATTTTTCCCAGCAGTCGTTTGCCAGCCATCTACTTGCACTGGGAAATTTCAACTCTTGACACTAGGGAATCAATTTCTATGGTATGAATTTTACTTAGAAAGCACTGTAGAATTATATGGTTTTAAATTAGGAAATTTGAGACATCAAATAGGAATTATTCCCACTGCAAGTGCTTTTTCCCTTTGGTGTTTGTCACTAAAAATGTTTATTTGTCCATCATCATGTGAAATATTCAGAAGAATGACAAAGAAAGGAGACTTGATAAAAAGTGCTGTAACTAATACTTGAGACTGATCACAGCGTAGGACAGGTTACTATGGCAACTAACCTAAATGCTGCTTGCAATACAATAGTCAAGTCATTAAGAGAATTTAGCTCTAAATGGTGTTACTAACTGGTTTCTACAGTAATGGTCCTGTGAATGCCATCAAATTAGTAATGGTGATAACAATAATGTGTTTTCCCTTTGGTATGATACCCCCTTAACAAATCGATTCTAACTCAAAACTTGATACTTGCCTCTTTGAGACAGGTCATGCACTTGTAACAGCTCCCTTTTCTCTCTTTAGTTAATCAGCTGTGTTCAGCGAATACTTATGAACCGAAGGCTCCAGCAGCAGTACAATCAGCAGCAACAGCAACAAATGACTTATCAACAAGCAACATTAGGTCACCTCATGATGCCAAAGCCTCCAAATTTAATCATGAATCCTTCTAACTACCAGCAGATTGATATGAGAGGAATGTATCAGTCAGTGGCTGGTGGTATGCAGCCACCACCACTACAGCGTGCACCACCCCCAATGAGAAGCAAAAATCCAGGACCTTCTCAAGGGAAATCAATGTGATTTTGCACTAAAAGATTAAAAGATTGTTAAAATCATAGAAAGATCTTTTATTTTTTTAGGAATCAATGACTTAACAGAACTCAACTGTATAAATAGTTTGGTCCCCTTAAATGCCAATCTTCCATATTAGTTTAAAAAATTTTTTTTAAATAGGGCATATCATTTCTTCCTGACATTTGTCAGTGATGTTGCCTAGAATCTTCTTACACACATTGAGTACAGAAGATATTTCAAATTGTTTTCAGTGAAAACAAGTTCTTCCGTAACAGTAACAACTCCACAGATTTCCTCTCTAAATTTTTATGCCTGCTTTTAGCAACCATAAAATTGTCATAAATTGATGCATTTAGGAAAGAACACAGGTTTATATATTAATTCTTTACATATAAAAACACACAGCTGAGTTCTTAGAGTTGATTCCTCAAGTTAGGAAATACTTTTATACTTAATCCATTTCTTGATTAAAGTGATTGAAATGGTTTTAATCTTCTTTTGACTGAAGTTTGAAACTAGGCTCCTGCTCTATCATTGCTGTGACTGAAAGTTAGAAACTAAGGGTTACCTTTGACACAGAATTGTGTGCAATATTCTTAAATACTACTGCTCTAAAACTTGGAGGAGTCTTGCAGTTATCTTAGCATTGTCTAAACAGCCTTAAGTATAGCCTAAGAAGAAAATTCCTTTTTCTTCTTTAGTCTTTCTGCCATTTTTTATTTTCAGTTACATGTGCTGAAATAATTACTGGTAATATTTCAGGGTTGTGGATTATCTTCCACACATGAATTTTATCTCTCCTGGCACATCTCTTAACTGCTTAGTGCCAGTGCTAGTGCTTCATCCTGTTGCTGGCAGTGGGATGTGGATGAACAAAATCAAGTTCTAGCATTTTAGGAGGTTAAGGATGATGTTGTGGTTGTTAGGTTCATACCCTGTTTTATAAACAACATCAAAATGGCAGAACCATTGCCGACTTTAAGTTCACATGAGGAATGTGCTTTAACAATTTCCAGTACTGTCAGTACTGTGAATTAATTCCTCTTAAAGATAAGGATAACTGGTTTCTATGCTCTTCATCATCATATTCTTTTCCCCTAACTTCCTTATGTTTTCTTAAATTACATTTCAAAGTTCAAATTTTTTTTTTTTTTAGTTTAGGTCTGTGAGGCGATTTTCTAATCAAAATTAATTAATCTAATACCCTTTTGTGAAGTTTTACTAGAAAATCATTACATTGTTTTCCTTAATCAGCCCTGTAAAAATGACCTATAAGTTTATTCATGTACAATTTGATTGTTTGAATTTCTGAAAGAAAAAGATTGTTAGACTATGGGAGTCAACATGGGAAAGACATTTTTGAGATGATGATGTAACAGGTAGTGGAAACAGCTAAGGAATTCCAGAAAAAAGAAAGCTGGGTGGAGGATTAATTTGTTCTAGGTATCACTTGATTAGAATGAGTTTACATTAGCTAAAGCTGTTTTGAGATGTTTGGATGATTAAGAGATTTCCATTTTTATCTTGAAAGAACTAGTGGTAAAACATCCAAGAGCACTAGGTTTGTGATGTAGAATTTGTGAGGTTCGGTGGATCTACCCCCACCTTCCCATGATGAATTATCACTAACAAATTCTATATACTTGGATATTATGCCAGCCATATAATTAAATTTATTTAATTGGTTGGGGCAGGGGGAGAAAAGAAAAAGTCAAGATTTATAAGATAAATATTTGAAGACAGTGTACTCTGGCCAACTGTTAATCAGTTAGTATTTCTACAAGTCCAGAATACTTTAAACCTGATTTATTAGACCTAGGAAATTTCAACATGGTCTAATTACTTGCTCAAAGACATAGATATGAAAATTTTAGGCAACCTTCTAAACCTTTTTCACCAAGGATTAAACTACGACTGAAAGAATAATACATAGAAGGATTAATTGGAAATAAGAGAGTTTGAAATAAAACTTGGACCACTTTGCATACACTCTTCTCACTTGACATTTTAGCTACATAATATGTACTTTGAGTATAACATCAAGCTTTAACAAATATTTAAAGACAAAATCACATCAATAAGATACTAAAAGGCTCATTTTTATATTTGTTTTAGATGTTTTAAATAGTTGCAATGGCTTAAAAACTGACAATTTAAAATGTTGCTTGTAATACAGTTTTGCCTGCTAAATTCTCCACATTTTGTAACCTGTTTTATTTCTTTGGGTGTAAAGTATGTTTGCTTAGTATTGTGATATTGTATATGTTTTGTCCCAGTTGTATAGTAATGTTTCAGTCCATCATCCAGCTTTGGCTGCTGAAATCATACAGCTGTGAAGACTTGCCTTTGTTTCTGTTAGACTGCTTTTCAGTTCTGTATTGAGTATCTTAAGTACTGTAGAAAAGATGTCACTTCTTCCTTTAAGGCTGTTTTGTAATATATATAAGGACTGGAATCGTGTTTTTAAAGAAAAGCATTCAAGTATGACAATACTATCTGTGTTTTCACCATTCAAAGTGCTGTTTAGTAGTTGAAACTTAAACTATTTAATGTCATTTAATAAAGTGACCAAAATGTGTTGTGCTCTTTATTGCATTTTCACAGCTTTGAAAATCTGTGCATATATTGTTTCATAGAAAATGTATAGCTTTTGAAGCCCTATTTAATGGTGGTTCTTTTGCACATTTAGTTATTTAATATTGGGAGGTCAAGAAGTTTGGTTTTTTAATCTGTTATATACTAAATTCTGTAAAAGGAGATCTTTAACCTCAAAAATAATTTACATACCAGGAAGCCTATGTGTGTTTGTGTTAGTTTTGGTTGTGTTTGTGTAATCCAGCACCACTTTCTGCTTCCCAACAGCTGCATCACTCATTTAAGTCAAGCAGAGCTACCCATCTACACGATGTAAAAGCTGCTTACCATCCTGAAGCCATAGCAGGTGATGGAAAACCTAATTACCTGGCCTCCAAAGAAGCTGAATATTCTGTGGTCTTACCTTAGCTATGTCCATTTGCCCTCTAGTGTCATAAAATCAGATACATATTTCTGTGTCCAAACAAAACTTTAAAAACAGTTACTTATTTATCCCAGTAATCATTGTTTCTTTTGAGGGTGGCATGTTGTGAAGTTTATAGATACTCTAAGATAGGTCATCCCTTTACATCCTTAGTTCACTAAAATTTATGTTCACATTATTATATTACCCACCTTATTTCACCAGACTTAGTCTCAGGTGATTTTTGGCTATCTCCAAATCTATCCTTATAGGTGAATAATTCTTCCACCATTGAAGTATTTTTTTTTTCAAAACTCTGTAATCTGTGCCAATCCCCAAGGAGTGACCAAGTTTCAGAAATGCTTTTTGTCTGTGCAACATTTTATATATGCTGTTATATGGAGGTGAATAAAAATTAAAAATCCAAAATATATACTGTTTCCAAGCTCAATATTTGCTTGAGGTAACAACCAGACTGCTGACATCACTCATGTTGGATCTAATAACAGAATCTCCCCTTCCACCCACGCCTAAGAGTTTTACTCCCCAGAATATGTACTGCCATAAAATTATATACTGCCACCCTCTTTTTGGAATAACCTTTCTGACACCATTGCGCTGGTGTCTTGGCTGGCTAAGGGAATCACACTTCCTCCCCTCATTCTAGGGATCTGTCTCTGAT
Source organism: Pteropus alecto (assembly GCF_000325575.1). Taxonomy (NCBI): domain Eukaryota; kingdom Metazoa; phylum Chordata; class Mammalia; order Chiroptera; family Pteropodidae; genus Pteropus; species Pteropus alecto. The sequence goes on from NW_006434834.1 coordinate 480,301, forward strand.
AGTGACCACTACACATTTTCACCAAGGATGACAGCATACAAATTGAAGCTTTTATTAGAGAAAGATAAACCTTTAATTGAAGAAATGAAAGAGTGAGAGAGCCTAAAATATTGCAGGCCCTCTTTAATATTCAGAGCTAGCACATTTTCCAAGCAATCTACCCAGCAGCACTCTTGCACATTCTGTTCAGACCATTCTGCCCTTGCTTCTCCCTGATAGAAACATGTCAGGAAGAGGAAGGTTGGCTCCAATCTTCTTTAGCTAATGACTACCAAGAAAATTCTATTAAGTAGGTCCCCCCTCCATATAGTCCTCACGTCAAATATGTGTTGGTTTTCAAGAAAGGCGAAGAGAGACAATTTGTCAGATGCAAGGATGGGTTTTGTTTGAGGTATTTGAGGAGGAAGTATAGTATTGGAAAAAGGAACAAAGGTGGAAAAGGACTAGGAAAGAGCAGATTGGTCGAGGGCCTTGAAATCCTGGATGAGTAATTCAAAATGGAGGATAACAAGGGTTTGCGAAGCGGCTGATATGTTCAAAATAGCTAGGCTAGTAAGGTTGATTTTGGCAGGGGTAATTTGGTTTAGAATGCAAGGTGAAGAAAGATTGGAGACAGGAAGATAGACAATGAGTCTAGGCATTCAGTGACCAGAATACAGATAATTTGAAGGACAAAAGGCAAAAAATTAAAAGTTGTAAAGGATTTTTAAATTGTAAGAAAAACCTATTGATTTCCTTTTACCCTTCCCTAAGGAGCCCACTTCGTTCAGTACTTTTTATTTTACATGGAAAATTTCACCTGTTCTTTTGATTACTCTCTCAATCCTAATGATA
>NW_006434834.1:481237-487048 GCF_000325575.1 Pteropus alecto
TTTTTCTCAAATTTTTATTACTCCTAATTATGCCCGTACACATAAATTTGCAGAAAGTGAGTTTGGTCCTTTTAACTAAGTTGAATGTAATTCTGTTTCTTTCCTCAAGTTTATTCTTCAAAGGGTAAATCCATTCCTGTTACTTTTTCTTGAGACTCATCTATTCTAAGTGTTAGTATCTGTTGGTAATGTTGTATTTATAAGCTTCCCTTGGTATTTTCCAAGTGCCTCGTGGTTATTATTTATTATCCTGTATACAACATCTGTAAGAAAAGTGAGAATTACATTCTCCTCGTGACAAGCTAAAAGGGAGATCAAAATCAAATCCATTGCACTTAGTAGGCAGAAGACAATCTAGTTACTTGAATTATCTAGGTCTTTCATGTATCATTTGGAAAATAGGACTGCAATAATACCTTAATTTCTCGAAGGCAGGAAACTGGATCAAGTGATTTCCTGGTGTCCCTTTCGGCTCCAAGAGTTAGGGTTTAACGGTGAGCAAAGCACAGATTAAAGCCAAAAGGCAATGTATTTGTCTATGGTTACACAGTAAGTTTGTGAACAGTATTAGAAATCCCTTCCCTTTGGCTAACTCTCCCTACTAAGCTATACCTTTTTTCCTCTCTTTAGAAAAATGAGAGGCCTGACAGGCATTTTAATGACAAAGCAGATAAGTCAAGTTGTAATTGGCTCTAATTACCACTTCCACAAGCTGTAACCCTCTTTATCTTTTGCCCAGAGGCACTCCCAGAGTTGTGTTTCTTACAGCCTCTGGAACTCATGTTTAAGGATCATGTTCCTACATCTTGGTTGTCTGGTTGAGTTATATATACAGACAAAACATCAAGGTAAATATAAATCACCTTTTGTAAATTCAGCTTTTAAGCAAATAATTAGTAACTTCCCATTCTGTTCAGAACTGTGAAACCCAAATTAGGCCAATATTTAAATTGTCCTGTCTTGATGAAGTTTATAGTGAATAGGAGTTTATATTTGTTTATATTGAGCTGCAGGTTTTATAAAGAGTCAAATCTTGTGGCGAAAACTAATAGAAGAAAAGAGTGAAATTGTAATCTTTTTTTCTATAGCTGCTTTGTTTCTACATGCTAGTAGCAAAGCAGGTAGAAGCCTGTGTCTAGCCTGCTGAATACATTTCAATGAAAACCAAACTTAAGAGAAAAGAAATGTGGTTAATATAATCATCCGAGGTCTTGTTAGTTAATCCTAGCTATTGGTGGGTTTTCAACAATACAGCAAGAAGGTTGGGCTTCAAAGGTTTTTAATGATGTAGGCTTGCTTGGACCCTATCCTTAGCAAAATAAATATTTTATTCTATTAGCAAGTTTTACTGCCCTCTTACCACATCCACATCTTGCACACTCTACTGGATGTGCTAAGCTCAATTGAAATGCCAGCCTGCAATTTTTCTCCTTTAAATTATCTCCCCCCATCCCACCACACACATCTTTATATTCTGTTACCTCAGTGAGTGTTGGTTAGGAGAGCTTATAGAATCATAGAATGGTAGAGATGGTAGGGGTCTTAGAGACCCTGTAGCCCAGCCCCTTTGCGATTAGGAAAACAAAGGGCCCAGAGAGGAAGAGAGGCCCAAGGGCACCATGTCTTCTAGTTTCTATTCCTCTTTTCATTCCACACCATCCATATGCTATTTACTCTTGCATTCCAATTCGTTAATTCAATCTGCCAGACTGCATTAAGCAAATTTTCAGAATAATAGGTATTGAACTAGCTTTCAAACGAGAACAGTTTGTGGGAAGTAAAGGAGTATGTGAACCAAAATGATGGGAAAAGAAGTTCCTATTTGACAACTGTAAAATGGGAAGACCCCTGACATATTCCCTAAGCCTTTAATTTAGTATCCAGGACATCAGCTTCAGGATTTTGTTTCAGTAGAATATTTAATTTGTTTTAAAGGTTCTTCTTTCACCATACTCAGCACAGTTTAGACCAATAGGATGTAGAAGCACTGTTCCATTTTCTGGATATCAGTGTCCTTCAATGCCAAATTAGAATCATTCAGCCTTCCTCTGATGAGGCAGGTCGATGTACCAAGTGCCTCAAAATTCTCTATTTCAAATAAAAAATACTGCTGTATTCACAAAGAAACAAATAGAAAGCTCTGTGTTAGTATGGTGATCTCTGTCAGGATAGGGGCGACTATGCTTGAGTTATAGAGATATGCTACAAGGACCATGACTAGTTTACATATTTCCAAAAACTAAAAAACAGCAAAATGATTTTAATATGCTAGAATTGGGGGCCTGGTTCTATCTGTATAAACTTGGACAAGTTACTTCACCTCTCTGAATCTTCTCTCACACCACAGTAAAGATTTCTGAAATGCCCGTTATGTGTCAGGCAGTATGACTAGTCACTTTTGTAATTCCTGTTTTACAGATGAGGAAATAGGTTTTAAAAAGTTATTCGCCCGGTGTCATACAACTAATCAGAAGAGGCAAGATTCAAAAGCATGTATCTGATTCTATATTTTTGCCTTTGAACAAACTTGCAACTCTTCCTAGAACCACAGTTTAATCCCAGCCTTTTGCAAAACATTTACAGTACACTATTATTTTGTTCTTTTGCTTATGGGTCCTCACTTGTCTGCTTTTACTTTAAGCAAGGCCTTAAAGAAACAGAATACTCCCCCTGTGTTTTCAAGGCACTTACTTCTGTCCCTCTTCAGTGGTACCAGAGGGTTTTGTTTTCTCCTTTCATTTTCTTCTGTGATGCAAACAGAAGTGTCTGAAAAATCCAGTGAGAATACGTTGAAATATGTTTTAAGATATCAGAACTCATTTTTAATGCAGTGGCTTCCTCGCATGTTCAGTTAGGCATCAATTGAGAATCCTAAAGGTAAAAGAAATATTCTGAACTGTTTATTTTTCATTTGTCCACCTGACAAAGTCTAGGTACCATTTGAGCAAGGCCTAATAGATAGCTAGAATATGGACATATAGAGACTGAGGATGAGGGTATCTCAGAGGAAACAGCAAACACTAACAAATGTAGGCAACAAAGAACAGAAATCAGAATAGAATAGTTTCAGGAAATGCTATATTTCTGTACTTGTGCACAGAAGGTCATAACCCTATTTAAACCAAGAGCTTCTGTAATGCACAATTTGTAATTAAATGGTGTGGTAGGCAGAATAACAGTTCCCCAAGGATGTCCAGTTCCTAATTCCCAGCACCTGTGAATGCGTTAAGTTACATGGCAATGGAGAATTAAGGTTGCAGGAATTAAGGAATTAAGGTTGCTAATCAGATGACCTTGACATGGGGAGAGCAGCCTGGATTACCCAGGTGGGCCCAATATAATCACAAGCGTGCTTAAAAATGGAAGAGGGAGGCAGAGAGAGGGTCACAGGCAGATGTGATTAGGAAAGAAAGGCTCAGAGAGATTCAATGCTTCTGGCTTTGAGATGGAGGAAGAGGGTCATGAGGCAAGGAGTATGGGTGATGTCTAGAAGCTGGAAAGGGTAAGGGTAAGGAAAAGAATTCTCACTTAGAACCTCTAAAAAAAGAATGTAGCTCTGTTGACACCTTGATTTTAGCCCAGTGAGATCCATGTCGAGATTCTGTCCTACATATGGAACTGTAAGATAAAGGGTGTTGTTCTAAGCCGTGAAACTAATGGTAATTTGTTGCGACAATAATAGGAAACTAATACAAATGGTTACTTGTATGATTACTTGATTAATGTCTTGCTTGCCTGCTAGATAAGTGGGCTCCTTAAGGGCAGGAACCCTGCCTGTTTTGCTCACTTTAATATCTTCAGCACCTGACAGAAAAAGTGTGAGTTAAATGCTTGATGAACTTATGTGTAAATGTCTTGGCAGTCATATGTTACCTGAGAACATTATGGCAATGTCAATACCATAAAAGTCTGTTTCTGTGTCCCTAAATATAGATGTATGTTCCTCTTTTTCTTTGGATCTCTTTATCTTTCTCCCTCCCCTTCATTATTCTCCTCTCTTCCTTATTTCTTAATTGGCCATAACAAAGGAATGAAGTACACCTTCTATTTCTCTATTACGTTTAAGGAATAAGGTCTTATATTTTCTATTCATGGTTTTAAAAAGAAGTAAAGTTTATTGCACTGAAGAAAACTGCTGTATTATCAAGGGCCCTTCATTTATTACCAATTTAATTTACATCAGTAGATTTTTTTTTTAAGATGAGTGTCAGCAACATGGCGAAGTGAGAGATGTCTCCATATCTCTCCCTTTGAAACAACAATAAGCTGAATATCTAAAACTTAACAAAAGACACCCAACCTGCACGCCAGCATGTCTGAGCGTGGGATCTGCACTTAAGAGCTACCACAGGTCAGAACCCCAGGAGACGGGCGGTAGACTGGGAGAAATAAAGAAGCTGTCTCTTGCAGCCTGAGCTCCCTGCAGGAGGGGGAGGGGAGAAGTTGCGGTGGGATCCCTGAACAGCCTTGTCTGAGTGAGCTGTGAGCATCATGCAGCGACAGTGCCCAGGGATCAGAAAAGAATGCAGAGAAGGAGGAACAGCAGAGAAGCAACAGTTGATTATTACCAGCTGCAGTTTCAAAATGGTAGGCTGAGCCACAGCCCCCATACCCCAACCCACAATGCCCCTCCCCCCATATCCTCCAAGACTGAACACCGCGGAGCCTCAGGGGAATCTGAGCAAAGGCTACCCAAACTGTCACTAACACTGACAGGGCCTGAGACTGAAGGCAGTGAGCAAGATTGAATATAAGGAGAAAAAAAGGCATTATTAAGACTATATCAAGCAGGGATCCAAGAGGCTTAGATGCCACCTACTGGAAACCAAAAGAAAAACACCATCTTAGCAACAGGCTAAAAAGAGACCTTTATATAATAAATCCACTTTCTGGAAAAAAAAAAAAAGAATACACTTCCATTAATGCCCAGGTGGAGAAATCGTTCATTAAACACCAAGAACGACCAAGGTGATAAGATAGCTCAGAAAGAAAGAGAAAAATCTCCAGAAAATAAACTTACAGACATAGAAATATGTGACTTAAAAGATAATTCAGGATAGTATTTCTGAAAAAATTCAATGAGATACAAAACAATTCATATCAATTCCAGGAACTGAAAAAAAACAAAAAACAAAAAACAAAAACAAAAACAAAAAAACAAAAAACCTAGGTCAGCAGAATGAGTTTTTTAGGAAGGAGATTGAAACCTTCAAAAAGAGCCAAATTGAAATTCTGGAGATGAAGAAGACACTGCAAGAGATGAAAAATGAAATAGCAAGCTTGGAAAATAGAGTCGACCAAATGGAGGAAAGAATAAGTGATATCGAAGACAGAAATCTAGCAATAAATCAGAAGAAAGAAGAGAGAAACCAAAGAATGAAAAAGAATGAAAGAGAAATTTGAGAACTAGCTGATATCATCAGGAGAGGAAACATAAGAATAATGGACATTCTCAAAGGGGAGGAAAAGAAGCAGGGATTAGAAAGCATTTTTCAAACAAAGAGTTGATGAGAATTTCCCACATCTAAGGAATGAGCTGGAATTTGGAATTCAAGAAGTCAACAGACTACCCAATTATCTCAATACCAAAAGGCCTTCACCAAGACACATTGTATTAAAATTATCAAAAAATTAATTATCATTAAACGTCTCAGCACAAACCTTACCAGTCAGAAAGGAATGGAATCAAATATCCAAACTATTAAATGAAAGGAACTACAAGCCAAGAATAATGTATCCAGCTAAGCTCTCCTTTAATATGAAAGAGAAATAAAGACTTTTCCAGACATACAAAAATTGAGAGAATTCTAC
>NW_006434834.1:489533-494945 GCF_000325575.1 Pteropus alecto
GTAAACATTCGAAGGACCTACATAATGAAAACTATAAGACCTTATTAAAAGAAATTGAAGAAGATATAACAAAATGGAAAGGTATTCTATGTTCTTGGATTGGAAGAATCAACATAGTTAAACTGACCTTATTATCTAAAGCATTATACAGATTTAATGCAATCTTCATCAAAATCCCATCAGCATTTTTGAAAGAAATAGAACAAAAAATCATCAGATATATATGGAAATACAAAAGACCCAGAATCACCAAATCATCCTGAGAAAACAGAATGAGTCTAGAGGTATCAATCTTCTTGACTTCAAATTATACTACAAAGTGACAATAATCAAAATGGCAGAATGGTATTGGCAGAAAGACAAACACACGGACCAGTGAAACAGAATCGATAGTCCAAAAGTAAACCCATATTTATATGGGCAAATAAATTTTGACAAAAGACCCAAAAACATTCAGCGAAGAAAGGAAAGCCTCTTCAATAAATGGTTCTGGGAAAACTGGAAAGCCACTTGCAAAAGAATGAAACTAAACTATTGTCTATCACCACACATCAACGTTATCTCAAAATGGATTAAGGACCTGAGTAAAAGGCCTGAAACAATAAATCGCATAGAAGAAAACATAGGAACTTAAATTCATGGACCTTGAACTTAGAGAGGATTTTATGAATATGACCTCAAAGGCAAAAAAAAATGTAAAAGCAAAAATAAATGAATGGGACTACATCAAACTTAAAAGGTTCTGCACAGCAAAAGAAACCGTCAACAAGGTAAAGAGACAACCATCCGAATGGGAAAATATATTTGCAAGCAATGCCTCTGATAAGGACCTAAAATCCAAAATATACAAAGAACTCATACAACTCAATAACAACAAAAATAAACAAACAAACAAAAAAACCCCCAAATGATCCAATTAAAAAGAGGGCAGAAGACCTGAACAGAGACTTCTCCGAAGAAGACATATAAATGGCCAACAAACATATGAAAAGATGCTGAACACCACTAGCTATTAGGGAAATGAAAATCAAAACCACAATGAGATACCATCTCACACCTGTTAGAATAGCTATAATCAACAGAACAAGGAATAACAAGTGTTGGAGAGGTTGTGGGGTAAGGGAACTCTCATACGATGCTGGTGGGACTGCAAATGGGTACAGCCACTATAGAAAACAGTATGGAGGTTTCTCAAAAAACTAAGAATTGATCTATCATATAATCCAGCAATCCCTCAAAGGCTTGAAAACCCATATCCGAAAAGATATTTGCACACCGAGGTTCATAGCAGCATTATTCACAGTAGCCAGGACATGGAAGCAACCGAACTGTCCTATGATAGATGACTGGATAAAGAAGCGGTGGTACATATATACAATGGAATGTTACTCAGCCATAAGAAGTGATGAAATACTGCCATTTGCAACTATGTGGATGGACTTTGGGATAATCATGCTAAGCAAAATAAGGCAGACAGAAAAAGTTGAAAACCACCTGATGTCACTTATATGTGGGATATAAACCTAAAAAGCAACAAACTAACAGGAAGAACAAACAGAGACTCATGGACATGGGCAATAGACTACTGGTTACCCGAGGGGAGAGAGGAAGGGGGTTGGTTAAGGTAGATGGGGTAAAAGTAGTCAAATATGTACTGACAAAATTAAATCTAACTATGGGTGGTGAACACAGAATGTAATATATAGCTTCTCATGTTAAACAAAGTTACCATAATAAAAATAAAAACGATAATAATTTACATCAGTAGACAAGTTATTTTTGATAGAAGTTTCTCATTTCTGACTTAGGATGCAGAGGCAGAAACATCTCCCAGAAGATGTCCCTTTGTACCTACTGGTGGGAACTTGTTCCCTAATTGCATGGCCCATATTGCTCAAACAACATAATTTCTTCTCTTCTGAGAGAAAATTATTTGATGTTGTCTACTCGGAAGAAATTACATCCTTGTTAGGACCAGAGTTATTCAATCTTTTCCCTGGCTTCTTTCCCTCCTCTGGTTACTGAATTTGATTACAAACATGTTTAATGTTTGAGTGGGGCACACTGGAATCCTGAGGAAGGCATAGTCCTTATTGTTCATCTGTAAAGCTCAGCCTGTTCCATTAAACATAAGGGCCTAATGAAAGGTTAGACTTTTGGTAAGAAAGCTTTTTAAGTTTCTAGTGTTCAAGAACACTTAGGGAAATCTTCGTTCTTAGAATTGAAAGGACCTGTGCTAGTCCAGTGCTTCTCAAACTTTAATGTATATGCAAATCACTTGGAGACCTGGTTAAACTTTAGATTCTGATAGTAGGTCTGAGGTGGGGCCCAATAATTTGCATTTCTAACAAGCTCTCAGGTGATGCTGATGCTGCTGGTCCAGGGATCACACTTCAAAGAGCAAGAGGAAAGTGGATCCAGGTCAGTCAGATGTAGGGGATCTGCATCTGCGCAGGGGAACTGGAAGGCAGGAATTTCTAGAACTAGAGCCTCAGGGAAGGAGTCTGAGCTCCCCTGCTCTATTTTTGCAGATGAAGGCCTTGTTCTCTCATGTGTTGGGGTCCCCAGAACCAGGGGCTGGGGCACAGTATAGTGGGTGTGAAGTCAAGAGAAATGAGGCAAGCATGTATATTAGGGTAATTAACCCTAACTATCACAGAGACAAAGCCCAAAAGCTCAGCAGAAGTAGTTGTGTGGCCTCCCTGTTGTAGGCATGCACATACACCAAAACACAATTTGAAAACCATTATTGGATGAATAGAAAAAAGTTTGGAATGATATACACCAGAATGTTAAAGATGATAGAGAATGATGATACATTTGTTTTTGTTTTCTTCTTTTTGTTTATCTTTATTTTCCAGCTTTTATGAAAAAAATACTCGTGTAATTTTTCAAAAGCTACTTTTGAAAAAGATTTTATATACATGTACACACACACACACACACACACACACACACACACAAACTTTTACAATAAGGAAAAAGGCTTGCCAAAATCAAAACAAACCAAATGACATCTTGCATGTGATTTTTGCTTAAATAATGATAATAATATCTAACACTTATCAAGCACTTACTATACACCAGTTACTATCCTAAGTGTTTTACAAATATCTCATTTGTTACTTGCAGCAATCCTGAGGTAGTTACTATAGTTTTTTCCCCATTTTGCCACTGTGAAAACTGAGGCACAGAGAGGTTAAGTGACTTACTTCATTTTAAGGTAAGTGGCAAAGCCAAAATTTGAACCCAGGCACTGATAGCTCCAGAGCCTGTGCTCTTAAACACTACTTTATATTACCTCCATTAGAATATGTACATAGCATCTTTTCTAGGCCTCAAAATCTCTTCTACCCTAAAAACAAACACAAAATGTCCTTTTTCTTCTTCTTCCTCAAGCCATGGTTCTTTCTTTCCCTTTCTCTTTTCTGCCAAACCTCTCAAAATTGTGGTCTATACTTGCTGCCTACAGTTCCCCTCACTGTCCTCTTCACTCCTCAAGCCCAGCAATATTCCTTTTGTTTCTACTTCTTCACAGAAGATACTTTTTGACAATAACCCATGATATCCTAATCACCAATACTGTTTCTCAGAGAGAAAATTCCACAACTCTCTGGACTGGAGCCACAACAAAGTCATGATCTCTAAACTCAGCTTCTTAGAAACCTTTCTTTCTATGTGTCCCTAATCAGCTCCCCACTACTCTCTTTTCTATACTCAGCAGATGGCCTTCCCTCCTAGTTCGCTGAGAATGACAAGGGCATCATCAAATCAAAACCTCTCAACCTCCTTTGAACCTAGTTCCCTTCACAAACTTACCTTTTCTTTTCCCTTCTCTTGTGTTTCAGTGTCAGTGTTTCCTTTCTGGCAATAAATTCCCCCACCTGTGCTCTGGAGCCAACTTTCTCCCCCTCCTTAGAGATCTGGCTCTATCCATCCACCCGCCCTCATACCTTCAACCTCCATCTATCCACCCCTGATCCCTTCCTGATTGGATAATTACAGTAGCCTTTTAATCGATCTACCCACCTTCATCAAATCCTTCTTGTGTTCTGCAGCCAGAATGATCTTACTAAAACACAAATATGACCATGTTGCATTTCCTCGGGTTGCTCCCCACCATATAGCTGCTCATGTAACAGAGAATGTAATAATACATCCTCCCCTAAACTCTTAAAAGTCATCAAAACTGCCAGAGGGCTGGGCCTCTTTAGCCTACGATTTCTGTCTCCTACCCCCATTTAGGTATGCCTTGAGTAGCAGGGGTGGAGGTGGGGTGCGGGGGAGCTGGTAGTTCTTTTTTCTGTCAGTTGGCTACAAGGTTTTGAGTCATTACTATGCAGTCAATCACTGTACGTAGGGGCAAGAAACTCTAGGCAGGAGGACAGCAGGCTGCAGGGCAATAAGATTTCTCTCTGCTTTTTGAATCTCTATTACACTGTAAATGTCCCCTCAAGTCAAGTCAATGAACATTTGTTAGCACCTACAGAGTTCCCCTCACTGTGACCAGTATCATAAAGAACTTATAGAGAACTTGATGGTCTGGTTCAGGCATTAAGAAGCTGTGTATCTCCTATTTATGAAGTATCTTTCATGTGCCAGCCACTATCCTAGGTTATTTATACCTACTATGTCAGTTAGTACTGTATCATTGCCACCATTTTATAAATGAGGAGATTGAGGCTTGCCAAAGGGTCACGCAAGCAGAATGTGGAACATCTGGGTTTCAAATCCAAGTCTGCCACCTGCAAAGCCTTTTGTTATGGCACTTTTTGAAACCTGTTTGGGAAGATAGGGTTGATACTCTTGAAATGAAGACAGCATACTGGAATATATATGATCAGGAGATAATTTGTGTTATAGTTGAAAACAAAATAATGGATGTGAAATGTCTAGGATTGAAGTTCAATGAACTATGGAGCTAATTTTCATTTAGCCACGAATTACGTATTTACCCTTAAATATATTACCCCCTTTGGGCATTAGTCTCCCATTTTTAAAATAAAGAGGTGAAAAGAAAAGTCTCTAATAAACAATCTAACCTTTTACCTAAAGGATCTAGAAAAAGAACAACAAAAAAAATCCAAAGTTACAATAACAACAAAAAAAACAAACGATCCAGTCAAAAAATGAGGCAGAGGACCTGAACAGACACTTCTCTCCAGAGGACATACAAATGGCCAATAAATACATGAAAAGATGCTCAGCATCACTAGCTATTAGGGAAATGCAAATCAAACCCACAATGAGATACCATCTCACACCTGTTAGAATGACTATAATCAATAGGACAAGAAATAACAAATGTTGGAGAGGATATAGAGAAATAGGAACCCTCATACACTGCTGGCGGGACTGCAAATTGGTACAGCCACTATGGAAAACAGTATGGAGGCTCCTCAAAAAATAAGA
>NW_006434834.1:500384-521456 GCF_000325575.1 Pteropus alecto
AGGTCTCAGAGGATATGAGGGGAGGGGCCCTCTGTGGTGGGGTTGGGGGCTGTGGCTCAGACTCAGTGTTACAACCGGGGCCAGTAAAAATTAACTGTTGTTTCTCTGTGGTCCTGTCCCGCTTCTCTGCTTTCTGCCCTGAAGACTGGTCCCTAGTGCCAGCTGCTAGAAGTTCTGGCACTTCCATGCAGGCTGATCAGTGCAGTCACTGCACCTTTACCCCTCCCCCTCCTCCTGCGAGGAGCTCCGATGGCTGCAAGAAGCTGCTTCTTTATTTCTCTGAGTCCACCACCTGACACCCGGGGTCCTGACCTGTGGTAGCTCTTATGTGCAGATCCCATGCTCCGAAGTACTGGTGTGCCATTTGGGTTTTTTTTGTTGTTGTTGAGTTTTAGTTGTTCAGCTTATTGTTGTTTCAGGGGGAGAAATCTGAGGACGTCTCTCACTCTGCCATGTTTCCTCACCCAAAACTTTGTTAATTTGATAAGAAAAATATAATTCATTATTTTGCATTTCATTAGTTACTTTTGAGGTTGAAGTATGTTACTTATGTTCTTTACAAGTTGTATATCTTTTGTGAATTGTCTACTTATGTTCTTTGCCCATATTCTGTTGGAGGCTTGATGTTTTTATTATATATGTATATGGGTCCTATAGTCAGTATATTAAGGATAATAACTTAAATTTTGTAAGAAATGTTTTCCCAGGATTTTTTACCTATTAATTTAAATAATTTTTTTTATATTTAAGAGTTTGCAAAATTATTGATATTTTCCTTAATGGTTTCATCATTATACATTCTTTCAGAGAGGGAGAACACTCTCTGAAAGAGGAAGAAAGCAAAAATGAGTCTAAAGCCTATTTGAAGTAAATTAAAGGAGACCTAAATAAATGGAAAGACAGCCCATGTTCAAGGACTGGAAGACTTAATATTGTGAAGATGGCAAATACTCCACAAATTGGTCTATGGATTCAACACGATCTCTATCAAAATTTCAGAAGGCTTCTTTGTAAAATTGAGAAGCTGGTCTTAAAATTCATATGGAATGTCAAGGAACCCAGAATAGCTAAAACAATTTTGAAAAAGAAGAACGAAGTTGAAGGATTCCCATATCCTGATTTCAAAACTTAGCTACAAATCTACAGTAATCAAGACTATGTGGTAGTAGTATAAGGATAGACATGTAGATTAATGAACAGAATTGAGAATGCAGAAGTAAACCCATACATATACTGTCAATTGATTATCACCAAGAGTACCAAGACTATTCAATGGGAAAAGAATAGTCTTAAACCAATGGCACCAAAACATCTGAGCATACACAAGTAAAAGAATGAAGTTGGGTCTCTACTTCTCACTATATACTTCTGTTCATAATAAAGAAATCTTATAACTCAATAATAAAAAGACACATAACCCAATTTAAAGATGGACAAAGAATCTGAATAGACATTTGTCAGCACCGAGCCGATTGAGAAGGGAAGGTTCAATGGTGAGATGCCCAGTTAGAAGAATGCACAAGAGGCAGACATGAGAATGAAACGGCAAGCACCAACTTCATTGTGTGCAGCGCAGTTCTATTGAAGGAAGTGCAGTCTATTGCGGAGAGCAAACTTCTGCTTCCGCACTTCTTGTGCTCCCCTATCTTGTGCTTCCCTTCTGCTCTCCAGGGGACCGCATGGCTTCACACATAGCAGAGAACAATAGTGGCATTCAGCCACATATGCGTGATACAATAAACTGAAGTATGTTTACATATTTTAGGCACAGGTGCCCTACTACACTAATGTAACATTCTAAATCTGGGGTCCTATTCCTAGCCGTGAGCCTGGATCACACCCAGATATGGGACCTGCCAGGCCTGGGACCCACACTCCACCCCTACGGGGTTGCTGCGCAGGATCTGGCCTGGAGGGTGCTACCTTGGACCCACAATCCACTTGCCATTCCTGGAGTGGCTTAGCCCCACAGGGCATCACCCCTGGGGTACTCTTTACCAGCTGTCTCTCTTGGTGCTGCTCAGCATACCAGGGGCATTGTGACACGGCAACTTGCACTTATGCCTGTGTCAATGATAGCCTCCATCATTTTACTACCTGTTCCATGACATGATCCATCTGTGTACCAGGCATCCTCAGGGATGGGAGTCCGACACTGTACATAGGGACTCAGTATGTCTCCCATGTCAGCAGGCTCTGCTAGGAGCTTTGCATAGAACTGCACTGGTCCCAATAGGGGGTGCAGTTGACCTGACAGGAGTTTGCAGAGAACTGCGCCCGCTGCTCTAGGTACATCTCTCCACTTGGACAGCATAGGGGTCTGTGCAATTCCTGTACAAGGAGTCTTCCTTAAGACTGCAGCCACCCCTCCACGGGTTACATGGACTGCACCATTACGGGATTACGGCCAGTGATGGCCTCACTGGCCAATAGGGCTGCATATATGGCAGCCAGTTGCTTCTCTATCAGAGAATACCACACTTCCGCACTTTTCCACAATTGGGACCAGAAGCCTACTGGTACCTTCTGGGAACTGTGCTTCTGCCACAAACCCCATCCAAACCCTGCATCATCCACCTGCACCGTAAGCAGGAAGGGGAAGTCTGGATCCATAATGTGTACAATTTGGGCTTGTGCTACAGCTTGCCTTAAAGGCCTCTTCTGTCTATCTGGGGGGGTCCAATTCCACTGGGCACCCCATCACGCTAGATGGCGCAGAGATCGCCAAATGGGGAATGAACACTCTCCAAAACCCCAGCAGTCCCAAATAGGTTTGGAGCTGCTTCACAGTCTCAGGTCCAGGATATGCCTGTATCTTATCAATCACTGTCTCTGGCATTACTTTTATCTTACCTGACCAGACAACTCCCAAGAATTTAACAGAGAACCCACTTATCCTCATTGACTGCCCAACCCCAGTCAGTGAGAGCTTCTCGCAGGCTGTTTGCTGCTGCTTCTAGTTCTGTAAGAGAATCAGAGGTTAGCATTATATCATTAATATAATGATACAAGTGCACTGTGGGCAGTCGTTTCCATGTGGCTAAATCTTGAGCCACGAGACCATGGCAAAGGGTATGGCTAGAGAAAAAGGCTTTTGCCTAGTCCACCACATAGTGGTATCATCCAAGTGCATGTGGCAGCTGGTCCATGATGTACATGACGTTCAGCACAGCAGCATGCAGCGGTGGCATAACTTTATTCAGCTTGCGATAGTCAATTGTCATGTGTCAGGAGTCATCAGGCTTCTTCACTGGCCACAGGTCAACTGGCTCCCCTGCCAACTGGGTGCTCCAGCCTGATCCCTAATCAGGGAGATAATTGGCCAGCCGCACCTCACTAGTTGTGGCTTTCCTGAGAATAGGGGTGAATTGCTGGCCGGGTAGCAGCTGATTCCACAGCACCCTAAGCACTTCATTAGGTTGCTGCTCAATCTTTTCTGCAGCGACCCCTGCTACGAAGAGATCAAATCACATTTGCCTGCAGCTCACTCTCACAGCCAAATGGGCTCCACTCTCGCTTTTTGGTCATGCCTCTGTCCGTGCACTGGCTGGTCTGGGAGTGCGGCGGGCAGTAGGGCGCGCACTTGGGTGGAACGCTCCTTGCGTTTCACTTCCACATCCCCCAACCTAGCTATAGCGGAAGTCACCTCATGGATCCGCTTATCCACATAAGGGGCCAGCAGTGCCGCCATGGCGCCAAAAGTACCGGCCAAGCCAGAAGTCAAAATCAAGTCCTTCATATGGGTTGTAAATACCTCTTCATCGGGGCTTGTATACTGAGCGAGAAACATCATCTCTCGCATGCCCATTTCCCGAATTATCTGGACCAGATCTAAGTACATGGTCCGTCTGCTCACTGTCCCTGGTCAGCCCACACTGTCCGTGCAGCGGACAGGAGCCAGTTGGCCTCCATAATGGTGATACTGTCCCTCAAGCAGCGCCTCCAAAATGTGGCGCGAGTGCCTGTGTCCCGCGCCATACGCGCCACATTCTAGAGGCGCTGCCTGAGGGGTGGTATCACCATTATGGAGGCCAGCTGAGCCATCTCTTCTGGAGATAATTCAGTCCCTTCGGCCCTGTCATCCCACAGCCGAAGAAGTCTCCCCGGCTCTCTGCCGTACCTGTTTCATCAGGTCCCGGAGTTCTGTGGGGGTGTACTGGATCAAGGTGGTTTGCTTTTTAGCCTGGGGGGGCGCCATAAGCTTGTGCCCCCCGGGGCCAATGGCTGTTTCATTTCAACCTGCCACTGTATCACTCGCCGCGCCTGCCGCGGTATCACCGGTGGGCTCCCAGACCTGGACGATGGCAGCGACCCGTCAGGATCCTGCAGCATATGTTCTGCTTCCACCAGCTGCTTTTCCAGCACTTCTTCCTAGTGTTGTAGTTGCTGCACTCGCTGAGCCTGATCCTGAGCCTCCAGGCTGGCCTGTGCAGGACCGCCAGGAACATCCAGGCCACCCGACCTGCTTCCTCCCGGTAAGCCGTGGGGACATTCAACTCCAATATATCTAGGGCTTTCCGGACGTAGCTTCACTCCATACTCAATTCTCCGCAGGCATCCACGTAGTCAGATATGAGGCCATGGGATACTACTAGGAGGCAGGGGGCCACATGTCCTCCACTTGAGTCTCCTCCACCCAGGAACTATTTGGAGCACTGGGGGCCATACATACCTCATCCCTTAGACTACACAGTGTCAGCACTGAGCTGATAGAGAAGGGAAGGTTTGATGATGAGACACTCAGTTGGAAGAATGCACAAGAGGCAGACATGAGAATGAAACAGCAGGCACCAACTTTATTGTGTGGAAGTGCAGTCTATTGTGGGGAACAGGCTTCTGCTTCTGCTCTTCTTGTGCTCACCTTTCTTGTGCTCCCCTTCTCTCCAGGGGACTGCACGGCTCCATACATAGCAGAATACAATAGTAGCATTCAGCCACACATGTGTGTTACAGTAAGCCAAAGTATGTTTACATATTTTAGGCACAGGAACCCTACTACACTAACGTAACATTCTAAATCTGGGGTCCTAGCTGAGAGCCTGGATCACAGCCAGACATGGGACCCGCCAGGCCTGGAACCCACAACATTTCTTCAAGGAAGATATACAAATGGCCAAGAAACACATGAAAAGATGCTCAATCAACATCATTTGTCATCAGGAAAATTCAAATGCAAACTATAGTGAGATTCCACTTCACACTCACCAGGATGGCTACAATGAAAAAAAAAAAAAGATGAAAAATGAGAATTGACAATGAAGATATGTAGAAATTGAAATCCTCATGTATCGCTGGTGGGAATGTAAAATTGTACAGCCTCTTTAAAAAGCATTGGCACTTTCTCAAATGATTGACCATAGAAGTACCATATAACTCAGCAATCCTACTCCTAGGTATACACACAAGAGATATGAAAACATATGTTTGCACATGTTCATAGCAGCATTATTCATAATAGCCCCCAAATGGAAATAACTCAGATGCCCATCAACTGATGAATGCATAAACAAAATATGGTGTATTCATACAATGAAATACTATTCATCCATAAAAAGAAATGCAGTACTGACACATGCTACAACATAGATCAACCTTCAAAACACTATGCGATGTGAAAGAAGCCAGTCACAAAAGACCACATGTTGTATGATTCCATTTATATAAAATGTCCAGAACAGGAAAATCCATAGAGACATAGTAGATTAGGGGTCACCAGGGACAGGGAGGAGGAGGTAATAGGAAGTTATGGCTTAATGGTTTCAAAATTTTTGTTTGGGGTGATGAGAAAGTTTTGGAAGTAGATAGTGGCAATGGTTGCACAATACAGTGAATGTAATTAATACCCCTGAATTATACACTTAAAATGGTTAAACTGACAAATTTTGTCATATATGTTTTACCACAATAAAAAACTCAAAACAATATTTTCTTTATAAGGAAAAAGTAAAACTAAACAATACCAGGAATGATTGATAGGAAGCCATTGCTAGATGGCTCAGATCTTACTAAAACATGAAGGAGGTTTCATCAACAGAGAGAGACCGGAGTGCCTTATCCAGAGCTGGAGACAAATGGAGATTTGTAACATCTCACATGAACTAATGCAGTGTTTACCACATATTCTCATGATAAGAATTACTTAGAGACTTGTTAAATATACAGATCGGTGATTCTCAAAGTGTGGTTTAAGGACTTATGGGGGTTTTTGAGGTCCTTCATTTTCTAATTATAGATCTAGGAGAGGGATTTTCTCCCTGTGCCTCAACCAAAAGAACATACTGAATGCAGAAGCAAATATAAGATCCAGCTGTCTTCTATTAAGGCAGGCATCAAAGAGGTTTGGAAAAATGTAAAATAATACCACTCACTAAATTTTTGGCAATATAGTTATTTTACATAAAAATGTGATTTATATTAACATTAATGGGTTTACTGTTATTTTAAGTGAATCATTAGATAACAAAGGTTTCTTAGTTTTCACTTCTAATACAGTAAATGCCAATAGTGATAACCCACACAAACAAAAGCTCTTCGAGGTCCTCAATAATTTTTAAGTATGTAAGAGTTCTCGGGTCAAAAAGTTTGAGAACCATTGATATAGATAACCAAACCTCTCAGTTGGAAGTTCTGACTTAGAAAGTCCCAATAGAGCCTAGGAGTCTGTATTTTAAGACAATTATACAAGGTGCTTACAGAGAAGTTTGGTTAACACTGAGGTAACGCTAAAGGTAATATAAAGGTGTTTAGATGTTAGAGATTTTTATGATGTGCTATGGTGAATGCCAGACAGAATAAAAACTAAATGAATAAAAGGGCTGTCAAGCAGAAAAAGGCTGGTCCGTATTTGTAGTGGAGCCTTTTAATGACCAAATTTCATAGCTTTACCTAGCAATGTTGGCAATCTAGGAGCAGAAGCAGAGAAAGTGGGCACTTTAAACTAGACTTGGATGAAGCTTTGGGCAGGGGCTCTCTCCTGCCCTATGCTAGATATATTTATGATGTTCGGATTGTACATTGAGGAGATTATGCCTTGGGTTTATATTGGAGGAGAGTTCTAGGACCTATTGTGTATGGGTATAAAAGCTTAAGGTGGAAGCCTGGGGAAACCTATAAGATACAGTGTTTGGTGAGGTTAGGATGGTGTGATGGGTTTTGGAAACTTGGAGCATTTACAACTGGTGGGACAGGGAAATTGAAAACTGACAGGGCAAGTATACATCTACCACCCTGGATCTAGGAATCCAGGGTATGCACATTAAAGAAGACTGGGATAGGGCTCAAAGAGCACGACTGTAAGAAAGAGAAATGAAAATGGAGAGTTCTGGATATGTGGGACCCAGGTGACACTGTCTATTCTTGGTGTAGTTATGGGAGCCTGGAGAAGGGAGGATCTTGAGACCCTAGGATACACTGTTAAAATATAACTAGAACAGCTGTTGAGTGAGGGCTGAGAGATTCTGTTGGTTTGCTTCATACCATGTACATTAGAAGATGAAGTTTCCAAGTGGGTGCTCTCATTATATGTTCTTAGTAAGAGGCCAGTATTTGTATGGCATGACTGTCCCATGTGCCACCTTGCTTTCTGGTACTCATCCTTTGTAAGACCCCACAGAATAATACATACAGAAAATGGGATGAAATTATGCATATTTTCACTCAGAGATATATCTTCAAATTAATACTGATAATAAATAATGAACTAAAGGTAATAGCAATAGCTAACATTTATTGAGTGCTCACTATGCACCAGGTACTATGTTAAGCACTTTATGCTTTCCATACATTATCTTATTTAATCTTCACAATAACAGTTCTTGAGTTAGGTACTATGATCATCCCCATCTTGCAGGTTAGGATATTGTGGCTTACTTCAATTCAGCCATACTACTTTCTTGTAGTTTTTTCGTAATGCCTATCTCCTTCCTGTCTCTGGAATTTTACATATTTCTGTTCTTTCTGCCTGGAAAGCTATTCCTACCCTCAACTAAGCTACTCACCCTTCAGGGCTCACCCTAAGCATCACTTTTTCAAGAACCCCCTTAATAGATCTTGTCTCCCTGATAAACACTCTCATAGCACCCTGCACTCTTTCTTTACTGCACTTATTATAATATATAAGTTTACTTGTTTATCTCTGTCTTCCCAACTATACCATGTCATGAGAGAAACTAATTACATTTGTCTTATTCCCTATTACATCTCTGAAGATGTATAGGTGCCCAATAAATATTTGTTGAACTGATGAATGAATTAATGAATTAATGAATTTGTTCAGGGTTAGATAATAAAAAAGTAAAGGTGTCTGAATGTAAATGACGTTGGTCTGACTCCAGGGCCTGAGGAGCGTGTTATCTGCCTGTCTTTTGCTCTATTGCCAACAATAAAGAACAGGACTGATTCAATACCTTGTCTGGGAATTGGAAAGAGATATGGAAGGGAAACAGCCTATGTTGGGATGGAGGAGTGGAAGCTATTGAAAGTCAAGGAGGCAGTTGGGTATCTCTGGAATTGCCACCAGAGCCCTAGTGTACAGATCTATTAGAAAGGCCTTCCATTTTCTGTTGAGAAAAGAGGAATGACAAACTAAATTATGTTCTGATCCTTCTACTGAACAAGGGAGTTAGACAAATGACAGTGAATGTGTTTTCCAGAGAAGACTTTATGTCTCTGGTCCTCTTCTCCCTAACCTCTCACATTCCTCCTCAACAGATCCCTTTTTGTGAGTGCTAGGGAAAGGCAATGTAGCTCCAACTACTCCAAAGAGAATGAAAGCCATCCCAAGGACCAGCCTCTTCAGGAGGAAGATTAGCCCTGCACTCTAGGCTACTTGGACCAAGTCTGTGTGACCTGTGGCCCAACTAGAGGCCTGAGCCTGAGAGATTTCTGACTATTCAGCCAGGGATTCAGTGGCTGAGTACTGCACTGACTCAAAGGTAAGATAAACTCAGGTTCTTTCATTGTCTCAAGACTTTGATTAAATTCCTCTTGGGAAGGAGTCTTCTTTGATGGCTTTGATAAGCTCCTTGTGTCTCGGCCTAGCGGGTTCAGTCTCTGGTTGTTTTTTGAACATGAGCAACATTTAGCTGTGGCAGTGAGAGTAAAAAGAGGCATGGGTAAGGAGGGGAAGGAGAGTCTTGTTGCTATCAAGACTGCTGTTGGGGCTGGCCCTGGGTTGAACTTTGTTCAGAACCACTGAGCAGTGAAGCCATCCCAGATCCTCCCTCCCCTCACTCCCATTCCCCTGTTGTCAAATTTGAAGCTATGTTTTAGAGGACAGAAGTCAAAGATTTCACAGTCTACATCTTCAAAAACAAACAAAAACTAAAGACTCAATTTTTTCTCATGGGATCATATTGGCTACTACTTCTTATACCAGATGCTTTGAGGCCATGGAAACTCCTAAGGTAGTTGTTTCTAACATTTTTGGGAGACCCTTTGTAAACCATTGAAAGGCAAATGTACATACACATAAAAATTTACATACTATTTTGGGAGTTCAGGCCCAGGGGGCTTTCCATGGACCTTTACAGATCTTGTTAACCCCAAGTTTGGAACCTCTTGTCTACAATGTTTTCCTCGGCCTAGAATGGCAGTTCGGTAGCACTCTTAAGTCTTACATATTCTTTCTTGGAACACTATTGGTGCTCAGGAGAAATCTGGGGGTCCCACAGAGAATAGTGTTAGTAAACTAATGTCACATTCTGCCATTTTTAAATCTAGTATTTATCCTATCCCTTCTCAGTGATACAACATTCTTGTCTAGCCTCTGCTTAAAGACTTTGGGTAATGGGAAACTATCTTTCCTGAGACACACTCTAGTTTGTCATTGTGCTTATTTAAGTATGCATGGAACTTAACATAACAGTTCAGATGATTCTGTTATATAATGCATTTGCTCTCTTTAGCCCAATATTTATATCATGTACATATTTGCTAAAGGTGTCTATGTCTTTGTCCATTCATTCCTTTATTCATTCAATCTTTCAATCAACCATTCATTTTTTCAATAAACAATTCCTAAGTGGGGTTTTGTTTTTGTTTTTGTTTTTTGTTTTTTTGTTTGTTTGTTTGTTTGTCCCAGGAACACTCTAAGCACTGAACTGAGAGGGGATGCAAAGATGAATAAGAAATTGTCTCTCGCACATGTTTTCAACCAAAACCAGAGGTCCAGAGCTTACTATTCTAAAATTTTCTCTAGGTTGGCACAAAATCTTACTTTAGCTCTTTGAGGATATGGTGCCAATTAGCTGTTGATTGATCTAGTGTACTAGTTCATCCATCTTACATTTTCATTTCCAGAATTTCTCTTTTCCCTCTTTTTTGAAAATGAAAACAGCTGCACATTGATGTTTTCTGGTCATGCGCCCCCTTCATTGTTATTCCTATAGTTCAATACCAAAGAGTGCCTCCCCCTCAAACCCCCATTCTCGCACAATGAACTCCTTCTGCACCCTGGGACCCTACACCATTCTTCTACTCTTTTCCCCTCTACTTCCATCCAGAGGAAAAAAGTTAAGGCCTGACCCTAGGATTTGGAATCTTTTCCTTTTTCATTACAGTGGCATTTTCCTTGTAAATCCTGCCCTGTAGTATGGTGCTTGTGGCCTTTCCAGGCCCATGTCAAGTACCTCATGAGAGTAACACTAGCCCTACTCACAGGGAAGTGCCAGTTTTCAATTGGTTAAAATGGATCTCATTTATCTCATAAGCCCTCAGAAGTTGTGGCTGTGTATCCAAAGTTCTAGGTAGCTGACTATAGATAATACAGGTACGTTTTTTTTTATTTTAAAATTAAAGGTGTGTTGTGCATTAAAAATTTGACTAAAAAAAAAGTAGCACAGCTAATTTTTGCCTTTTTCCCAGAGACCTCTTCTCTGTAGCCCAACATGGACATTACCATCAGCCTTTTTGCCTCTCTAAATCCTGTTGGTTATTCATGGCAGGCATTACCCGTTTCAGGGAACTTTCTCTACTCATCCTAGCCCTGTGAGAACTCTGCCTTGGTGGTTCCACTGGTGAGAATTTATGATCACACACACCATGCAACTTAGCATTTTTTATCCTACAGTCTTATTTGCTATCTCATGTATGTATTCTTGTGTGTGGTTTTTCTGGTGGGTACATGGATTAGGATGAGCTTTTATAGACTTTTTGGTTTTTATTTTTAAGTGAGCTGCTACCTAAGCTATTTTTTTCACTCGTAGACTTGGTTGGAAAAATAGTAGATGCTTATGTGATATGATTGAGCAACACCAGGAGGAGCTATCTTAAACCCAAAACCTGCTGCCACCAGTCCTTCGTGATACCTGAATACTCAATGAGACTCAAAGTATTCCTTTGGTTCTTGTTTCCTGATAGCATTTGCTTTGAAAATGCAAATAACCCCATGTTCCTACATCAGTAAATATCAGTAAAGAGGCCAGAGATTTTAAACAAAGGTATCTTAGAAATTGTTCTGGAGAAAAGGGAGCTCCAGGAATCCCATCCCCGCTTCAACAAGCCACTCTACTTTTGTTTTATGAACTGAAGTTATCATAAAACTTTATAAGCCATTCAGCTGCAAAAATTATTCTTTTTGAAAATCATTCCTTTATGGCACTAGGTTTCAAATTGTATCATACACAGGAATCCTCTGGAAGGCTTTTTAACATACGGATCTCTGAGCACCCCCCACCCCGAGTTTCTGACTTGGCAGATCTACATAGGGCCTGATGATTTACAGTTCTAACAAGTTCCCAGATGCTGCTGCTGGTCAAGAGACCATATACTCTGAGAACTACCGCTTTAGGGAAATGTGTCAACAGCTCCCAGAATTCTCTAGGAAAAGCACAGGCAGAGTATGGGGGTCTAGTTTGAAGAGGGAGTGGGAGAATACCTTCAGAAGGAAGTTGACTGGTTCAAAAAATCAGTCTCCCTATTGATTGTTGTTTAGTGTTTAAAAATTTATTTAAGTATAGTTGGTATACAATCTTATATTGGTTATATTAGTTTCAGGTGTACAATATAGTGATTCAACATTTTATACCTTACAACATGATCACCCCACTAATTTTAGTGATCATCTGTCTATTTTGAATCCCTTCATCTTCATATCTAAAGTAAGAAGCTACTAATTAGGGTTTATGACCTCTGGGCTTTGAGCCCTAACCAAATCCCAAAGGAGGGTTTCCCTATGCCTAGTCCTAAGCACAAATGGGAGCTTCCATAAGAGCTGTTGATCCAGGCCTTCCTTAAGCTGTGATTTGCAACTAAGTTTAATTTCATAAAACCAGAAAGGACTTCAGATAGGGCCCCTAGATAATGCTAATACTGTGACCGATTGATTAGGCAGTGTGATGCTAACATCAGGAGATTCTAATGAGTTGGAGAGAAAGAAGCTAACCAATGAATTCTACTAAATGTACAAATAAATCAATAGAGTTAGACATTGGTCATAATAAAAAGCAATTTTATTGCCAATAAAAGCCTTTAATAACTCATTTATCCCATTTCAGTAGGACCTTATTCTTTCTGATGAAAATCCAGTCATAGCATCTCTCATTAAAAATAAAATTATTTTGAAATAAATAAATATATAAAATAAATAGCATGTACATTTCATAAATAGTTTGTCCTAATGCACAGTATCCATGCTTACACTTTAATAGCATTTTCTTACAACCTACCCCATCTCCCACTTCCAATAACAGGAAAACTGTGTGCCAGGACAGATGAGAAATCTGCAGAGCCATTGCAGAGATGGCTTGCAGCAGGGCTGTAGCCCCAAGGATTTTTTCTGAATGAGACTTTTCTAAAGCTCTGTAGGTAGCTTCTATGGCAGATTTCTTGGTCTTTCAATTTACCCATTGTCAAGATATTTGGGTAGATTGTGGGGCAAGACACCCCTGGCCCTTGGCAGGGGTCCCCATTCTTTCTCATGCCACCTCAGGGGAAAGAACACAAGTAAAGAAAAAAGTATATACAAGATTCCCTCTAGCCCACCCTTCCCCCCACATCCCTCCCCAAAATAACCCAACCTTGATATACATTTTGAAGAACAAGGGAACAGCTGGGTCGAGTTGAACAGTAAGTGCTCCTCTGTTATCTAAGTTGATAGGAAAGAGGATTGAAAAGCTACGAGTATAGTGCTTATGGAGACAACTGTGGCCCCAGAGTATATGGGTCACAGAGGTCACTCTAGGGTCCGTTACCTATAGCGGAAGAGGTCTCTGGACATGGAGGGCAACTTAGAAGGATCTACTGGCCTGGGTAAAAAGTGAGTGAATTTCTGGTGTCGTTTAGTCCTGTATCCCTCCCGCGGTGAGCCGTCTTTATTCAGAGCCACATAATACTGTCTCTCCGAGTCTGAGTGTTTGTACAAGGTGGAGGCATAGGTGTTGTACCAGTTTTCTTCAAACTGTTCCCGGAAAACACATTCACGTGTGAGTTTCTTCTGTGAGGGTGAGAAAATAAAGCAGAGCCCATTATATGACTATTTCTCTCATCCCAGCTTGCTGGTGGAGAACCCTGAAATAGCAATAGCACATTGATATTGGAAAATTTCAGCCCTATCTTCCAGTATTACTGAGATATCTTCTTTCAAAGTAGCACACATTCTGTATAACCTTCATCCTCTTTCATGAGCCACACGAAAATATTTTAGGTGAGATCTTTCCTGAAGGCAGGAGACTGGAGGAGATGGCCTCACTTGGCTCTTTGAATTTGAGATCTTTCTGAGCCTGACAATTTCTGCTATGGCCTCCCAATGCCCCATTGGGACGCCTGAGTTTCCTCCCTACGTGGGGCTAATGATGTTCACATCTATTGAAATTATAGTCAACCACATCAACTTCTAGGCAAAGGCCTTGAATCTATATAAAGTTCCTCAGGAGGTGAGCTGTGATCTCTCCTGATGAAGGATCTCAGGCCTATCATTTAGAAAGCTCAGAAAAGACCTCCTTGAAAAGTTCCTCCAATCTGGCTACTTCAAGCTAGCAGCTCCCGGGTGTCTTGCCTCTGTCCCTTCTCACACTTGATCCACCTGCCACACTACTTGCTTGTGCTGCCGATACTGAGTGCTGGGGACAGGCCTATCGCTTAGGTGTCAGGGAAAAATGTGCTCTGATTTCGAGGGGTGCAGACAGCCAGAAAGCATGCTGTCTGACTCAAAAGCCAAAGCCACAAGTTGGGATCCCCTGAAAGGGTTAAGGTCAGCAAAGTCACTCACCATTCCCCAGCTCTTGGCTAGCTTCCAGAATAGAGAACATGCACTGCAGCCAACCCAGTCCTAGCTGGGAACTTAGAGTTGTCACCAGACCCTGGAACCCTCTCTCTTCATTTTTTTTCATTTGGCTTTTGGGATTCAATTGCGGCAATCTGGAAATCAGGGACTGTGTTGTTAATCTCAGAATCCTCATCGAAGGCCAACACTTTCACTGCCTATTATTGTGCCAGCTAGCCTGCTACTCCTCTGAGTATCCATTAAAATTCAGATGTACTCCTTGGGAGGGTTAACACCCCAAACCCTTGCCATCTACCGACAAACCAGCACAGCTTACTATTATCACCAGACTAGCTGGCCCTCTAATGGAAAAGGTGAAAGAAAATGTGCCACAGTAAAGCTTATGTTTTGATGGGGTCTGAATGAGTGAAAGTGTTATGTAGAAAGTTCCTATGCAGCCAAGGAGTGACTAGAAGACACTAATTCTTTATAGTTGACTAAAGTGCTTTCAAGTGCTAGATTAAAGTTTTTATATTTTGTCTTACATTGTTTAAACACCTGTGATAATAGTCTCTGATGAAAAGAAAACCTTAAACTTACCGACCCATATAGCTCTCCTCGCTCGTTCATTCCTAAGTATAGGCCAGAGTCCACTCCCCGGATGCTGATCAGCCCCACAGCCAGGCTGATAAACTCCAGGATGCCTAGAGCAAAAAAGTGAATGCCATTTCCATTACTGACATCAAGCTTAGTGGAAACTGTTCAGGTGACATGAGCTACCAGTTATTTATCCTCAGCCCTGTGTGTCTATCATGAATTACCTGATGAAACCATCTTTTGCAGCAATAATGGAACCTCCAGAGAAGGCAGTGAGTCTCTCTGGACCTCGGTTTTTCCATATGTAAAATAGGGGAAACAATTTCTGCCTCTACTCAACACTCTTAGTTATATTATGTGGAAGAGACCATGCGAAGGCTTTGGCTACTAAAGCTCTATAATTACAAGGTACTATTAAATATCACCATTTCAAGAAATGGGAGGGCAGCTTTCTAAATGAGAGAATGTGGCCAGGTTTCCGTATCTTCCCAAAGTCACTTCCCGCCTCCATAGAGCACAGAGCATCTCCTCTAGGCATAACTTGTTTTGCACCCTCTTAGCTCCCATGTCCTTGAAGCCACATGAGGCTGTCAACTGCCTGTAGCTGCCTCTAACAAAGGCCACACAGGCCACTCACTAAGTTTGTTTATCCTACCATGGGCAGGAGGCAGAAGGTGGCCTGGTGAGAGCTTTCTCCTAAAAAGTGCTCTTAGCCAGTACAGCCCCAGGTTGACAAGCCTGTCATTCCCCCCTTCTCTTTTGAGAATTTCAAGTTTATCCATGGCAAAGAGTTGGCAGGTAGTATTGGACTTGATACTGATTTGAGATGTTGCAACTCTAAGGGGAAAGGGAAGGCATTCAGAAATTTCCCTCTAGCTGACAAGATTAGAGGTAAGGATTTGAAAACACTTTAGTTTATCCAGAAGCAGTAGGAGGAAAAAAATTAACTACTAGGAGGGAAAAAGGACCAATAACTGAAATCCTGGTGACACTTAAAACTTTCATCCTAAGATAGCATATTTATTATATGGATGCAGATGCAATGGACAACTAGATTCCTCTGTGATATTCCTGTCTCTAAGCAGGTTTTTCAACGTACAGACCAAAACCTTATATGATTGACTCAGAGAGGCATCCAAACGTATAAAATGAGCTCATATCTGGCTGTCTTCCTTATCCAAAAATGTAATTCTTGAGAGTAATAAGATTCTATGTAATCTATATAGGGAGTGAGTGAGATTGATTCCTTAAAGATCACTTTGAAAACATAAAGAGATTAATTTTGAAATCAGGTCCAAAACTACAGTGGGAAGTCTGAAGAGCCCCAGTGACTTAGGCTGGTGGGTAGGTGTTCAGGTGTGGCAGCTTTAGGACACATGTTTCCATGGCCCCCTGGGATCCATTTGAAGAATGTAAAGTTCTTTGGCTGCCTTTGTATAGAACATTCAGAGTATAGCCTTTGGCCTCCAGCGTTGAAATTCTCCAAGTTTTATTCTCAGTCTGGGTGTTACTAACTCTTACAGTACAAAGAAAGGAGTTTTGGGAAAAGAGATACAAGATGGTAGGAGGGGAAGGGAAAATACCTGGTGCTAAGTAATGGTTAAGGAGATATTGGTTTAATGGACCAAATCCTTTAGTTGTATGGCACAATGCTCTGATTTTGGTTTTGCCCTGTTTAACATTTTAATAAATGGCTTGTAAGAGGACATAGGGGGACTGCTTACTCTAGGTCCAGAAAGTATATAGCAGAGAGTGTGATACAAACAAAATCCAAAGAAATTTCAAGAGAATGGAAAAAATGGGCTGACTCTAACAAAATAAGCTTTAATTAGAATAAAATGTGAAGTCCTGCACTTTGGTCCCCAAACCAATTCCCCAAGACGTTTTGTGTTTGGGGTTTTGTTGGGGGAGGGTGAGCCTCAAATGTGGACAGTTGAGTGAATCACTCCTTATTTTTTGGCCTTTTATCATAATTGGTCTGTGTAAGGGCTTTCTTTCTTTTTATTTCTATACTCTGCTCCCATTCTTCTCCCTGCTTCAGGCAGCCATGTATATTTCCTTGAAAACATGTACTATTCCTTTGTGTTTTCATGTATTTTTATTAAATGCAAGTCTGCCCATCTTTGGAATGGGGAGATGTGGCTTAGTAAAACGTATACAACAATGGCTTAAAGGGATTTGATTGAATACAATAAACTCAGTATGGGCGATTCATGAGATTATTAAAAAGCTAATGTAAAAAATAGAAAAAAAGGGGAAAAACTAATGTGATTTAAAGCTGTATTGCTAGAGGTCTAGTAACCAGCATAAGGGAGGGGACTGCCCCACTCTGCTCTGCCTTAGGCCACACCGAGAGGACTGTTTTTAGTTTTGTTCTGTTTAAAGAGGGTTACGGAAAAAACAGGAGTGTGTTCAAAGGAGAACAGCCAGTATGGCAAGGAAATGAGAAACCAGGTCATGATTCAGTTCTGGGTGCTAAACATTGAGGGATACCAACCTGCTGGAACCTTCAGTTCTTTTCTTTGCATAGGCAGATTACTTCTGAGCTTCAAGTCTTAGTTCTCTCATTCTCTAAGTATCTCATGTCTCTGACCACCTTGAGATCATTAAGCAGCAGAGGGTAGCTTATGATCTCACTGTCAAAGACCTGGTATGAGAACAAATCATGAAACCGAAGAGGTGTGGCCATTTGAGTCACCACAGTTTTTCTCCAACTCTCTGTTAACCTTGATGCCAAAGGACAGATCATACAGGAAGTCACTTGGGTTGTGTCCAGTAACAGAGGTCTCCAACAGCTGGAATCATCCCTACCCAGCTGTCTTTGGGCATCATTTCCCTTTGCCAACTTTCCTATTAGCTGGATTCAAATTGTGGGAACCCAGTGGCACATGATGATGGAACAGATATTCCTAAACCTTCTCCTGAATCCCAGCCAGCATGAAGGGAGAAAGAAAACAAGCCATTTTCACATTTTCCCAGCTACAGCTGGAGAGGGGTGTTAACAGCAAAGTGTTGAGGAAAAGTATTAAGTAGACAAAGTGTGTCCTCAGTACTCTCTCCCACTTCAAAGCTCAAGATCTCTCTCTGCTATGCCTCATCTTGACCTGTCCACCTCAGGCTCTGGCCTTTGCTTGACAATTTCCATACTCTTACCTTCTTACACTTTTCCCCCCATGGCCTCAGTCAAAATGGATCTGTCCTGAGCCCTACTGCTTCAGAACCTTGCTAGATGACTGGCTACAGTCATTTAATCTGGTTCTCTAACTCGCCTGAGCTCCCTCAGTCATTCTTTAAGACCTTCAGGGCCAAGACAGTGCTGCCTTGGCATCTTGCCAAATAAGAACCAGATCACTCAAAAACCAAAGCAGCTGCAGAGGCCTGCTCCATCCCACCTGGCAGGAGGCCTCTCCTCCAGTCTGGCTCCCAAGCATTGCTCTGCCAGTCCACAGGTGCCCCTTAAGAATGTCAGTAACCCTGTGAAGCTCATGTAAACGCCACCAGCCAGGCAGAGATTGAAATACTCCTGGCTACTGATTGCAGAATGGGGGGTGGGGAGGGGGGAGGATAGGCTGTGCCAACAGGTTATTATTTGGAGTCGGGGTTGCTCTTGGGCTCAGCCTGACTTGTTCTGAACACATGGATTCCAGGGTAATCCTTGGGGGCCCTGCTCTCCAATTACAACAAATAGCTATTTACTTTACATGGCCTTTGGAGACTACCTCCTCCCCCCAAGCAGAAATCTATAATATTTTATATCTTAAGTCTGGCCTACTTTACCCTGCTGGAATGTTGACTGCTAAAGCACTTATGGAATGTTAAAGTTTCGATTTATTGAATACCCTGGCTGATTAACTCAAATGTGGAGGGAGGAGTTAGCAAACTCAAACGCCACCTTTTTCTTTGCCAAAAGCTAAACTGAGAAAGAGTAAATGTGTGTTTGAAAGTTGGCAGGGGAGGTTACAAAGAGACAGTTTCGACCAGTTATCATTTCCTTTGCAGGAAATACATAGAACTGCCAGGAAGCCAGTGGGAAAGAAAAAAAGGTGATGCAGAGGTGGTCTCAGGCAATATTTTTTGTTTTGTTTTGTTTTTTAGGAAAAACCAAAAATGAAGCAGTCAGTTAAGCAGCAGTGAAAACATCTCTTCTTCCTGTCATTTTTATTTCCTTTGGTTTCTCCTTAAACTTAACACCCTTAGCAGGCCTAAGATATGAAAAGAAATCAAGATGTGTCCTTAGGGAGGTAATTAAAGACCACTTATCCCAAGAGCCTATGACTGATTTATGTTGACCTTGTAGGTTATTGGGCTCAGCTTAGGCATAGAATCAGACAAACACTTGTAGCTGCTAGGAGCCAAGCTCATAGTTTCTCCACCTCTGCTGCCCCCACCCCATATTTCTCCATCACTTAATGATTTTTCTTTCATATATCAGAAATAAGCTACCCCAATATTTTTAGGCTATTTCTGGGAGCCTTTGGGGATCTCTGAGGCCAAGGTGGGAGTTTCATTCCTCCTGAAGAGGAACAAAAGGGGACTGCAAAGTCACAAGCGATGGAAGGGAAAGGAGCCAAGTTACCACTCTCTCTTCCTCCACCCTACCTTATCACCCTTTTGAGGACCTACTCCAAGTTTATACAGACACCTGCATCCCTCCATTACCCGGACCCCACACACAACTTACTGCACTCCAGCTCTGTGAGTGCATATTTCCAAGATGACATAGGCCTCATTAGGGTTCCTGCTAGCTCCCAGCAAGGAAGACCAGTCCTGGCCCTAAGTTGTTTGTTAGACTTGGCCTCTGCGCCCCCGCCTTTTTACTGCACACTCCAGATGAAGCTCTAGCAAGGCATGGGGAACAGAAGGATGGGGAGGTTTGGGGGGAGTAGGGGAGGGTGAGAAGAAGGGAACAGTATCATGCCTGAGGGTAGGCAAAGCCTCCTATGGGTTTAGGGATATAAGGTATCCTTGGGAGGAAGTAGGGGCATTGAGGGATAGGAGACCGAAGGAAGGCTTGCTGTCGCTGCACCGGAATAATGGTTTAGTAGAGAATAGGAAATTAAAAATAAAAGTGGCCAAATTACCGAGGTGTGAACACATTTCCTTAGAAACCTAATGATCTCCATCTAAGTTCAAGGTTTATATTAATTGTATTCTGTATGTTAGACAAGCAGCTGTGCCCTTTGAACAATCTGCAGAATGGCGGGCTGTGAAATCCTGGATGGAGTTTGAATGTTTCCTGTCCTGGGCCCAGGAGACACCTGTTTCTGTGGCTGGGAGTGGGTCCAGGAGTTTCCTCACTGAGGCAAGGTGTCCAGAGGTAGCTCTGGGTTAAAGATGCCCCAAGGCTTATGTCCTTACACAGTGGACTCCGGGAGGCTTTCCTAGTCTCTCCAATACCCAGTTCATGCTGTGCTGTCTGAATTAGACCCACACCCAGGCACAGCAACCCAGAGGCAGGCAGGTACCCTGGTTGTCGCGTCTCCATCTGCCAAAAGAGACTTGGGCGCGGGCCCCCCGCCCACCACATCTATAACCCAGGAAGGCTCCTGCTCCTGGCAATCAGCGGCGACAACTCTGCTGCCTTCGAGGCTCGGTCCCGCGCTGCAGCCGCGGTCCCTCTCTCAGATTCACCTGCTTCCATCTGATGCACAGTGTCCAGGTCCCAGAACGATCCCCTCACACCCAGGGGAAGAAGGAAGGGTGGAGTGGGGAAAGACGAGGCCCCACCTCAATGCGCCCCCGCCCCCTTCCAAGCGTCTTAGGGTGCCAGGCGCCCTGACGCCGCGCGGCTCAAGTCTGAACTGGCGTGTCCCGCCTGTCCCGCGTCCCTGGCGGCCTCCTGCCTCAACGGGCCAGGACGGTACCGACCTGGGGGTGGTCCGCGGGCCCCCAAGCCAGAGCCTGGAGCCATAGCCGTCGGCTCCCTAGCGCGCGGTCCATCCGCTCGCCTCCCGACCCTCCCAGCCGCGTCCTCACCGAATCGGCTGTGGTCGTGACGTGTGCCGTGTACCGTGCCATTGGGGAAGATCTCCAGGTGGAAGCCTGTGCGGCAGTACAACTGGCGGCGCCGCAGGATCCCCTTCAGGTGGGCGAAATCTGTGGGCGAGCCGCGCTGCAGCTTCCCTTCGATCTGGCCCAGGCGCTCGTTCAGGAAACCGGGAGAGTCAGCTAAGGGCATGCTCCCCAGAGACGAGGAGAAACCGTGCAGATCCCAGTCCAAGGAAGCGAAGACCCCCCCCACCTCCGCCATGGCGGGGCGCGTGGGGCGGGGCCTG
>NW_006434834.1:521619-559687 GCF_000325575.1 Pteropus alecto
GCCGGCGCTCGCTAGCTCCGCGCTCTGCCGAGTTGCAATCGACGTCTGTTCGCGTCCAAGCAACTTCTCAGTGGCGGGGAGCGTGGGGCAGCACGCTCTTGACCTTGCTTTCAGTCAAAGTGCCGCTTCCCCTCCGCACCCATCTCCCTGGGCCTCTCATAGCTGGCTTCGTCGAGCTATCGGATGCAAACAGCACTTTATATACATACCCACTCCCCTTACATTGACATATTGGATATTTAAATACAAGCCACACCTCATTGGCATCCCCTCGGAGATTGGTGTGTGAGTTCTTTCTTTTCTTTTTTTTTTTTTTCTTCTTCTCGTATCCATTTGGCTCTTTTTGGGAAAGGAGGTGGAGGGGGGAGAGAGGGAGCGAGCTTCACTCCCTCTTTTATTATGAAAAAATGGCAGGAAAAAGCTACACATTGCAGTGAGGCATAACTGCTTTTGGCAGGTTTTTCTGAAACTGCTGATGAAATAACGGAGCCCAGTGCGTGGAGGCTGTTGGCGGCCACCGCCACTCAGGCCTGTTGCGTGGAGGTCTGTCTGCTGTGCGGGGGCAGTCCCCACCTTCCACGCGTCCTCGGGCTGCTAGCCTTGGGAAAATGTCGTAAGACCCTGGCCGGAGTTTCACGCGTTCCTGAGCCCCTCTTGTTCCCTGGCTGGTCGGAAGCTGCAGAAGGGGTGCCTGGCCTGGGACAGGGGCTCCCTGGTTTTATTGTTCTGTTGCCCCCAACCCTAGTCATACTCCCCACCTGTAGGTGGGCAGGGGGCTGAGGAAGAGAAAAATCCGGAAGCGAATTCAGTTGCAAAATTTGGGATTGGGGATGGTGGCAGTCCCAGCAGGCACCAAGGCGGGGCCTTACGGGGTTTGGGAGGAGCGGGGAACCCCACTGAGGAAAGACTTTTTTTTTTTTTTTTTTAGGTTACGTTACAGCTTAGGAGGAGGGGGAGTAATAAATAGAAAGAGATCTTTTTGAAAAATGATCTCCACTGGCTTTCTGGGCGCGCCTTTGCAAGGCTCTCGAGAGTAAGCTCAATGAGAGACCACTGGAAGCCTGGTGGGGGCTTCCCCCCATTCCTTTTCTTGTTGGAAACAGGTGTTTCCTCGCTCTGTCCTGTGCCCTGCTCCAAGACATTCCATCAGGAAGAGCGGCGTTGGGGCGGGAACTGGCGCCAGTCAGGGCAACGAGCAGCGAGCGTCAAGACGACCTGGGAGCAGGTGCCCGGTCTGCTCCGTGCCCCCCGCGCCCCTGCCTGGTACCTGAACCCTGGGGCCCCTCTCAGGCCCTGGCGCTCAGCGTCCTGCTTGCCTCTTAAAAACCGCGTTGTTGTTGCTTGCAGTGTGCACCCACCGCGGGCTCTAGCCGCCTCCCCACGTTCAGGCAGGAGAAACGGAACATAGCAAGCAAACCGCGTCCCGCCGTTGCAGCGCCTCCTGCTGGAGAACCCGTGTCTTGCGGCGAGTTTGAACGTGGTCTCCATGAAAGAAGACCGACTCAGTTCAATTGAGTTAGTGCAACTGAGGTCCTGCCATGGGCTACCACGTGCACCTCGTGCTCACTCTCTGGTACCTTAGCAATTCTTGGTTTAGAACATCGTGGCTTGCTTCTGGTGTATCTCCCAAGCTTAGTCAGAGCCTCCAGAGATAAGTACAAGGCATGGCGCATAGTAGGTGCTCAGAAATCATCTCCTGATGTGCTCCTAGTAATAGAAAACACAGATGCAAATGGTCTTGGCACTGTAGGGGACACAAAAATCCAAAAGATGGATCTGTATTGGAGTATTTATGGGTGAAATAACAGCCTATCTGGGATTTGCTTTAAAATAAACCAGAGTGAGAAGGCACAATGAGTGGAGAAGGCAGACGATATTGTTCATGTGTCAGTAACTGTTGAAGCTGGGTAATGGGCACATGGCTGTTCATTATGTATTTCCTCTATTCTCTATATAAACACACACGTGAAATTTTCCATAATAAAGAAACTTTGAAAATAGGATTGACATAAAACAACAAAGAAATCATTCCTTCTTCATTCTTCCCTTGGAAGAATTTGTGGATTTAGTGAGAAGGTGGGGGAGGAGGGGCAGAGGTTAAGACACGTATATAAATGACTAGAATCCAGGGCAGTGTAAGATGCATATTGCTGTGTGGATTCAGAAAGCAGAGAGAAGGCTGATCTAGGGATTTAGGGCTGGGTTCTGGACCAAGGTGGCCTTTGCAATGGATGGGCTTTGGAGGAAAGATGGAGAGGATTTTGCAAATTCAGGTGGGCCACTTCCAGGAAGGGGAAAATAGTAACGAAGCAAGAGGAACAATTTTAATTGATAAAGACTCATTCTTGGGGGGTATCGTGAATGTCAAATGAAATACTGAAAATAAAACTGCTTTGAGAAGTACAAGATGTAAAGGATTTAAATGTTTCTATGATGATATACATCACACATTGATAATAATGAAAGGCCATTTCCTCAACAGCCACTTTGGGGAACTTCTGCATTCTTTGTACCCCAACATTCCCAAAGTCATCAACCACAGTTGCAGATTTGAAATCTTATCTGATCAAAGATCAGAAATACAAACATTCCATTGCCCTTCTGGGGCTCTTTTGAGATTAAATTGACTGATGATTCTATTTTAAATGATGTTTCCATGAAGTATCCCAATTGAAAGATCACTTTCATGGAAGTTATTTAATTTTCATAATCTTGTGGAATAGGAGGTGTTATTATCTCTACTTTAGAGGTGAGGTTAAGTGACTAGCACAGAATTATATAGTTAATAAAAAGAAGAGTCATAATTTGATCTCAGATCCACTGGGGGCAAATTACTCTCAATTTATAGGCTTATGCAAAGATCTGCATGTTGAAGACAGTTAAAATTTCAGAATACTTTGGTTTACAGAAAATCCTCAGCAGGAGACAGCCTCAGGCCAGGGTTGTGCTGGATATATGAGATGAGAGAAAAATGTACAAAAAGAAGCAACTCTCACTAGATTCAGGACTTCACTTGTAAAGTGAGGAACACTGTACCCCTTCACAGTGGTATTGTGAGGATAAAATGAAATTACTGCAAAGTGCCAGCATTCTGGGCACATGGAAGATACTCAACATATCTGCGATTCTATCCTCCTTTTCCAATACCTCATAGGATTGATATGAAAAATATAGCAACCTATGTGAAAAGGACATGGAAAAATAAAACTCTTTTTTTAAAAAAAGATATTAAAATATAGCTAACATACAATATTGTATTAGTTTCAGGTGTACGCCATAGTTATTCAACATTTATATACCTAAAGAAGTGATCACCATGATAAGTCCAACAACCATCTGACACCATATAACACTATAACAATATTATTGACTATATTCTCTATGTTGTACACCACATCCCCATGACTTATTTGTTTTATATCTAGAAGTTTGAATCTCTTATTCCTTTTCACCGTTTCCGCCCCCCCCCTTTTTTTTGATTTTTCAATTATAGTTGACATTCAATATTATTTTGCATTGGTTTCAGGGGTATAGCATAGTGGTTAGACATTTATATACTTTATGAACTGATCGCCCTGACTGATCTAGTACCCACTTGGCACTATACATAGTTATTACCATATTATTGATTATATTCCCTATGCTTTATATCCCTATGACTATTTCATAACTACCAGTTTGTACTTCTTAATCTCTTTACTTTTTTAACCCTGCCCCACAACCCCTTACCAATCTGGCAACCATCAGCTTGTTCCCTGCATCTATGAATCTCTTTCTGTTTTGTTTGTTTATTTTGTCCTTTAGATTCCACATATAAGTGAGATCATATGGTATTTGTCTTTCTCTGTTTGATTTATTTCTCTTAGCACAATACTTTCCAGGTCCATCCATTTTGTCAGAAATGATAAGATTTCATTTTTCTTTATGGCTAAGTAATACTCCATTGTATAGATATGTACCATTTCTTTATCCAATTGTCTATTGATGGACACTTAGGTTGCTTCCATATCTTGGCTATTGTAAATAATGATGCAGTGAACATAGAGGTGTATATGTTTTTAGAATTAGTGTTTTGGATTTCTTCAGATAAATAACCCAAAAGTAGAATTGCTGGGTCAAAAGGTAGTTCTATTTTTATTTTTTTAAGTAAACTCCAGACTGTTTTCCATAGTGGCTGTACCAATTTGCATTCCCACCAACAGTGCATGAGGGTTCCCTTTTCTCCACATCCTTGCCAACACTTGCTGTCTGTTGATTTATTGATGGTAGCCATTCTGACAGGTGTGAGGTGATAGCTTGCTGTGCTTTTAAATTGCATTTCTTGGGTGATTAGTGATGTTGAGCATCTTTTCATATATCTATAAAACAAAACTCTTTAAGAAAAAAGAATGTTCTGACAGGCTATAAGTGACTAGAGGCTAGGGGACAACCTGCTGGGATCTGTTCCTTGAGGAAGGAGATAGTGATGCTTATTATTAGCTGGTGTCCCCCCGCCCACACACACATATGGACACCCAGGAGGGGAGAAAGGATATCTGGAATTGTTGCTCTGCCCACTTCTTCATTTTCCTGACAGCTTATAAATGTTTTTTTCCCCTCTTCCTAATTTATTTTCCCTGAGTAGGGGTAGGGGGAGCTGTACTCTGGGCAAATTCTGCAGGGAGCACAGTTAACATCAATTACTCCTGTTTACTGAGCATTTACCTTGAGTTAAGCATTGCCTTGAGTGCTTTATGCATTATCTCCCTAAGCCTTATTGCAACTCTAATATACAGTTTTATTCACATTTTACAGGAAAGGAAGCTAAGGCCCAAAGATATTCAATAACTAATAACAGAGGTAGGACTTGAACCCTTGATCTTACATTAGGACCTAATCACAACACCACACTGCCTCAATCTATTTACATTAAAGAGAACTTGTATTGTCCTTTGTCCTTTGTTCTTGTCTCCCCTCTCTTTCTGCTTTCCTGTGGACAGTGGTATAGTCTAGTGGTTGTATACTCCATCTCTGGTATCAGACTGCCTGGGTTCAGGTCCCAGCTTGAAGCCATTCTAGGTGTTGAAGCCTCAGTTTTCTTCTGTTCAATACAGATGATGGTGGTAATAGTCATCACTTCATAGGGTTTCTGTGAGGTTTAAATATAATCCTACACAGGATTACATTTAAATATAATCCTTACATGTAGGATTATATTTAAACCTGTGCCTGGAACATGTTAAATGGTTATTGTTCTTAATATTACTTACATCCTACCTGGCCCCAGTCATATTTCCTCCCCAGGTTCCCTCAAACTATGTTCATTTTTTCCTAAGGGAGAAATAAAGTAGATGAGAGCATTGGTCAAGTCACCCCAAAACAATCAATTCCGATTGTATTACTCTTCTGTGTAATATTAGGTCAGTCTTGTTCTCTCTCTGAGCTTTAGAAGGCCCATCTCAGAAATGTAGTCACCTCTGTGTGGGCAAAACAAGAAATCTCTCACTTGTACAATTCCATTTATTGAGCCTCTTAAGTAGTAGTCCCTGCAATAGTCTTCTTATCTGCAAGGGATATGTTTCAGGGCCCCCAGTGGATGCCTAAAACTGCACATGGTACCAAACCTTATATGTACTATGTTGTTTCCTATACATACATATCTTTGATAAAGTTCGATTTATAAATTAGGCACAGTAAGAGATTAACAATGATAATTAATAATAAAATAGAACAATAATAAAATATAGATAAAATAAGGGTTACTTGAACACAAGTGCTACAATAATAGTGACAGTTGATCTGATAACCCAGCCAGCTACTAAGTGACTAATGGGTGGGCAGGCAGCATTTACACTGTGGATACGCTGGACAAAGAGATGATTCACATCCCAGACAGGACAGAGTGGGATGGGGTGAGATGTCATCACACTACTCAGAACACTGTGCAATTAAAAACTTATGAATTGTTTATTTCTGGAATTTTCCATTTAATATTTTTGTACCACTGTTGACTGCAGGTAACTGAAAGCAGAAACCAAAACCATGGATAAGGGGGAACTGCTGTATCTAAGTGGCTTACATTTAAATCATATCACACCACCACGAGGTAGATGATATTATTACAATTTTTAAAGGATGGCAAAACTGAGGGCTAGAGAATTTCAGTAACTTGCTCAAGATCATACAGCTTATATGCTCAAACCTGGAGAGTGGCTCCAGAGACCATGTCATTGGTCACTACACTACTCCGAAAAGTGTTGGGGTCTTGTTCAAAAGAGAAAGTGTTATATACAACTCAATCCTCTTCTGGACATGGAAAACCCAGGTTAAAAGAGCAGTCTCCCCGCTTCCCACTCCATGTGATTTGTAGCTAGCATTTGAGAAACCTGCAAAAAGTAGGACTACCTTCTGATCTCCCTACCCCCAACTCTAGGGACCAGAGAAGAAAAGAAATCTCGTTGGCTGGAACAAGCCCCCATCTTTCCTGTCTGGTTAATCTCCTGCAGTAACACTGGGCTACAAGTCTCCTTTGTCTCTGCTATCATTCTACTGTGGGCCTACCTGTAATGGGGGTGGGTAATGGATCATTTTTTCTGGCTATAACTTGCCATTAGTAGGCAGGTGATGACATCTTTGTGAAATGATCTGGTAGTTCTTTGAGGGGAATGAGACACTGTAGAACCTGGCTCTAACCCTGGTGTGTGTGACTGTGAATGCGGGTATTAGTGATGGCTGTGTGTGTCTGAGGCTGGGTATTGGGGGAGAAGTGTGGGCAGAGACTATGATTATATTGGTTTTCCCAGCAAAAATGTGTGCTTATGTTTGTGTTTGTGACAGTGTGCAGAAGAATTCGCATGTCTGTGTAACAGCAAGTGTTGTGGGTTCAAGGTGTGAATAAGTGAATGTAAGTATGTGAATCTTTAGACAGTCCCTGCTAATTAGCACAGAGAATATATATGATGATTATGAAGCTGAGTTCATTTGAATCCAAAGTTATTTTCTTTTTTTGTTTTTAACCTGAGATGGTTAGTTTGGCCCCATGGCCTAAGAGTAGATTCACCTCAGGAGATAGGAAAGCTAGTTGGGGAAGTGCTCCTCTGAGGACCTAGTTTCCTTGGAGCTTTGCTGTGGTGGCCATATAACATCTCTTTCTTACATAAACAAAGGAAAAAAGCAGGGTCTTAGGATCAGCTCTTTGCTTCCTGTCTATGGCCTCTGATTATCATTACCTCCTTCCTGCTTTGCTTCTCGCCCCCTAAAGCTACAAATTTCAACCTGTTTCTGTGAGGGGTTTGAATCCCATCAGTTACACTCTGATTTCTGGGAAGTACAACATTATTCACTGCATTTGAAGTTATAGAAAGAAATGAAAAGTTCTGGCCTGTTCTCAGATCTGCTGGTGCCATAAGCTTCCCAAGGATAGGTTGTATAACCCTTGGCAAATAAAAAACGATGCTGCAGAGTATAGGCGTAGAACAGAGTTAGCAAATAAGTCTAGTTTACAGTCAGTAGTCACTCGAACAAATCACTAGAAAAAAATGTACATCTGACAGGGGTGGATTGTGGTCCTAGCTCTTGCTGAACTCACTGTCTGGGGCTTTGGCCAAATTATTTTTTATCTGTGGGCTTCAGTTTTCCTAATTGTGAAAAGAAGGGGCTGGACTACATCAATCTTCTCAAATTTTTATTTATTTATTTTTAACTGAAGTAACCTTAATGACAGAGGAGAGTAAAAATGAAATCCCCAGCATGGGTAAGGGAGAGGGATGGTTGAGGTAACCCAAAGCTGTCTACTGCATGCTATAAAGTGTCTTTGGGGTCTCATGTTTTTTTCCTAAAAATGTGTGCAAAGTTTGCATTCTTCTCCATGATGTAGACATATTTGTCTTAATATAGAAATGTTTTAAATTTCTTATACTCTAGTAAAACTGACACCCTAAGAAAGCATGCCATGTTTATCTTGTAGCTCTGTGGACCCCCTTGGCACACTGCCATGGACCTGTAGGGGTATGCATATCCCAGTTTAAAAGTCAGAGAGTAAATGATTAGGATTCCTTTCCGCTCTAACACTCTGATTCAATGACCTGGGAATACCTGTGTCTTTGGTAGCTGTTCCCAAGAATACTGGAGTTTTTGTTTTTGTTTTTGTTTTTTCTTAAATGGCTGCGTCTGAGCACTCCATTTTCTAGTCAGTTATGTAAAAAGAATGGAAACCCCCGATTTTGTTTCTAAAACAAGCATCTTTGTTGTGTCTTTGCTGAGCCCCAACTACAGGCTCATGATTATGTTAAGTGTCCCAGGGGAGGTCAAGAAGGAGTATTATGGTACTATTG
Source organism: Pteropus alecto (assembly GCF_000325575.1). NCBI lineage: Eukaryota > Metazoa > Chordata > Mammalia > Chiroptera > Pteropodidae > Pteropus > Pteropus alecto. The sequence goes on from NW_006434834.1 coordinate 529,932, forward strand.
TGGAGTCTAAGATAGCTTACATGAAGCAACAGGGGTTAAGAGTTTGGTGAGTTCAGTAATAAATTGTGTGGTGTAGATTTTAAGTGCTGTAGGAGATTGAGAAGCAGAACACAGATGTGCTTCTTGGAGGAAGTGATAGGAGAGCAAGAGAGGAGTTTTGAAGAATGAGTGTGCTTTAGATAAACGGATGGACGAGGAGTGGCATTCAAGCCAGGAAGTGGACATGAATAAAGGTCTGGAGACTGTGTTCAAATTGTAGTCTGCTTAGGCCTAGGCCAGAGTCTTGTTCAGTGGCAGGTGGCAAAGAAAGCTGAAATGGGGTCTTTCTTCCCCTGGGCATGAATTATTAACTGCTTATCAGTCTACTGTCTTTTTTTAGAGGAGATTGTACCTGGGGCTGACCCCCTCTTTTACAGGGAATAGGAAATCTCTGGAACAAAACAAAACAACCCTCAAAAAAGGATTTGGGGGAGAGAATGAAGGATAAAAAGATATTTATATGACTTCGTATACTGTCATCCAATCCAATCTGTGATTAGATGTTGGTTTATTCTCTAAGCCATTAGATTCCTGGTCTCTGGGGTGCATGTTATTTATTTTAATTTTCTTTAATTTATTGGTAAAGTTCATTTTAAGAGAGCCTGGGTAGTTAGTATCTGTGCAGTGCATATGGTTTGAGGCAGCCTAGAATTCAGGGGGTTCCCAGCCCCTGTCCATGTTGCCTCAGAGCAGAGCATTAGGATCAGAGTGAAGAAACCTGCCCAAGACCTGCTGGTGGCCAAGAGTGGTGATGCCAGAACTGCCTCAGAACTTAAGGAGAGAGATACACTCCAGAGGAACAGAGTTGGTGGCAAGGGGAGGCTTCAACAACAAGCCCTGGGATGACTAGTTGTAGGCTGGCAGTCAGGACCAGGAAGCCTGGCAGCAGGCAGGTCACAGGTAGACCTGCAGTGAGCAGAGCCAGTGTCCACAAAGCCTGGCAGCAGGTTTTAGAGAAGGGCCTAAGTAAGCAAGCTAGTGTCAAGGAAGCACAGTTACAGGTAGAAGGGACACATTACCAATAGATTAGAAATACAGATGAAGCAAAAATACTAATATGATTAACAGAAATAAGGAGGTGACAGGAGAGAGAATAAGCAGAAATGGATGATAAGTGATGATTTTTAAAACCACTTTACTGAGGCATGATTGACATACAAAAAGCTATACTTAATATATACAGCTTGATATGTTTGGAGATAAATATATACCCAGGAAACCATCATTACAATCTATGCCATAAACATATTAATCATCTGCAAAAGTTTCCTCCTGTCCTCTTTATTTTTATTATTATTACTGTTATTTTTGGCGATAAGAACACAGCATAATATCTACCTTCTTAGCAAAATGTTAAGTATATCATATAGTATTATTAACCATAGACACTATGCTGCATAGTAGATGTCTAGGACTTACAGCATAATCAAGTGCTGGTGTCTTAATCTGACCTACCAGGGAGCCAATTGCTAATACCGAAAATTGAAATATGTAAGTTTTAAAATTCCAAAGAACTTCAATTGCCAGAAAGGACTCAGGTGGGGTAGAAATTGGAGGGGTTGGCAAGGAAGCCCTCTCTCCCCTCAATGCTAGAAGAATTTGGATATCTAGGGAACTACAGGACTTCAGATACTGAGGGAATAATACAGGAATCCAATCACATGAACTGGATACAAGGCAGGTACCTGTATATAAGAGAAGGGACAACAGCCCAGTTACTGGAACTGGAATTATGAGCTCAGAGCAGGGCCAGGTGCTACTTACTTGAGCCTCAGCTGGTGAAGTATGGATGGAGATGTCTTATATGTCCCCCTGTTTCAAGGCAGAATGAATCTCAGAGTCCAAGTTTCACAGAAATGGGGTGGGAACCTATCAATCTGGGTTAAGTGGCCTTAGAAGGGGCATGAAGCTGGACAGGTCATCAAAGAGCCACCCAGACAAGTTTACATAGCCATACTACCACTCAAAATCTCTGCAACAGGGTTCAAAGGCATATGTTTCCTCACCTCCCCCCTCCTATCCTCCTTCTCACTACTTCAAAAAAAGAGCACGAAATTGTCCTTTTAGGGCGTTGGCTTCACTGGCTCTTGACTGTCTGGACCTTCCCAAACCCAGGCCTTTCTTGATTAGCATCTTGAGCCCACAGTGGAAGATGAGGTCACCCTGGTGTGAGATGAGCTGACAGTATCATGACTTGGCCAGCCATAAAACAACTACTTTTAAAGCTAAATTTTGAAATTTCATAGTTTACCCAGGGGGTTGTGTAATTCAAAGCAATGACCACGAAGCTATTTGTAAAATTCTGACTTTCTTCTGAATGAAGTAGGGATTAGGGGATGGCTTATGGTGGTGTCGGGGGAAGAATAGCTGACAGCTGGGGGAGGCAAGCAAGGCCCAGATGATTCAAGGGGGAAGACCAAACTCATGGTTTCTCTAAATGTGACATGGTGTCCTCTTCCGCAGGTAAAAAAGCTTTGTCTTTTCAAGTGCCTTGAAGATTTTTGAAGCAGAGGGTGCTTAACCTACTGGCCCCAACCTGGAGAAGCATAGTAAGAGAGGTGGAGGAAGAGGGAGAAGGAGAGGGAGAGGGGGAGGGGAAAGAGGAAAGGGGGAGAGAGAGAGAGAGAGAGAGAGAGAGAGAGAGAGAGAGAGAGAGAGAGAGAGAGAAAATTTCAGCAAGAATTGCTCAGCCTCCTAAACCATAACTGGGGCCAGCTGGCTGCTTGTGTGGGGCAGGATGACTTGCTCTCCAGTAAGGGGCTGGGCCATCCCGGGGGGTTGACAGTCTTGGAATTAGATACACACCATAACCGGTGAATCTCAAGCTCTCTTTGTGTCTAAGAGTGAACTTGTAGAAAGTGTGAAATATCAGGTAAAGATTTGATAAGCAGTGGAGTGTACTGGATGTGAAATCAGACAGATCTGAGTTTGACTCCTGAATCTACCACTGGCCGTGTGACCTTAAGCAAGACATTTAATCCTCTCCAATTCTTTCTCTTCTACTGTAAATTGAAAAAATAAAGCTACCTATTAGGTGATTGCGAGACTAAAATGTGAACACACACATATCTATATATCTATATCTACACATCTATATCTGAAGGTCTCATAGTGAGTTAGTGATACAGTTACATGGTGTTATGTATGCCAATAATCGTGTGGTTTGACATTAGTGGGTCTTTTGAATCTTTTTTATTTTCATGATTGCTAACTATAGCAAAGTTTTTGAGAGGTAGGTTAGAGTGACTTTGCAGATAGGACTGTTTTATGAATGCATGCTCCTTCCTTGTCTGACTTTTCCCCTTTTATCCACCCATTATCTTTTCAAAGGATGAGAGGCAGCATGGTATAGAGCAGAAAGTGTCAGACAAATGGGGCTTGGAACCCTAGCTGTGTCACTTACAGGTCATAGAACCCTATATGAGCCATGTTCACTTTCCTGAGCTTCCTTTTCCTCAAATTTTTTTTTTTTAAAGAATTAAAAGAGATAGTGTGCGTAACTTAAATGCCTGGCACTTAAATATGCAGAGAAGTTTTTATTCTATTGATCATTGTATAGAGATTTTAGGGTTTTCAAGATGTGTGGATTAGCTAAGGCTGTGAAAATCTTAATAATACTCCATGATTTCAAGGATTTGAAATGCAGATTTTTCGAGATGTTCCATCTTGAGAGATTTTGCCATAGAAAAGTCCTTCTTAATGAAGACCCAGAACCACAAGTTGCAGGTCTCCTCACTTGACATCAACATATCTTTTTTTTTTTTTTTTAACATCGAGCTATCTTGGTTGCTCAGGTGACAAAGACTGCTGTTTACTACTGAGTTCAGTATCTTCTCTTCAGAATTTTGCGGCTCTTGGGATTTTTCAGAGCTTTATGGAGATCCTACCATTAGGGCTCCTTTTTTGCATTCTTAGAGTCCTGTGGTGAACTGACTTAAACAAATTTGGTAAGGTACAACTATTTGGTTTTATGGCTAGGTCTCAGTGGTTACCAATATTTGAAGGTAAGGGGGTTAGCTACCTCCCCACAACCTTGCTGCCACTTTGGAGTAAAAGTGTTGGACCAAAATCTGCCATACATATAAACATTTATTAGCAAGCAGTCACAAACACAGTCATAAAACCTGTTCTAGTAGTTCAATGATATTTCAGATCTCTTGTCCTTTTTGGTTCTTCTTGCACAAAGGTTCACCTGAGGGAAATGTGATAATGTTCCAGCCATAGATGCAATGAACCATTTATTGGAGTCAGGGGACCAAGAATTACTTGGAAACAGCAGCAAGACTCAGGACCCTTTAGGAATCAGGTTGAGCGTACCATGCTTAAAAGTATAGACTAGTATATTTTTATACACTATTTAAACTAAAATATTTTAGTCTGTCCACTATTTTGAATGCCAATAATTTCACCAATAAGAACCCATTTTTAATAACCATCGTATAAATTAACATGCCTCTGTTTTTTCCAATGAAAACTTATTTCTAACATTTTTTATGCTAATTAGCATAACCTCTGGTGTTAATAGGAAGTAGTGACAGCTGAAGCTGATAGCTGTAGTAGTCATCTATGGAGTGTGGCTTTTGAGTGAGAGGCCTTGATTAAGGCAACTACCTACACATAGAGTGTATAAATTAATCACATTACATCACACCGTCTCTGCTTTAGTATTTTAAATTACATACATCATAACAGGTGCTTCATTCTGATGATTTTGAGATCAATAGAAGTTGAAGAAGCAGGGAATCTTTAGGTTTTCAATATGAATGAAAGAAGAGAAATATGAAATCAGTGTTACCAAGACTGCTGAAATATGTCCTCTACTCTAAAAATCAAGCAAGAGCCTTTGGCTTTCCTGAGTCTCCTTGGCTTCTGCAACAGTTTTTCTCCCTGCAAAAGCAATTACTGCTCAGTATGTGGACAGTTTCTGGAATATTAACCACTCAATGGTTGAACTCTGCTAGGATTAATAATTTTTTTTCTTTTTCTTTTTTTTACCTCTGAGGTTTCTCCTTTAGAGAATGGGTTCTTATCTGGGTGAAAACTCCAAATGCCAGATGTCTTGTGGTGACAACTGCTGGTGGCTCTTTGCTCAAGAACAGAGCTGTGCACTTTTCAACTAAAAGAGGGAGCCATGTGCTTAAGTGCAGTTCAAAACTCTAGGCATGTCTCCAAGGTGGGAAGAATTCTGCTAAGGTCCATGCCTTCTGCTTCACTATGCTGTTCCTTCACTATGCTGCAATGCTACCTCCAGGGCTTCCTTGTCAGGATATCAAGCCGCTGGCAGATTTCTCTAACTTAAAAGTAGGTGTAAGATAGAGGAACAAACTATTGAAATATGCAACAACTAGGATGAATCTCAAGGGCATTATGCTGAATGAAATAGTCAGTCCCTACAGGTTGCATAGTATATGATTCTATTTATATGACATTCTTAAATGACAAAATTATAAATGTGGAGAAGAGATTAGCAGTTGCCAGGACTTAGGGAAGGGAAGGGGAGTGAAGCAGGTGTGGGGGATGAGGGCAACATGAGGAATCCTTGTGGTGATGGAACTATTCAGTGTATTGACTGTGGTGGTGGATACATGAACCTACATGGGTGATAAAATAGCATAGAATGAAACAAACGTGCGCATACATGCAAATAAATACAGCAGGTCCTGGAATAACATCTTTTTGTTCAATGTCATTTTGTTGTAATGTTGATAAGCTGTCCTAGGAAGTTAACTCTTTTATTCCAGCTCTTTTATCTTTTATGTTTATATCAATTAGCCTATCGTTAAATTGGTCTCTTTATATGTTGTTTTGCTTAAAGTCACAGAACCTATTGACGACATTGAGGACTTATTGTACAAGTAAAAACTGGGGAAATCTGAATAAGATGGGTGGTGGATTGTATCAATGTCAATATTCTGGTTGTGATACTGTACTACAGTTTTGCATGTTACTATTAGGGGAAACTAAACAAAGTGTACAAGAGATCCTTGTATTATTTCTTACAGCTATATGTAAATCTATAATGATCTAACAATAAAAGTTTTAATAACAAAATGATGACTGTGGCAATAGTAGCACAACTCTTTTACATATACACAAAACATTGAATTGTATACTTTAAATGGGTGAATTGTATGGTATATGAACTATATCTCAATATAGCTGTTAAAAAAAAAGTGGCTGCAAGAATCTTCAGAAGAGATGAATCCAAGATGAATTCCTAGCCTACAAAGGATGACCTTGATGGTGGAATTGTTATTTTGTTCAAGAAGTCTATAAGCCCCTGCCTCCCTCAGCCTTTCCTAGTTCTCACCTTGAGCGAACCCTGAATAAGGCATGGGGACACCTCAGCTGCCTCAACCCACTGGTTGAGTGAGCTGCAAAAAGGAAGACCCAAGTACTTTGGATCCCTCTTTATCATAGCTTTTTCCTACCCCCCCCACCCCCACCGCCACTGGGTGGCCCAGTTCATCTTCCTGGGCTTTGGTTCTCTGCTTGGACTAAAGTCCACTTGGTTGGGGCCTTGACTCCCTACATAGTTCTTGCCAAGTTCCTCTCCTGGAGGCTTAATGATTTCCCCTGTCCTCCCCTTCCTGTGGCTGAGGTTCAGCTATGAATGGTCTCAACACTACCACCTATCTAATTTGGAGGATTGTTGCCTGCTACTTAAATTCTCTGGCTGTGATAATGAGGGGCTGCTGCTGGGCCTGCCTGCTCTCTGGGACCCTGTATCCCATAACTTAACCAACCCTAGAGATCCATATGCCCTTTAGTCAGGGTGCATTGTTCTGTTTCACTGCTTTCTCCCTCAGGGCCCAACCTAAGTGGTCAGGGCAGTGACTCCCAGCTCTCATCTCACCTAGGACTAATATCTTCCTCTACCTACTAGTCCATACTGTATGCCTCACACCAAAACCCACTCAAGTAACAGTAAAGTTGGTAATCCTATTATCTTGCCCATACTGCAAAGAGCATATTCAGGAACTATTAATACTAGCTGAACCTGGAAGCCCTGGATGGAATTCAGACACTAAAAGCAACATGGACAGAGGAATGTAGAGCAGGCAGAGCTGCTTATTTCAGTCTTCTAAAGGTACTTATCTTTCCAGGGGAAGTGCCTGAGAAGCCTCGGTCAAGAATCCACAATGATTTGACAAGACCAGTCCAGGAAAGAGACTCTTGTCTGTGGTAGCTCCTTCTCTAGTGACAGCCTGATGCTCTGAATCTTGTCCCAAATATCCTGCAACCACACCTCTGGGCTCTATCATTTCTGACAGTGAGGCTGGAGTTTACCTTAGTTGGGCTTAAGGAGTTTTATTTCTTTATTTATTTAAAGGAAGGAAATTTAGCTGAGTTGTCACCATCAAGCAAATGGTCAGGCTGAAAGGATGGTCCAGAAACAAATAACAGTGCCCTAAAATGAATAGCTAGGTAAGATTGGCCAACAGGCTTTGCCAAGTTTCTAATCATTCAGCAAGTTGCTCCATGTTTGAAAACCAGAGTCAGTCCTGCTGTATTATTAAGAGGACAAAACCTTAAGACTTTGATTCACCATCTATATCTACATTCAACTGTCACTTCTGCTGTTATCAGTATTTCTGCCTCCTTATAATTTGCTATTTCTCATTTGTGGTGGCTACAAAAACAATAAACACACTTGTAAGTATTTAGTCTGAAGTAAATTGGCTCTGACGAAGATTCTTTTATGAGTAAAGCCTGCAAACTTTACTGTATGAATACTGACATCTATTTTGACTTCCTAGAGGCCTTTTCCCCCTTCTCACTTCTTTCTATGCTGCTTTGTTCCAGATATATAAGGCTGCCAGAGAAGCGACCTCTGGATGAGCGAAGTGTTATTTAGTTGGGTTCTGGAGAGTGGTTTTCACCTTGCTTTGGAAGTTTTACAATTAGCGTGGGCCCCCTTCTCTGGGGTCAGTGATGACCACTGCTATAGGTCAAATGTGGCAGTCAGGCTGTAGAGGTGTAGACATAGTCTTAGCCTAACTGTCTAGGTAGAGATACTCTAAGAGGGTAGTCTCTAGGGACATTGAGAAAAGACCTTTTTTATGGGGGAGGGGTGGGACTCAGGAAATGTGACATTTTTTTCCCTTTTTGAATGTAATGAAACCATTTGGAATAGATATTTTCATGCTAAATTATCTTTGCTCAGGTCTCCTGGGGAATAGCAGAGAGAACTAATGTCTGTGAAATATATAGGTCAAGCAGCATGTAGGCTGGGCTGGCTCAGCAATTCCTTCACAACAGTTGAAGCCCGAGGCTCCAGAGTCTGGGCCAGCACATCTGGGGAAGAAATAGGGGTGGTCTCAGGAGAGACTAATGAGAGAATGTGTGTGTGTGTGTGTGTGTGTGTGTGTGTGTGTGTGTGCGTGTGTGCATGCTTGCCCAAGACAATGCAGAAGTGGGGGGGGCTGGGGAAGAGGGTGGTCTCAGGAGAGACTAATGAGAGAATGTGTGTGTGTGTGTGTGTGTGTGTGTGTGTGTGTGCGTGTGTGCATGCTTGCCCAAGACAATGCAGAATTGGGGGAGAGGGGAGAAAGGGAGCCAACCTGTTCTATAACTTAGGGCTCCAAAACATCCTGGGATGGCATGTTGTTCCTTTTCAAATATTCATTCAGCCATCCTTTTTTCTCCTAAATCTTTTCTACTAGCTTCTGTCCTTTCTCCCCCGTCCCCCCGCCCCTCTTTTTCCTCTTCTTCTTGCCCAAGACAATGCAGAATTGGGGGAGAGGGGAGAAAGGGAGCCAACCTGTTCTATAACTTAGGGCTCCAAAACATCCTGGGATGGCATGTTGTTCCTTTTCAAATATTCATTCAGCCATCCTTTTTTCTCCTAAATCTTTTCTACTAGCTTCTGTCCTTTCTCCCCCGTCCCCCCGCCCCTCTTTTTCCTCTTCTTCTCTCTCCTTTCTCCCTTTACTCACTCCCATTCTTTTCTCTCTGCTGGATAATGAAGGACATCTGGACAGTTGGAGTGGCCCAATACTGGGATACCATCTTTGAAAACAGGAGAGACTGTCATCTCACTACCCTTCCCCACTACAATTTAAATATTTCTAATTCATTCATTCATTCATTCATTCAGACCCCATTTGTGTCTCTCCTTCCTGTTCATTTTGCAAAGCTGAATGAAAGCACATGAACTACAACCCTCTCCTCTGATAACCCTGTTTTTCTGCATTTTTCCCTGACTCATGGGTGAGAATCACACATCTCTTTTAATGGAGCACTTGGCTGGAGGCAGAGGAACTGTCTCCAGTTCCCAAGCTCTACTCTATACTTTCGGAGTGACCTTGGGTAAGTTCCTGCCTTCTTTGGGCCTTAGCTTTCCTTTCAATAAGTATGATAAGCAGAAAGGAAATCCTTTGGAGCTCACAATCAAAAGTGATGCTAATTAGAATACTTGGGCTTCTAAGATCTTCCTAGTCCTTGCCCCACCCCACTCCTTCTTATGTCTCCTCCCAGGAAACAGTTAACTGAAAAACCACACCCAGGTATATGTTCAGAGTAGAGGGAACCAGTTATTTTTTCACTTCTTAGTATAAAAGAGATAATCACAAAGAGTCTCCAAGCAAGAAGATAGCAGGGCTAGGATTCTAAAAGTGTAGGAATTTTGTAGATAAAGGTTATCCCTCTGACCTGTCCCAAGCTCTTGTGCTCACAGGTCCGGGATGAGATTTTTGGATTGCTGTTAAACAGGGAGTTTGTCCTAGAAGCAGCCCATTTCCAAGGTGGTAGTTGATGGTGGGAGAACATTTGGCTTGAACAAGACATACTCGGCTGTACTGTGTGGGGGTTTGTGAGCCCAGTCCCTCTTTCCTTATGACTGGGCACCTGGCAGCAGGGTTGTGGGTCTGCTTTGGTTTGTCCAACTGTGAAAGAGGCAAGAATGAAATCCTCCACAAAGGCCCGCAGCTGCCTTCCAAGGAATTTCAGTGTATCTGGGAGCACAGAGGCTGAGTCATGTTTTGGGAGAGGATTGTGTTTTTATACCCGCAATGCAGGGTGTTGCCATATATTAATCATTATTATGGTTAAAAACAAATAAACTCATCCTGCAGTTATGACAAATCTGTGTCTTGGCTCTTTCCTGCCCCTGCATTGTCTTTCTTTTGGCTTATGCCTTAGGGAACCAGAGTTTAACTCCATATGTTAGGCAACCTTCTTTCTAACATCACTTTTAGGGATGCACATTAAGTACCCAATTAAAAACAAAATAAAAACAAACAAACAAAACTTTCATATCTATTTGCTAAGACCTACAATTCCACTCTAGTAAAATTCAAATACTCCTTAAACCTCATTAGTTACTTCAATCTTAATATTAATGAGCTTTTACTATTATTTCCTGAGAGAAGGAGATGGGGTGAAAAGAGATACCACTGAAGGTCCTGAACACCTGGCCAGGTAGAGATTTTTCTTAAGGGAAGAGAAGGGTACAGAAAGGAGATGTTGGGGTACTATAGACAAATCACCATCTGATGGTTTTTCCATGAACTATTATTTGTAAACACAGATCATGGTTACTTCTGCAGGGGTTCTGTGACTGTGGGGGAAGGTGAGAGAGGGGTAAAGAAAGATTCCTTTAAGTTTAATTAGCTATTTTCTCAGCACGGGCCTCCGGCCCCTACTCTAGAGCAACAGACTAGCCTCAAAAAAGGAGAGAGATGACTACCTGCTCATGCATTTGGGCCGCTTTAGGCTGAGCCCCTGGATACAGGCCAATTTCTGTGGGTTAGGCCTTGGCTGAAGGACATCTGGTTCCCACAGAGTTTTAGAGAACTGAACCAGCTTGAGAACTGCTACACATTTGAAGGGAGGAGAAGAGTGTGTGAGGACTTGGGCTTAGTGAAAGACATGGGTTGTGGTAAAAATGATACCCCCTCAGAGGTGGTCTCTCACTCCCCTAGTTACATAGCTCTTCCTAACCCCAGTCATATCACTCTGTTGTCTTTTTAGCACCTATCACTACTTCAAATCACTATTTGGTTATTTGGTTATTGTCCCTCCCCGTCCCCCTGACCCATGTATGCTCCATGAGGGCAGGGGTCAACTGTGTTTGCTCCCCTACTATACCCCTAGAATCTGGAAGAATTAGGCAGGCCTCTTCTCTGTCTCCCAAATACAACCTTCATGTCCTCACTATGTACCTTTGCTCAAAGTATTTCCCTTCCCTGGAATGTATTCTTCCCTGTCCACCAAATCCTTCTTGTCCTGCAATGCTGGACTCAAATCCTACATCCTCCAGAAAGGCCTCCCTGATCACCTTAGCTCACAGAGAGCTTTGCCTTTTCTGACTGCTATAGCCTTGACTATCTTTGCTATGTATTTTGCTAATTCTTTCTTTACTGTCATGTATTCTTTCCCAATTGTTTCCTTTGCATTGGTCTTACCTCTCCAAGTAGATTGTGTCCACAATATTTCCTGCTTCTGATTAGGTCTAGCTCTTCTGTCTCACCTCAGGGTAAAATGAGATTGAATTGATTGTGCTCATTCAGTGATACAGATGATGAAACTGGACATAGGAAATATTTTTGTGTGTCTGTTCCAAGGACCACATTCAGTCCTTGTTTAAATGCAGACTCCTAAGTACTACCTCTACAGATTCAGAATGTATATTCTGGGGTGGGGCTCTGGAATCTACATTTGAAAGAAAGTCCTTCTTATACACAAATTTGAGAGCCAGTGATTTAGAGAGAACCATCTTTGTCCTGGCTTAGCCACTAATCAGCCATGCAACTTAGGGTGACTCATTTGTCCTCTCTGGGCTTCTGTTTCCTCATTTTAAGATAAAAGGGTTGGGCAATGTGACCTTTCAATTCTAAAAATTAGCAAATTTATGTTCTGTGAAATCTGGAAGGTAAATTCCTTGGCTTACATATCTTAGAATTTCAATTACAGTATATTCTAGTACTTTAAATTGTAGTAGGTTCTTAATAAACACCAATGAGTTGAATGAATGGAATGAGTAGCTGGGAAGCAGGGAGGAGTAGCTTAAAATAATTCAGGAACAGTAGTGTAGTGGACCACATTACACAGGCCTGGGTTAGAATTCCAGTCTCTGCCAAGTCATGTGATCTCTCTAACTCCATTTCCTCATCTGTAAATTGGAGGTGTTAATAGTACCAACTGCATAGGGCTGTTGGAAGATGAAATGAGATAATGTCTACAAAAAGCTTAGCACAGTGTCTAGCACATAGTAAACACTTAATACCTTTGTTCTTAATTAGGTCACCCCAATGAGGAGCAAGTGATTGATTTTCAATGAGGCAGAACCTGAACTTCAACCATGTCCCACACTCCTCAGGTCTCCTTCTTTCCCCCTAGCCCACAAGTTAAAGGGGAAAAATAATCAATGTTGTAGGGAGCCCATAGAGGCCCGGACTATGAGGGCAGGGCCTGGAAGCCTGACTGATCTGACAGCCATACCTATAAGGACCTGAAGTTAGAACTTGGGAGTGATAGGCTGGAATCTTGGAGTGTGCTATACCTTATCCATGGGCTGGAAAAATCAAAGTGTCAAAACATTGTGATGTTTATCATCAGGGGTATAAAGAAGGTATGGAATTTGGAATGAGAATATTTGAGTTTAAGTCTTAGTTCTTGCAGAAAGCTTCCCTTGACCTTTCTGTAATCCCACATCCCTATCTGGGTCAGGTGCCTCTGACTTTTCCTTGTGTTCTCATAGTTTCTACTATTTCTCTTATCATGGAATCTGCCTCTGTTGTCACTACCTCCCAACTGTCATCTACAGTAGACTGAGCTCCTTGAGAGTGAGGACAATATCTTGATCATTTCTGTATCCTGGACAAAAAGCATTTTGCCTGAGTGAAGTAGATGTACAGAAAATGTTTTTAGAGCTCAACTCAAATGATGAGCTGATGTATTGATGAATTTAGCCATTGATTAACTTTGGGCAAGTCAATTAACCTCTATAAGCCTAAAAGAGGAGGATGGATAAACAACTTACTAGGGTTATTATGAGGCTCAAGCACTTTGTAACCTCTAAGAGAATCATAGTTACTGCCTGTTAGGCCTCTCTTCCTCCCCTTTCCCCGCCTCCCAGCCTTACTGACCTTTACCTAAACCTATTCTACCGTCCCTTTAGGACTCAACTTTCTGTTCTCAAGGCTATTTTATCACTAAATCTGAAAAAAGAATCCATGTTAATGTGTTAATGGCTGTTAATTGAATGATATATTTACATTTTAAAAGGAAGCTTTCTTTGATTCAGGAGGAATGAGTAATGGTGGATTCCAGGTGCTTGGGCAGGGGAGGGCTGGATTTTGTTGTTTTTGTTAGGGGGACTCTTAAGCCATTTCTCAAACTTATCTGGCAGGGGGCCACCTACTTTTTGTCCACACAAGACTTGCCATGCTGCACACACCATGCGTTTGCATGCAGGAAATGCCTGAGGCGTACAGAACCACAATGGGGGCTTCTCAGTTGTGAGGCCTCCAAAAGCACACGAAACCAATCACTAGCACTTTACCTGCTCCTTCCCTAAGTTTTGAGTTTCACTGACTATAGAGGCCTGATGAGCTCTGTTTCAGGCTTTGAGATCAGACCTGGGGCCCAGAAAAGCCATTAGCCTGTAAAGATTATTTCTACTAATCCCTCTAAGCAGCTCCTGAGGCTTTTCATATGCTCACGGACTAGCCTGGGGCCTTTGCTGGGGTCCAGTGTTAAACTTCTTTGGTAAGAGGTATAATTCCCAGTTAAAAGTTCCTCTGGTGCTATTAATGTTAAGCAGAAATAAGTTTGTGCCTGAAATATCAATACCAGGGATTTTGCATGTGTTGAGGACCAGGAGCGGAAGGTGAGGGGTTTACTGATTGAGACTAGTTTGAATTTGCAGGTATGGGCAGGGTTCGGGGGGAAGGTGTCCCTGTGTGGACTATGGGCATAAGTGTGTATTTTGTGTGTGCATGGCATGTACACATGCTCTGTGAATTTGTCCTTTGAATCTTTTAAGGATTCTCTAGTGCAAGAGTTGCCTACGAAAAGAAAGTATTTTTTGCTGCCTTATATGTAAGTAAAGCTACTGCCTAAGCTTCTTGGAGCATTGTTCCTGATTGTGTTGAAGCCTGAAATACCCAGCTCTGGGTCTCAGTGCTCTTCATTCAGAATGTGGGAATCTTGGATAAACTTTGGAAAAGTGGCTGAAGAGAGGATGGACCAGAGGACTTAAACTTTGCCAGAGGCTGGATGTTTTGAGGCTGGTAGGTTATATCACAGGACTTGTTGGTCATTTCTACTCCTCTGCCTCTTTCTTGCTTCTCCAGAGGAAAAGTGAAGAAAGAGCTTAACTTCACCTCCTTTCACAGTTGGAAAATGTCTTGTGTCCCAGTTTTTGTGAGGTCATTGACTACCAGATTACTCTATAAATAAGCCCCTGCCAGGAACGCTTGATGAAACCTCTACTTCTGTGTGTATTGCAATTGCACCTTTTCTCTGTGGTAGACTCGGATCTATTCTCTGAATGAGGCTGACTTAATATGTAGATGTGGATATGAATGTTGTTCAAGGGCCAAGAAGTGATTGACAGGCAGTTTGCTTTTAGGGCATTGAGATTGCAGGTTAATTCCTTTTTTGGGCCAAGGGCATAAGAACAGGGGTTTAGAGTTCTGTTGGCAGCTGGAATGGGGTGGGGAGCAGGCTGAGAGGGGCAGGATCTCTTTGGGGATGAGAGTATAAGTTGCCAAGTAGGAATCTGAAGGCCAAATCCAGCATTCACAACTTATGTGACTTGTACAGTGTTTTAAAACATTTAAATTGGTTGCCCACATTTAAAAATTCAGAAACTTGAAAATAATAAGGTCAGATAACACTAAGCAAGTTGCCTTGCTTGACAACAATCAGTTATACTGAGTAGTGGCTACTACATTTGGGCAGGATTTGTACTTTCCAGTTTTTCACAGTACTCCCTTTCCTTATTGGTTGCATTATACCCTGTGAGCTTTCATTTAGATTGCTTGTCTGGCTTCTGTAGACCAGTTGGTCTATCGACACTCATCATGGTGGAATAAGCCTTTTGGGGAGACTCTCCTGCAAGATGTGGGAGACAAGATGAGTAGTAGTGCCTGAAAATAGTCAGAAAGCCTGAGAGAGGCAGCCTAGGGTCACTATTGGGCATCCTGTCAGGTGGAGGGGTCATAGCAAGAGGGAGCCCAGAATCCACCACCTTGTGAAGACCTGGGCAGGAAGCACAGAGGGAAGAGCTATTCTGCAAGTAGGAAGATAGAGCCAGACTGTCTGAGGTGCAGTGACTCTGCTATAATTCTACTTAAAACTTCAAAGACTTCCCATTGTTCTTAGGATAAGGACAAACAGACTTACCATAGTAAGCAAACTTGACAATGTTGAACTTTATTTTGAGCCCTGTACTTTGAAAAATCCCTTACCCTTTTTTATGACCCTTTTGTGTTTAGAGAAAAGGCTAACAAAGGACCACCCTGCCCTCACAAATTATAAGACAAGACTTATATCCACCCTTTATGAATGACTCAGATAAGACCCACCCCAAGTTTTCTTTCACTTCTTTGATATATTCCTCATTCATGGACATTCTCACTGCATCAATAACCTTCATAAAATCATCTCCTTAATTGTCTGTTGCATTTTATCTTTGATGTTTTGTTTCCATGACTGGAATAGGGTAGATCTTACCTTTAGATGCATATTTACCCCACCTAGATAACAAGGCCTCTCAGAGGGCTTTGTGTTCCTCTCCTAACTGGTGGTTATCTAGACACTTACCAATGAGTCCAGCTCTAGAGCACATGTTCTGTACTCTTGTCCACTGCTAGCACTGTAAAGATTTGATTTTGACTATTTTTAAGTACTTGTTTGATTTCTGGTGCTGGCTTCTTTTGGTTTTCATGGTCTGACCATTCAGTGATCTCTGTAAATAGATTAATGGTTTATAGAGATCTTGTCTCTGTTGGGTGAAAGGTGACAGTATATGGTAGTATTTTTCTGTCCATTTTGAGCTGAAATCAATGAAGAATTCCATACTCATCAGGAAGAGAACAGTTCTTTGATATAGATCAATGAGTTTTGTAATTCTGTATTTACACTTCAGCCATAGCTGAAATTTTAGAATTAAAGCTGTAAGCTGTCTATATGTGTCTGTCTGTATGTTTACATGTAATTCAGAAAGGCCTTTACCTTTTCTTGTGTGATTGTGTTATATTTTTCTACCCTTGATGGTATTATCAATTTAGATAATAAAATCTCTTAAAGGAGCTCTATTTTGATTGGTTTAGAGATAAACAAGTGCTTGTATAAATTGGATGTTCCTAAAATTCTCAAAAATTTAAGAAATGGTATTGTATTGAATACTTTCAATGTGCTTAAAAAGTGTTATTATAGAAATGGATTCAAATATTTTAATAATTCAAGTTCACATAATTTAGGTAAATCTAACAAATGAGAGTCATTTAATATTTTGACTTAATAAAAACAGCTATGCTTTTTCTGATTTATCAGTGTTGAATATACCATAAGCTTAAATTTTTATTCTACTTGAATATGTTCTTCCTAAATGTATATAGTTTATTGGTCAAATAAGCTAGTATTACTTCCACTAAATGCTTAAGATTATGAGAAACATGAATTTGTGTTTAACCAAATCAAAGCATTTTTCCAACTAACTCTATTTCAAGAGTAATTATGTTTTATCATTAAAATGTCCATAACATAGAAAGCAACCTACAGATTCAATATGCCCTATCAAAATACCAATGGCATTTTTCACAAAACTAGAACAAACAATCCCCAAAATTTATGTGGAACCACAAAAGACTTTGAATAGCCAAAGCAATCTTGAGAAAAAAGAACAAAGTTGGAGGTACTATGCTACCTGATATCAAATTATACTGCAAGGCTATAGTAATCAAAACAGCAATGATACTGGCATGGAGATGAACATATTGATCAATGAAACACAATAGAGAGCCCAGACATAAACCACACCTATTTGGTCAATTAATTTATGACAAAGGAGTCAAGAACATACAATGGGGTAAAAACAGTCTCTTTAGTAAATGGTGTTGGGAAAACTAGACACATGCAAAGAAATGAAATTGGATCACTTTCTTATACCATATACAAGAATAAACTCAAAATAGATTAAAAACTTACATGTAAGACCCCAAACCATAAAACTCCTAGAAGAAAACATAGGTAGTAAACTTTTGACATTGCTCTTAGTAATCTTTTTTTTTTTTCATTTTTGCATATATCTCCTTGGGTAAGGGAAACAAAAGAAAAAATAAACAAATGGGGCTATATTAAACTAAAAAGTTTTTGCACAGCTAAGGAAATCATCAACAAAATGAAAAGACAGCCTACTGAATGGGAGAAGACATTCACCAATGATAAGAGGTTAATATACAAAATCTATAAGAAACTCATACAACTTAACAACAAAAAAACCAAACAATCCAATTAAAAAATGGGCAGAGGACCTGAATAGACATTTCTTTAAAGAGGACATACAGATGGCCAATGGACATATGAAAAGATGATCAGGATCACTAACCATTAGGGAAATGTAAATTAAAAACAATGAAATATCACTTCACACCTGTCAAAATGGCTATTGTCAATAAGTGTTAACAAACAAGTGTTGGTGAAGGTGTGGAGAAAAGGGAACCCTTGTGAATTGTTGGTGGGATTGTACATTGGTGCAGCCACTATGGAGGTTCCTCAAAAAATTAGAAGTAGAACTACTTTTTGACTCGGCAATTCCACTTCTGGGTATTTATCCAAAGAAACCCAAAACACTAATTCAAAAAGACATGCGCACTCCTAAGTTCATTGCAGCAATATTTACAATAGCAAAGGTATGGAAACAACCTAAGTGTCCATCAATAGATGACCGGGTAGAGAAGAAGTAGTACACATATACAATGGAATATTATGCAGCCATAAAAAAGAATGAAATATTGCCATTTGTGACAATATTGGATGGACCTAGAGGGTATTATGCTAAGTGAAATAAGTCAGATAGAGACGAATACCATATGATTTCATTTATATATGGAATCTAAAAGATAAAACAAACAAAAGAGGAACAAACTGATAGATATGAGAACACTTGGATGGTTGCCAGATGGGAGGGGTGTTAGGGGACTGGGTGAAAAAGGTGAGATGTACAAATTGCCAATTATAAAAAGAGTCATGGAGATGTAAAGTACAGCATAGGGAATACAGTCAATAATATTGTAATAACTATGTATGGTGCTAGCCTTATCAGGGAGATCACTTTGTAAGTTATGTACATGTCTAACAACTATGCTATATACCTGAAACTCATATAATATTGCATGTCAACTGTAATTGAAAAATTTTTTTTTCAAAGAGTAATTATGTTGTAGTATTTCAGCATGAAGATAATGTCTAAGATATTTAAGTAACTTAAAACCTTGGACTGATACTAAATTGAGTTAATTAATGGATATTCATTAGATACCTTAGATCATTTCTAAGGCTGAACATTGAAATGTTAATCTAAACATAATTTTAAGTTTATCTACTTTTGCTTATTTTTATATGCTACAAAGAGGCTATATATACTTAGGTATGTTAATAAATGTGTTTGTTTTTACCACTTTGAAAAGTTGTACTGTAATGGTTATATATGGATATAGAAAGTTGTAGGTTTGTGGAAAGAAAATTTAATTTGTTATGTTCAAAGCTGGCTAAGGCTTGATGTGCTTATCTATAAGATTTTCAAAAAGGGCTTTAATATCAAATATTATACAGATAGAAAGTGGAATTGGATTTTCTCTCTGTTTCAATGTCAAATTCTTCTTGGATTATTGGGCTGCTGTTAATAAGAGTTTGTAAAAAGTTATTCTTTACTTTCTGTGTAATCTGCCTAGAGGACAAGGATTCTATGTCTTGCTAGAATAAACTTCTATTGTTTATTTTTACTTTATGATGTCCTTGTTTATTTAAGAAAAACGTCCTCTTACTTAGGAAAGATCTATGGTTCTTTACAATCATGCTACTCCTATTTTTACTTTTCAAATATCTTACTGTCAAATAGATAGCTAAGTATTGTTTTTCAGCAACCCATGATCTTATCTTACTCAGGGGCTCAAATATCCTGACAACTTTTGATATTTTGCCGTCCCAAAATCTAATCCTAAATGATGTCTTTTGCACTTAAAACTATCTTTCAGATTTCCCAGAGGGCCATGGAAAATAAAAAAGAAAAGGATCTGTTCTTTTATCTTGCAAAATAGAACTACTAGAGATAATTGGGTTTGTTTGATATATTACCATTAATGAGTTGCATGACAAGAGTTGTTAAATTAGAGGAGATTTTCAGTCTTTCCTAGGTTAAAGTGGTATAGGTAAAATATTGTTAATGTAAATATTTCAGAAATTGTATGCTGTATGGGAAGTTCTTAGAGATTTGTTAATGCCCTCACTGTCCATGAAGTGTTTCTGTTTGTCAGAGTCCTAGTGTTGCCTTGCTTGATAATAGAAATCGACAGTATAGTATTATCAGTCATAATCTGTTATTTTTTAATCATAACTTTGCTTATTTAATTTGAATCTTGCACCTTCTAAGCCACTGTTTTTTCAATTGGGTATTCACATCACTTACCTATGGAATTAATATAAAAATGTTTAGGATCTACTCTAGACTTGCAGAAGTTTGTTACTTTATATTCTTCATATATTCTTGATATATTATAATGATATGCTTAACATATTCATGCCATATTATGTTGGGATTATTATATCTGAAGATTTTTGCTTTGAAAAGATTATGTTAATCTAGTTGGATATAATATTCACTCTTCTTTGAAAATAGAGCTAATTATTATATTTATAGACATTTTATTTAAATTTTTTGGATTGACTTTATTGTCTTGTTTTTCGTGCCACAGAAACAACCAAATTTCCTTGACAGTTATTTTAATTTTGTAATAAACTCTCATCATATCTTTCACTTTTTAAAATGATCAATAGTAAGTTAAGCACAGCTACTTTAAGTTTTTTGTCGTCTATTTTAATTTGATGCTTCCTTGAAAGCATTTGTAATCAGCTATAGGCCACAGTGCTTCATCTTCAACAAAGGACTGTCTCAAAATTCCTTTGAAAAGGACTATGCCAGGCACTAATGGGTACAGAGTTCTTATGGCATCATTTAAACATCTTGAAGACCATACCAATGGATTTCCAGAACTCTAATCAAGAAATGGTTGGGCCCATGAGATCACTAACCCATGACTACATGGAACAAGAGTTAATTACGTAGACCTGAATGAATTGATGAAGGATGATTGTGGGTTTTGTCTGGAATATTGCTAATGTTTTAATGTTTTATTTTCTGGATATATAAGGAACTCCTCTCTCTTTCGTCTTAAGTTATCTATAACTCATTACAAGTTAGTAGACTATGTTTTTGTAAACAGAAAGGATATTTATAAATTATATGCTATTCTTCCTGTTTAATCCCTCCAGAATTCTGAAATTTTTGTTGAATATTTTAATTTTTCATGGCAATATAATTATTTGCATAGGTTCAATATGAATCCATTGTCCTTATTAACAGGACATGATTGGAAATATTGGTTATACAACCAAGGCCTTGCCTGGAATGCCATATTTTAGAATGATGCTCATTGAATCAGATATGACCAGATGATTTTCAGGAGTTCAGATTGATTTTATGGAACCAATGCTTACACAGCCCTCGGGAAAAGTTGCCTGGTATCCACTTTACAGGGTTCCCAGACTTTCAACTGAGTAAGGAAAGTCACTTACTTGCAGGTCAGGAGTAACATCCAAGCTTCAACAAGTGGTGCTGCAAAACTGAGCTCTTCCTCTACCTCTTGGAATCTACTGGACTGGTTTTAGGGACCTTGGAAAGAGAAATTTGCCCAAATGTATAGGTACTAAGGTGAAATCTGATGGTGCATTTTTGATTTGGCTCTTTAGACTCAGGGGCTTTTAAAATTCCAATCTGGGTAAGATGGTGTAGAAGGTAGAGTGTGTGCATGCCTCCTCTAGCGACCACACCAAAATTATAGCAAAACTACAGAGCAACCAGCACATGGAGTCGCCTGAGGTCTGACTGAAAGGAAGCCCTACTACTAAGGACAAAAATAACAGGTCACCTCAAACCGGTAGGAAGAGCAGAGATGAGAAACGGCCTGGTCCCACAACCATGTGTGGTAATTAAGAATTGGGAGGGCTACCTTGGCTACAGAGCCCCTTGCCCCACCTGAGGAGCGAGGGGTCCTGGCCCCACTCTGGGCTCCCTAGTCCAGGGTTCCAGTGTCGGGAAAAGAAGTTCCCACCACCAGCAGAGGTTGGGGCTGAGTGAGAGGGAAAGTTGTGGGAATCGAGACGTTCTTTTTAAAGGACTCACATCCAACCTTACTCGCTGACAGACTCACTCACTCTGAGCTCCAGTGCAGGGGCAGCTGCTCTAGTGGCAGCAGAGACACACCGGGAAGTGCTAAGTTGTCGGACTTTAGGGCAAGGGCGGGAGTGGTGGCTTTCTCCCAGACAGAGATGCAGGCAGAAGCCATTGTTCCTTCGTGGAGCCCTCCCCTCTCCCAGCATGCAGACACAGCCATCAACCTGGATAACATAGGTCACTCTGCCCAGGTGATTCCCTGAGACTCCACCTCTCCCAACTTATGAGCCCACCCAAGCTGCTTCCAGTGATTTATTTCATACAAACAGGCTGTCTTGGCTCCTGCTGTGAACTTTCATAAAATCTCTGAAAAAGCTCACAAAACCCAAAGAAGCAGCAGCATCTGGTCTTGGCATGCCCTGGACCTCTTGCTGAGCAGCCCCAAGCCGACCTCGGTTTCTGACATGGCCCCTTGAGGCACCTATAAGCCCAGTACAGGTGGCAGCCATATGTGGATTTCTTGGTGACTCTTACCAGGTGGCCCTGGAGGTGCACAGGCTGTGGTTGAAATTGGCCTGCAGCTTGACCCCTCCCAGGACTGTGCCACTGGGCCCCACAGCACAACTACTACATAAAGCAACTCTACTAAGACTGGGAAAATTAGGAGCACTACCTAATATAGAGAAACAGACACAGGGAGGTAGTCAAAATGGGGAGACAAAGAAGCATGTCCCACATGAAAGAGCAGAACAAAGCTCTGGAAAAAGAATTCACCAAAATGGAGATGAGCAATCTACCAGATGCAGAGTTCAAAACACTGGTGATAAGCATGCTCGAGGAACTCAGGGGAAGAGTAGATGAACTCAGTGAGAACTTTAACAAAGAGATAGAAAACAAAAACGGAGATGGAAAACATAATAGGGAGCTAGTCAGAAATGAAGAATTCAATATCTGAGATAAAAAGTACATTAGAGGGTATCGACAGAATGAATGAAACAGAGGATTGAATCAGCAACATAGAGGATGGAGTAGTTGAGAACACCCAATCAGAACAGCAATGACAACACAAAGAATCCAAATAAAATGAAGACAGCTTAAGAAGCCTCTGGGATAACATCAAGCTTAAGAACATTTACATCATAGGGGTCCCAGAGGGAGAAGAGAGAGAGCAAGGAATTGAAAACCTATTTGAAAAAATAATGAAGGAAAATTTCCCTAACCTGGTGAAAGAAATAGACATACAAGTCCAGGAAGTTCAGAGACTCCCCAACAAGATGAACCTAAAGAGGTCCACACCAAGACATATCATCATTAAAATGCCAAAAGTTAAAGACAAAGAAACAATTTTAAAAGCAGCAAGAGGAAAGAAATTAGTTACCTATGAAGGAGCACCCATAAGACTGTCACCCAATTTCTCAAAAGAAACTCTGCAGGCTTGGCACAAAATATTTAAAGTGATGAAAAGCAAGAACCTACAAGAAAGATTACCCAGCAAAGTTATCATTTAGAATCGAAGTACAGATAAAGAGCTTCCCAGACAAGAAAAAGCTAAGGGAGTTAATAACCATCAAGTTAGTATTACAGGAAATGTTGGAGGGACTTATTTAAGAAGAAGAAAAAACGCGTATCAAAAATCTAAATAAAGAATGGCAATAACTACATATCTATCAATGAGTGCTTCAAATGAAAAAGAATTAAATGTTCCAATCAAAAGGAAGTTTGGCTGAATGGATAAGAAAACAAGACGCTTATATATGCTGCCTACAGGTGACTCATTTCAGATTAAAAGACACACACAGACTAAAAGTAATCAGATGGAAAGAAGTATTTCATGATGGACCTAAAGGGTATTGTGCTGAGTGGAGTAAGTCAGATAAAGGAAGACAAATGCCATATGATTGCATGTATATGTGGCATCTAAAGAACAAACAAACAAACAAAAAAACAGAAACAAACTCATAGATACAGAGAAGATTTTGAAAGTTACCAGATGGGAAGAGGGTTCGGGGAGGTTTGGTGAAAAGGCAGGAAACAATTAAGAAGTACAAACTGGTAATTACAAAATATTCATGTATTAAATAATATAATATTATATTATAATTATGTTACATTGTTAATATATTATTATTAATAACTATGTACAGGGTCAGAGGGGCATGAGATTTATTGGAGTGCTCACTTTGTGAGTTATATAAAAAATAAAAAAACATTATTAATAAAAATATTCCAATCTGAAAATCCTTATGAAAACTTCCAGTAAAGCAATTTTAAGGCCTATATACTGAATTTTTCTTTCTGCAACTATGTAAATAATTAGATCAAATCTAATGCTACCAGCTTATTTGTGTGATCAAGAAGAATCTTTCTTTTTTTTTTTTTTAAAAAAAATTAGTTTCAAGTATATGGTACATTGGTTAGACATTTATATAGTTTATAAAACAATCCCCCTAATTGCTTCTTCTCTCCTCTGGTTTTCCACCTAGCCAATATATTAACGCTAACTACATCCCCTATGCCGTGCTCCCCATCCCCATGACCATCTATTAACTGCTAATTTGTACTTCTTTAACCCTTTACCCCATTCTCCCAACCCCCAACATCCTCTCCCCTCTGTTCCTCACCAAATTATTCACTATATTTGTGAGTCTGTTTTTGATTAGTTTGTTCTTTTTATTCCTTAGATTCTGCATATAAGTGAAATCATATGGTATTTATCTTTCTCTGTCTGACTTATTTCACTCAGCATAATAACTTCTAGGTCCATCCATGTCATTGCAAATGGTAGTATTTCATTTTTTTAATGGCAGAATAATAAGGAAGAATCTTTCTTTGAGATTATATTTTATCCAAAGGGGAGAGATAGTAGATGTAAATTTGTGTTTCAATAGACAACTATACACATTTTTCTGGGTTATCAATTCCTTTGTCCAAATTGTCAATCCTTATCAAAATTTCAATTCTTCCAGTTTTCTTCAAAATCTAACTACAGCTCTCCAAATTAACTTTTCAAATTTCTCCTTTCCCTTGACTTGGTGCACTGAGACCTGAAACCTGACAGCCTAGATTCCTATTGGAACTATAGCTTGCCTTACAGCTTGCCCTTTTCTCCGGGATCTGAAGCAATCTTGCAAGGTAAAGCCTAATGACATGACACAAACTTGGAAGAGCACATCATTACAACAGACCATGCATGGGTCAGTTTTCTCCCTGGACAAGCTACTGCCTAGGCCATTAAGGAAGTTGAGCAAAATGTTTTTGTTATGTATACCCTTATATGAGAAGTAACAAAGACTGTGAAGACTGTGGGAAACATCACCAATAGTAGCATCCTAGCTTTAAAAACTCATCAAGTGATGCGGCATAACTTGAGATCTTCCTCTATCCACCTCTTGGAATTTACTGGGCTGATTATCTCCAAGGTTCATCTCCTGGTTCTTTACTTTTACACAATCTTTTATATAGATATTTCTGTTTTTTTTTTTTTTTTAATTTTACACACTCCTCTTTTAGGATACCTAATCCTCAGGACCCTAAAACAACTGACTTTTGCTACCACTTCTCAAAAGATGGTTCGGTTGGTTTGCAGAACAATGCCAAGAAGAGTCCATGAGAGACTATTTCTCAGACTCTGCTTCACTCCACTGAGGAGATTTATGTCTGCCTCTGAGTTGTTCAGTGATGAACAATATTTATTTATTTTGAACAAAAGGGGGAACTGATGGTGTTGAATTTTATCTGAGACTTGTGCTCCTGGAAAGCAATGGCAGCTAAGAAATTTCTCATCATTTTAAGACCACCCATCCACCCTTCCTAAAAGACTCCCGTTTTTTTAATAAAAATCTCGAGTTTCTTCCCTTTTTCTGAGATGCTCTTCATTTATAAACATACTTCCTATTGCAATAGCCTGAAAAAAAAAACATTTTTAATTGTCCAGTTTGTCTTTTACAGGTCTTTTTCTCTCCAGCCTTATCATCTAATACTCTCTTCCTTGTGTACTACACTCAAACCACCCTGATTATTTTGTCCATAGGCTCTCTGATTTAGAGTCTGTGCAAATGCTGTCCCCTTTGGTGGAATGTTCTTTTTCACTCCTTCCTCAGCTCAGATCAAATGTCAGTTTCTTAGGTAGGTCAGGATGTAGCACCCTCTCCCCTTATTCTTTCTCATAGTACAGTTGATCTTTATTATTTATGGGTTTTGTAAATTTGCCTACTTTATCAAATTTGTTTGTAACCTCAAAATCTATACTCATGGCAGGGTTCTGGTTCAAGATGGCAAGGTAGAAAGTTCCCAAACTTACCTCCATCCATGGACACACTGAGTCTACAGTTACATATAGAATTATTTCTTCTTAAAATACTTAAAGCCTGGCTAAGTGATGACTACATATCAGGCAAGTGAGAAGAAAACCACAGGTAGGAGAGGCTGGGATACAATCTTGCCATAACTCATTACAGGCACTGTGATCCACAACTGGGAGGGAACTCAAAATCTGGAGCTTCTTCCTGAGGATTGAAGGGTTCAAACCCTACATTAGGCACCCTAAATTTTTAAGAGATACACTTGAGAGATGAGCCCCCCAAACATCTAATTTTGAAAACCAATGGGGCTTGTATCCTGAGACCCATATATGGTAGTGATTTTAGAAATGCATCTTTAAAAAAAAATTAAATCTAACTGAGTAAACTTTTTAAAAATTAAGAAACGATGCTCTTTGTTTATCCTTAATATCTCATGGCATGCCTGCTATTTTCTTTCAGGCTCTAAACATGATAAGAGAGGCTAGAGGGAGAAAGGAGAGAATCAGTAGAAATGTTCATCTTGCCTCAGGTACCTTCTCTTTCTGGAGTCTTTACAGAATTTTTTTTTTTTACTTTTGAACTTTAAAACATTAAAGTATAGTTGGCATACAATATTATATTAGTTTTAGGTGTACAACATAGTGATTCGACATTTATATGTCTTACGATGTGATCATCACGCTAAGTCTAGTAACCATCTGTCACCATGCAGTTATCTTATTATTGACTATATCCCCCTTTGCTTTTTTACCCACTATTCCATACCCTCCCCCCTGGCAACTATTAGTTTGTTCTTTGTTTCTGTGAGTCTGTTTTTATTTTGTTTTGTTTTACTCTTTTTGAAAATTTTTACATATAAGTGAAGTCATGTGGTATTTGTCTTTCTTTGAATTATTTCACTTAGCATAATACCTTCTAGTCCATTTGTTTTGTCACAAATGACAAAATTTTATTCTTTTTTATTGCTGAGTAATATTCCACTCTATATATGTACCACCTCTTCTTTATCCATTCATATATTGATGGACATCTAGGTTGCTTCCATATCTTGGCTATTGTAAGAGAAACACCTCTCAAAGGGCTTGCGTCCTCAGACTTACTGCCACATGGCCCAGTTCAGAGGCAGCCAATCATGCCCAGATTTCAAGTGAAGGAGGCTTGCCTGCTTATATTGAAACTTTTGCCCTAGGGACAGGTATCTAATTTAATACATACATCTAGGAGCCTGCTGGAACACTCTCCAGAGACAGAGACTGGTGGGTGCCATCTTTGCATTATCCCTTTGCTGTATTTCCTAGAAAGAAATACATATGTCTGGTGACTTGATTTTTGTGACTGCTGCCAAGAGATACCTCTACATCACTTGGTTCTGGTGGTCAGTAAGGCTTATGCT
This sequence comes from Pteropus alecto, assembly GCF_000325575.1. NCBI lineage: Eukaryota > Metazoa > Chordata > Mammalia > Chiroptera > Pteropodidae > Pteropus > Pteropus alecto. Next base: position 557,068 of record NW_006434834.1, read on the forward strand.
TGTGGGTTTCACAGGAATGCAAGCAATGGAGAAAGAGTACTTAAATAGTCATCACCCCCAGGGCATAGAAAGAAGCAACAAACCCAGGAGCTTGGTCTTTCTGTGAAGGATGCCTATTACCTAATCACCATGACTGGCCTGAGGGGCAGGCTTCTAATTAAACATAAATCTAGGAGCCCACCGTAATCCTTTCCAGAGACCTCAAAGGATGAGTGATACCTTCATGCTCACCTTATGCTATTTTCCAGAGCAGGGGTCCTCAGCCCCCAGGTTGTGGACCTGTATGGTCCTTGGCCTGTTAAGAACAAGGCCGCACAGCAGAAGGTGAGCACTAGGCAAGCGAGTGAAGCTTCATTTGTATTTGCAGCTGCTCCCCAGCACTAGCATCACAGCCTCAGCTCCACCTCAGACCATCAGGTATTTGATTCTCATAGGAGCATCGATCCCTGGTGCCAAAAAGATTGGGGACCACTGCTCTAGAGTACCAGCATCTCCTGGAGGGGAGCTTTACATGTATTTGGTGCTTGGTTTTTGTGGCTGATGCTCAGGGGAAGCTCCTTGATTTTCTGACTCTGGTTTCTGGAAGGGTTTGCATTCCTGGGTCCCTTGGAACTCTGTCAATCAGAGGGTTGGTTCTTGGCAGGCTACCCACATACCGGGCATTGCACAGACAGCAAACTAAGGCATACCCTCTGTATTACTGTGAAGGATGCCACTTTGCTTGTCCTGGAGCTTAAGAATGAGGAGCAACTTTCAAGCTGGCACACATTTAGTGGCCTATGGAACATAGGAACAGAAACTGGATACCATCTTGGGGCTCTCCTTCTGCTTTGCTTTGGTTTGCTGTATCTCTCAGAATGGAGCTTATACACTCATATGGAGCCCAGACTTTTGTAATTATTACCCAGGGGACACCTCCAGATCAGATGGCTCTGGTGGCCAGTTGGCTTATGTTTGCATCCTCTCAAAACTGTATATATCTGTATACTTTTAAAAACTGCTGCCTGAGGGCCTAGCTTCTAGTCATCTTAAATCTATGTGCTGAGACCCACAACCACAAAGCAAAAATCTATAGTAAATACACAAATTATAAGGAGAAAGGAATGTAAACATACCACTAGAGTCATCAAACCACAAAGGAAGAATGCAAGAGAAGAAGAAAGAAACAGAGAACTACAAAAATAGCTAGAAAACAATGAACAAAATGGCAATAAAAAGTATCTATCAATAATTATTTTAAATGTAAATGGACTAAATTCTCCAATCAAGAGACATAAAGTAGCTAGATGGATTTTTAAAAAGGCCCATCTATATGCTGTCTACAAGAGACACACTTTAGATGTAAGAACACACACAGACTGAAAGTAAAAGGATGGAAAAAGATATTCCATGCAAATAGAAAAAAATTAAAAAGGTGGAGTAACTATACTTATATCAAAAAAAATAGACTCTAAAATAAAGACTGCAATAAGAGACAAAGAAGGGCAATAAATAAGGATAAAAGGGTGAACCCAATAAAAGATATAACATTTGTAAACATTTATGCACCCAACAAAGGAGCACCTAAATATAGATAGCAAATATTAGTAGACCTAATGGGAGAAATAAAAAGTAATACAATAATAGGGGACTTTAATACCTCACTTATATCAATGGATAGAACTTCCAGACAGAAAAATCAATAAGGTAACATCAGCCTTAAATGATATGTTAGATCAGATTGACTTAACAGATATTTACAAAACATTCCATCCTAAAGCAACAGAATGAATATTCTTCTCAAGTGCACATGAAACATTTTTCCAGATAGTTTATATATTAGGCCATGAGACAGGTGTTAATAAATTTAAGAGGATTGAAATCATATCAAGCATCTTTTCTGACCACAATGGTATGAAACTAGAAATCAATTACACAAAGAAAATAGGAAAATTCACAAATATGTTGAGATTAAACAACATGATACTGAACAATCGATGGGTCAAAGAATAAATCAAAAGAGAAATAAAAAAAATACCTTGAGACCAATGAGAATGGAAATGTAATCTATCAAAATTTACGGGATGAAGCAGTTCTAAGAGAGAAGTTCATAGCAATAAATGCCTATCTCAAGAAACAAGAAAAGTTTTAAACAACCTAACTTTATAGTTCAATAAACAAGAAAAAGAACAAATAAAGCCTAAAGTTGGTAGAGTGTCGGAAGCCAGCCGACCAAGTCAAACCGGGTACCTGAATGGGGGAGCGGGGACTGAGAAAAAAGAGAAGACAGACAGGGTGCAGGAGGGAGAGCAGATCTCACACTGCCTCTCCTGAGTTTATTTCTTATCCTCTTTTTATACATAATCTGTTCCTTTTGGTATCCCAAGATAACATACTTAAAGTAACACCCTGAAGATCCAGGTACAATTGACACTTCCTTCGACACTCCCTTCGACACTCCCTTCGACACTCCCTTCGACACTCCCTTCGACACTCCCTTTGACACTCCCTTTGACACTCCCTTTTTCTATTCTTAATCTTCTTCTTCCTGGAATTCCTCAGAACCAGCCTTTTCCCTTTTATATGCAAGCAGGCTTCCTGAGATAATCCATGCACTCTTTTGAATTTTGGCAGCTTTAGT
>NW_006434834.1:563220-563968 GCF_000325575.1 Pteropus alecto
CCTTCGACACTCCCTTCGACACTCCCTTCGACACTCCCTTCGGCTATACTTAATCTTCTTCTTCCTGGAATTCCACAGAACCAGCCTTTTCTTTTTTATGCAAGCAGGCCTCCTGAGACAATTCATGCACTCTTTTGAATTTGGGGAGCTTTAGCTCCCTACAGTAGAGAAAGGAAATAAAGATGAGAGCAGAAATAAATAAATAGAGACTAAAAAGATGATAGAAAAGATCAATGAAAATAAGAGCTGGTTCTTTGAAAAGATAAAATTGACAAACTTTTAGCTAGATGCACCAAGAAAAAAAGAGAGGACTCAAATAAAATCAGAAATAAAAGAAGAGATGTTATAACTAATACTACAGAAATACAAAGGATCATATGAGACTACTATGAACAATTATATGCCAACGAATTGTACAACTAGAAGAAATGAATAAATTTCTGGAAACATACAACCTTTCAAGACTGAATCACAATGACATAGAAAATCTAAACAGATCAATTACAAGCAAAGAGATTGTATTGGTAATCAAAAACCTCCCAAGAAACAAAAGTTCAGGACCAAATGTCTTCACTAATGAATTCTTTAATTAATTCAAAGAAGAATTAATACCAATTCTTCTCAAACTCTTGTGAAAATTAAGTGAGGGGGAACTCTCTTCCATACACATTTTATGAGTCCAGTATTACCCAGATGGCAAAACCAGGTAAGGACAATGGAGAGAGAGAGAGAGAGAGAGAGAGAGAGA
>NW_006434834.1:563978-569274 GCF_000325575.1 Pteropus alecto
AGGGTGGAAGAGGAACAGAGAGACAGAGAGACAGAGAGAGAGAGAGAGAGAGAGAGAGAGAGAGAGAGAGAGACAGAGAGAATTACAGGCAACATCCCTGATAAAAACAGATGCAAAAATCATTAATAAAATATTAGCAAACCGAATTCAACAATACATTAAAGGGATCATGAATGATGATCAAGTGGGATTTATTCCAGGGATGCAACATCCTCAAATAAGTCAATGTGATATACCACATTAACAAAATAAATGATAAAAATCATAAAAATCATCTCAATAGATGCAGAACAAGCATTTGACAAAATTCAACACCCATTTATGATAAAAACTCACCATAAAATGGCTGTAGAAGGAAAGTACCTCAACATAATAAAGGCCATATATGAAAGCCCACAGCTAACATCATACTCAATGGTGAAAAGTTGAAAACTTTTCCTCTCAGAACAGAAACAAGACAAGGATTTCTAGTCTTGCCACTTATATTCAACATAGTATTGGAAGTCCTAGCAAGAGCAATTAGGCAAGAAAAAGTAATGACAGGCATCCAAATTGAAAAGTAAGATGTAAAACTGTCACTATTTGCAGATGATATGATATTATATATGGAAACCCTATATTCTCCACCAAAAATGTTAGGACTAAGAAACAAATTCAGTAATTTGTTAGAACTAATGTTAGAACTAAGAAACAAATTCAGGATACAAAATCAATACGTAAAAACCTGTTGTGTTTCTTTACACTAATAACAAACTATCAAAAAAAGAAATTAAGGTGACAATGCCATTTACTATTGCATAAAAAAGACCTCTGAATAAATTTAACCAAGGAAGTGAAAGACCTGTGTATTGAAAGCTACAAGTGGTCTGTGCCACTCCCTCCTTGCTACCCTAAGTTGCTTATTTGGCTTACAGGGCAAACATTCCAGTCAGCTTTTCCCCCCAACTATGAATTTCAAGTTAGATTGGACTGTGATTTCAAACAGAATCGAGAACAGTGTGGTGTAGAAGAAAGACACTTTCTTTGACAAAGATCTTTCTAACCTTTGCAAATGTTCTCTCTCCAAGTACCCCAACCAGAGTTCAACAAAGAGAGATGAAAAAGGAGTCACATAGCCAAGAAGAAGGCTTTATGGTTTGAGGCCAGGGCGGCTGAGTGTTTAGGGGTGTGAAGGTTGGAGGAGGTTGTCTCTTTTGGGAGAAAGAATAAACTATTGGTGTGGGGGCCTCGGAACACCTAGGAGACAATGAATTTGTGTGTATGTAGGGATAAGAGAAGAAGGAAGAGATGCAATATTGGTATGCTGGGCCACTTCTCTTAGGAGCAATTGAATGCGTGGGATTTGCTAGAGTAATAACAAGAATAACTAACTTTTTGATTACATTCTATATGCAGGCACTCTTCTATGTGTCTACATGTATTAACCCTCTCACAGATCTTTTGAGATAAGCACTATCATTGTCCCTGTTTTATAGATGAGAAAACTGAGGCACAGAGCAGTTAAATGTAAATTATCCTAAACTCTAGTTAATAACACACATGCTAAAGTATTTAAGGGGAAGTGTACTGGTGTCTGCAACATACTATGAGATACAACAACCAAAGGATGGTGTGATGATAGATAGAGGGATGGATAGTAAGTATGTGTATGATGAAACAAGTACATAAAATGTTAATGGTAAAATCTAGTGATGGATATATGAGAGTCACTAAAATTCTTTCAACTTTTGTATATATTTGGAAATTTAGAAAACGTGAATTGTCTAAGATTACACAGCTAGTAATGGTGGGGCCAGGATTCTAATCTAAGTAGTCTAGCTCCAAAGTATGTGCTCTTTGATATGGGAAACATAAAGAAATCTAAAATGGCTACCCTATTCTGGAGGTTGGAAATTTTCCAACCTCCTCTCCCTAGAACCCTACCTTTCCCACGCATGCGAAACAAAAGACCGCCAAGTATGTGGAAGTAATGTATAAATCTACCGGCCTGCCTTTGTTAGGGGCTCAGACTCTGGAGAGTGACTCTTCTGAGCCCGCTGGCGTAAATAAACCTTCTTTGATTCTTAGTTCACTGAGTGCCGCTTGGTTCTTCTGGGTACATGGGCCAAAATCTGCAACGTTTTGGTTCCCTGACCGGAAAACCCAACCACGCTGGCCCTTTGAAGCCACTGGTTTGGGTACAATGTTGAGACGCTGGTCGGCCGAGGCAACTGAGGAACTAGAAGGTGCACCCCGCCCCAGTTGAGCGCTCTTGGGCCTGGCTGAGCTTGGCTGGCCCTGCTCTATTGTTTCCCCCAGACTCTGAGTGGTGATAACAAGGAGATTCGGCAGATCCACATCAGACATGGTAAGGCCAGGCCCCACGGACCCAGACAGGCCAACCTTAAGGGTGGAAGGGGAGACTGATCACCTCCCAGGGCAAGTGCCCATCAGACAAGGACCACCAGGGAGGGAATGTTTTAACCTCTGAGAGTGTGCGTATGTGTGTGTGGATCTCAGAGACCTGTCTTCGAGTTTCCAGTCTGTGGCCCCACGGTGAAGAACTATGGGGTCTGAGAGGGCCCCAACCTGCGGTTCCGTAGTGATGTCATAAGGCATAATGGTGATTCATCCCTCCAAGGAACTATCAGGCCCGGGGTTTATACAGGTACACCTTAGCCAAGATGCACTGAAAGTCTCAAGAGAGACATGGCCAGGTGGGCATCTGAGTGGTCTTTGAAAAGGGACACCCCGCCCTTTGTCTGTCTTTGTGGTACCAACGCAATGGGAAACATGGAGTCAGGTCAGAGTAAGGCAACAGTCCTTGAGACTATGTTAAAGAATTTCAAGAAAGGTATTTGCCTCAGAGGTGGTTATTACTGAACCGGTGAAAAGAGGCAAACTGAAGGAATAAAGAAAGTGTGAAAGAAGGTTTGCAGAAGTAGTAGAAGGTCTGTGAAAGGAAATCTTGAGAGTAAATTTTGTGAGGGGAAGGTATAGGAGAAGGTTTGTGAAGAAATTCTGAGGGGAAATTTTATGTAATAAAGTGAAACGAGGTTGGAAATTTAAATACAGAGAGCAAACCGATGCAAAAAACAAACAAGTGAACAAACAAACTGGAATTTAATGTTCTTTAGTCTATTAGTCTGATGCAAATGTCTTGAAAAGGTTTTCTGGGAAGAAAACTAGGATTCTGTATTTCCTCAAAATAATTTTAGTGTTTTGCATTGCTTTAACTAGGTTTCTAAGACTTTAGAGAATATATTAACACTGGCCTCTGTGCCTACTTATCAAAGGAAGCTCCCTGCAAAAAAAGGGAGGAGTTACACTAAGTCAACTGTCTTAGATTGTATGTTGGAAAATTTAAGGAGGGTTTCTCTGAGTATTGGGTCACGCTGCCCTTGGAAAAACTTCGTATTCTTTGTGAGCTCGAATAGCCCTCCTTGGGGGTAGGTTGGCCCTCAGAAGGGACCTTAGGCCTCCCCACAATGAGGGCAGTGTATCGGGTAGTGACAGGGACCCCAGGATATCTAGACCAAGTTCCATACATAGACACATGGCTGCAGACCAATACTATAGTGCTCCCTTGGGTCTGGTTCGGCACAAATAGGCAGGGACAGAATAAGGCATTTACAGCCTGCCTGGCTGGGCAAAAGGATGAGAAGGTGCCAACAAAATTAATTCACCCAGGAGCCCTAAGGAAGATTTCATCTTCCAACTGAAGTACATCCCAGTCCCCGGGACTGCAGTACATCCCAGTAGCTCCATCAGTCCCCACAAGGCCACTTTACTATCAATTGCCAGACAGGCCTCTACCATCAGTGTCTTTGCTGCTCCCTACCGCCCCAGAGCCCCAGTCCGAAACCATGCCTCCTGTCTTGTTCAAGTTCGACTTGATAATAGAAAAGCCCGAAGAACAGTGATGGAGTGCCCAGAAACAAGACAGCCGGGTTAGAATGATTACTGTCCCTTTCGTTAGAAAGCTCATGAGATCCCCACTACAGGGAAAACATCGTGAAAAGTCTAAATTAGAGGTAAAGGCTGGGGCTAGGAAGTCAACAAATGTATCAAAAACAGCAGAGATGCACAAGGAAGTAACCGACAAATGGGGAGAGCAGGTGTCCCTGTTGGCAGCTGCATTAGGGAACCCAGGTCTAATGCAACAGACAGCTGCTCCCATATGGCAGAAAGAAGCCAAAAGGAAATTACACCGTAACAAGTCCGCCTCAAAACTGTATTTTTTCTGTAGAGAGCATTCTGTAGAGAGATTGGCCATTGGAAGAATGAGTGCCCTCTTCGCAGGGAAACTATAAGTCCAAAAGGGCCAGAGAATTTAAGACATTAACCCAAGCCAGTAGCCAAAGAAGATTGGGCTGAAAGACAATCAGACTAGGTACAGTCACAATAGAAGTAGCGGGACCGATCAATGATTTGTATAGTGGACACTCAACACCATAGCCCCAGTCAAACATCAAAAAGGAGTCAGTAAGTTTTGAGGGGCAGCTGAATTCTGTCAGTTCTGAGTGCTAGGTTTAAATGTAAAGATTCCCCATACCGTAATTACATTAATGAAAAGTCAAGAACATAAGCAGCTGACCAACGCAAGAATAACTTATCAGAGACTGCTGTGTGAAAACCACAAGTCTGCCTCAAAACTGTAAGTACATTAAACTCTGAAGACTGCCTTGGTGCCAGAAGTCTTTAAGGTGTCCAATAACTGGGACTGGGCAGAGAAGGAAACAAAGGACAAAAGGGCGCCAGTTTTAGCTGCCATAAAATACAGGGACCATCTCAAGGTGACCTTAGATAGTAAAAACCTTGCAGGCCTGGAGGGCCTTGATCTTGGTTGGCCACGAGTGGTATTGTCAGGACTGAGACATAATCAATGTGCAAAATGCAAAAGGAAGGGCACTGAAAGGGCAAGTGTCCATCCAGCCTTGGGAAGCCGGGGAGGGGTGGACCTCATAAGCCCTCGCCCCACATAGCAAGCCTCTCACAAAGGGGTTGCTCTCTCCTCCAACAATGGAGGCCCAAGCACTTGCAAGCTCCAGTCCTAGAAAAATCCGCCAGGATCACAACAGTAGAATCTCAGGTCACCCTCGACATGGCAAAAAGGAAAAACTGAATTTTTACTAGATACTAGAGCTGCCTACTCTGTCCTGACCCTTCCCATGGGCCTCTCTCTCCAATGCTAACTGCACAGTGACAGGAATAAACAGTTAGCCTAATGTAAATTTCCTTTCCCATTGAGAGACCAGGATTAGCAATGAAGTTCTCTGTCACACATCTGGACTAGGGTCCAGTAGGGAAGGCGCAT
>NW_006434834.1:569801-570343 GCF_000325575.1 Pteropus alecto
TATAGCTCCACTACTTCTGTAAGGTATGCAAATTACTCACTAAATAGTTTATTATTAATGGAAGAACTATTTATTCTTATGTTAAAATCAAAACCAAGGGAAGAATTTTCTTACAGCAATAAAATGATCAACTTCATCTTAAGCTAGTCTCAGATATGAGACCCATCAAAAGAGAGAGGAAATGAAATGGGACATCTCTTGCAGAGTTAAACCTAGTTAAGTTTTCTTACCTCCTCTCTTTAGGAAAAAAGGTCCTCTCCCTCAAATCCCGATAATTGCCGGAAACTGGTGACTCAGATCCTCTGGCTATCGATAAGGATCATTAGCCCATTGTTAAGCAGAAATGGTGTTAAGGCAGGCAGAGCCTTTAAAGTCTGAAGGGTGAGGGGACTTAAGGCCAGAGGTCTTTTTACTCTTTAAGAAATATATTAACCAAGCCTGTTTTCCTTTACTCGCGTAATAGGCAAATTAATAGATATATGATTTAAATAATCAGTTTGAATCTTTTTCCTTGTCTAGGGACTAAGGCTGCACCTCAGCAG
>NW_006434834.1:570467-571865 GCF_000325575.1 Pteropus alecto
CCATACTAATAATAAGGGGGTTTGTGGCTCTTAGAAAAGAGTTAGGCAGGAAAATTAGTTAAGGGGTTCCTAGGACTGCCTGCAAAGACACTGAGGTCATCCTATCAGAAAGGGTTCGCTGTAATCCATCATGCACCCCAAGACCTTTAGGTTTCTCCCCTTACAAAATCTTTTTCAGGAGACTCTCCCCGCAGCGCAAAAGCGGGGAAGGGTGTAACTGCAACTCTGTTAGCAGAAATTTAGGAAAAATATAGATTTAAGGGTATTCAGTTAGTAGAGAAAGACATTTAGTAAGTTCCGTGTTAGGATCTGGCTGGCAGAATTAACTTTTTGAAAAAGATTTATACTCAGGTATTTGTAATAATTTGGAGTCATTTGGAAGACTCAGATTATAATTGGCTTATTTTCCTAACATTGTAATATAATTCTCATTTAGAAGATAAATTAAACTTTAGAAAGAGCCCCCATCCTTCTATGGAATTAGGTCCACCCCTTTTAGTCAGGAGAAGAAATATAGGTTAAGGATTAGAAAAAGAAGCCATTCCAACCAAACTAAACAGGCTCTCACATTGTTATATTAGCATCTCTCACTGCCATTAAAGTTACAGGTATTACTCTGTGAATCCATCACACCTGGGTAAAGAAAACAGCATCTCCAGAGAACCGGGAAACAGACTGCAGAACATCGTCTTGATCAGCTGCTCCGGATCGCGTTCCAGAGGCAGCAGAAAATCCACCTGAGATCGTTGGCCCTGCTCTGGCCACCCTCGGAAGCTGGTCAGCCTACGCACGGCAGAAGCTTGAGGAATTTCATCGTGGGGCTCTTTATAATTGGACTTTAGAGAGGAAATTGGTGCAAAGAACTGTGAGCTATGTAACCATGTTACTAAAGTGAGATAGGGCATCACTTGAAAATTCTTAATCTTTTAGCAGGAAATGAAATGGGACATCTCTTGCAGAGTTAATCTTTTTAGTAAACCTAGTTAAGTTTTCTTCCCTCCTTTCTTGGGAAAAAGGCTCTCTCCCTCAAATCTTGATAATTGCTCTGGTGACTCAGATTCTCTGGTTATTGATAAGGGTCATTAGCAGAAATGGTGTTAAGCCAAGCAGAGCCCTTAGAGTCTGAGGGGGAGGGGACTTTAAGCCAAAGGTCTTTCTTTTTACTCTTTAAGAAATTTATTAACCAAGCCTGTTTCCCTTTACTCACTTAATAAGCAAATCAATAATAGAAATTAATAGATGTATGATTTAAATAATGAGTTTGTAGTTTCTTTTCCTTGTCTAGGGACTGAGGTGGCACTTCAGCAGGAAACCCAAGACCCCACCCTGACTGAGGCAGAAAGGGAAAGTGCTCCATGAAACCCCTGTAGTTAGGGACTTCGGCCATTCCGCGCAGGA
>NW_006434834.1:571960-579267 GCF_000325575.1 Pteropus alecto
GGGTCTGCCTGCAAAGACACTGAGGTCATCCTTTCTCAGAAGCGGTCTGCCCTAATCCACCCACAATTAAAGCAAGCCAGAAGGCATTTTTCAAACTCACACAAAGAAACCAGTAGGCAGAGATTTAGGTACCAGTTTAAGCCAGTCACTCACACCTGTGCAATGAAGACCCCAACAACCTTCAACTCACCTGAATCTCATTATACCATCATTATAATATGATGCATATGCCCAGAAGTTCATTAATATCATTATAACAGTCTGAATTCTGGGAACAAACATTCACAGAAAGCAAAATGATGAATCACTGAGTCCTGTCAATCTCAGTTGTCAATCAAGGAAGCCAATTTCTCTAAGAAAAGTAATCACCCACAGCAAAAAAGGAATAAAAACCCTGAAGTCTTTGTTACCAGGCCTTTTGAGCTACGCTTCTCTTGCTCAGGCCTGCTTCCACATCTGGAAGAGTACTTTCCTTTCTAATAAAACTATTCTTTCCTACTGTATTTCAGGGTCTTGCGCAATTCTTTGTTCGAGACATCAAGAACCTGGACAACGCACCGGGAGAGAACCCCACTCAATGGTAACAAAAGGTCAGAGAATGTCCACTACCTCAGTTTTCTATAGTAAATGACAGTGCTTTTTCAGATATATACTCCAGAGCCATGCTGGACATGGTAGGATTTACCACTTGCTGGATGCGGCAAGTGGCACTTGAACAGGGACCTGAGTATGGGAAAACGTGAAAATAAGATAAGGTGAGGAGACTCCCTTGGGAAAAGCGTATGCAAAAGAGTAGGAGGGAGAAAATACAGATCACAAGAAAGCATGCGTGTTAAATGTAAGGAATAGGCTGTCATAACCAGGAGTAAAACATAGGACATCAAGGGTCAAAGGACCACAATGTTTTTGTACAAATACTTAAAGCTATACTTAGGGCTAGGGAATATAGTGTGCACACTCACCGGATTCAGCAATTTTAGATCTCATATAGGGAACTCGTCCCTGGTTCCCAGAAGAAGGAACTGTAAATAGTTAAACCTGGGAAAAGATTGGGAAGCTACTGAATTGATTCCCATCCAGGCAATGTCAAAAACTGGGTGGCCTCACATAAGCTTTACTAGATTTGTAGAAACATGGCCTACAATCGCCTCACCCAAAATTGAGAAGGAAGCTGTACAATTAGCATGATAAAAGCTTTCCTCCTACCTCTGAGAACAGGGGAATTGCTTGGTCACCAGGTCCCAAGATCCCTTGGCGGGCGCTGTGGCGCGTGCCTGTAGTCCCAGCTACTCGAGAGGCTGAGGCAGGAGGATCGCTTGAGCCCAGGAGTTCTGGGCTCTAGTGCGCTATGCCGGTCAGGTGTCTGCACTAAGTTTGGCATCAATATGGTGACCTCCCAGGATCAGGGGACCACCAGGTTGCCTAAGGAGGGGTGAACCAGCCCAGGTCGGAAATGGAGCAGGTAAAAACTCCTGTGCTGATCGGTGGTAGGATCGCGCCTATGAATAGTCACTGCACTCCTGGCCTAGGCAACATAGCGAGATCCCGTCTCTATTACAGTAGGTAAAAAGGGAACTCCAAGTAAGGGACTAGAAGGATAATGAATGGCCCCCAATCCAATACTATAGGCCTGCCACTTGGGCAAAAGATAGATCTTGGGGATACCATACTCCCATTTACATGTTAAATTGAGTTATCCGACTGCAGGCAGTTACTAATAAAACTAGGAGAGCCCTGACCCTCCTAGTACATCAAGAAACTCTAGATTATCTATTAGCAGCAGAAGGTGGTATATTTGGGAAATTCAATCTCACCAACTGTGGTGTGCAAATAGATGACCAGGGCCGGGCAGTTGGAGATCTTGTCAAACAGATGATGGGACTGGTGCATGTGCCCGTACAAACATGGCATGGACGGGACCCCAATAACCTCTTTGGAGGTTGGTTCTCCACTTTCGGAGGCTTTAAGACCTTAATTAGAGTAGTATTCCTCCTCCTTGGTACCTGCCTACTTCTGCTTGGCCTGTTGCCTCTTGTTCAGACAATTACCTCCCTTATAGAAGCTACAGTGGAGAGAAATACTACAGCAAAGATCCTTATGCAATAGAATTATCAGTCCCTGGTCCAGGGAGACCAAGAGGGAGATCAGGAAGATAATCAAAAAGGTGATGCCCTATAAAGAATTTAGACGGGCATCAAAAGGCGGGAATAATATGGGAAACATAAAGAAATCTAAGATGGCTATCCTGTCCCGGAGGTTGGAATTTTTCCAACCTCCTCTCCCTAGAACCCTACCTTTCCCGCGCACGCGAAACCAAAGACTGCCAAGTATGTGGAAATAATCAATGTATAAATCTACCTACCTGCCTTTGTTTGGGGCTCAGACTCTGGAGAGTGACTCCTCTGAACCTACCGGTGTAAATAAACCTTCTTTGATTCTTAATTTGCTGAGTGCCGCTTGGTTCTTCCAGATACATGGGCCAAAATCCGCAACACTTAACAACTATGCTAAACTGCTTCTCAGAAGCTGGTTTTACAAGGATGTATAGTATATTGAATGCTTGAAATCAAGTTGCTCTCTCGAGTTGATTGGTCTTTATAAGCTTTGCTGTGGAAACTATGGAACGGTGTAACATGGTATCTGCCATAGGGAGCTCAGGGTCTTGTTGGGGTTACTAGATACATACATCTTAATCTGAGAGGGGATATAATAAGGGAACAGAACTCTGGAGGGGGTCTAGTGGGAATTGAATTAAAGGCATAGATTGATGTTCTGAAAGACAAGAGAAAGGAAAAGAGTGAGAGCAAGAGTGTAGAATTTAAGATATTTGAGGTAGAGTAGAGGGAGTTTGGTCCTGAAAAGACTATGTAATATGTACAGCAAGAGGTGAGATCATTGCCAAGAAAGAGTGGGTAGAGATCAGTGCATTAAGGAAAATGAACTAGAATCGAAATCATTGCTTTGGGGCATAAACATGAGATAATTATAAAATATGTTGGGCAGTAGGCAGATCCCAGTTGGAGTCAGAGGGCAAGTATTTTCAGTGGTTCTATATTTTTTTTAGTCAAATTCATTGTAGCCTATTAGAAATAGGGTAGGGCAAGGCAGGAAGTGGAATAGACTCAGAAGAAGACAGGAAGGAAACCAAGCAGTCTAAGGTGACTTTGATAGAAGAATGATAGGGAGGACGGAAAGTCCAGCTCTCTTTGTTGAAAGTTCTGGCTGCTCTCTCCATTCTGTCACTGACCTGCAGATATTGCAGCTCTGGCAACCCTACCTCTCAGGCCTTAGTCCTCTGCTCTCTAGATTTTGCTCTCAAGGCTTAATTGAAACCACTTTTCCAAATGTCAACAAATCAAATAGCCTTTATTCTATGCTCATTTTCTTGACTTTTCTCTGATCACCCTCGTTCTAAAAACTTTTCTCCCTTGATTATCAGATTATCTTCTCTTGGTTCTTCTTCTACTTCCCGATGGCTATTTCTCAGTCTCCTTGGTTAAACCATTCTACTTCTTCCTCCCTTTTCTTAAGGTAATTGGGCCCAGGAGTCATTCCTTAGCCCTCTTCCATTTTTGCTCTAGAAGTTATCCCTCAGATCTCTGAGAGATCTATTTACTCCCATGACTCGAACAATGATTTCTTTCAAGATGACTCTCAAATGTCTACCTCCATACTTGACTTTTTTTCCAGAACCTCAGATCCACATATTCAATTGGCTGGTAAAACCTCCATGAAGATATTCCTTAGATAGCTCAAATTAAAATATCAAACAATCACTTCTTCAAGTCTGTGGGTGTCTCTTTTCTGCATTAGAGATATGAGATCCTAGAGGGCAGAGCCTGAGTTCCTTGGCTGTCTTCATAGACTGGAGCTAAACCATGATCGTAATGAGAAGAAGGGATCTTATCCTTGCACAAGCTTCAGCAAAGGGTAGTCTTGTTGGAGGAGTAAGTTAATATCAGGTAGAAAAGAGGTCAGGGTGAGGATTGGCACTCCTGTGCTTTGTGCATGGATATGTTCAAGCACTAATGGCATATTAACCATTATGCCTCTTGGCATCGCTAGTCTCTCTACTCCAATGCTTGCTCATATACATGGGCTTGTGCCCAGATCTTTCTCATGTCTGCTGGGGAAGCACTCCACCCCTCATAGATTCTTCACATGCCATCCCCACCAGCTTCGATTTAGATAAACCTCAAATATAGGGAAGAGTGGAGGTTAGGGCCTGGGAAGGTGTGCTCCTTCATGGAGCATTCTTACCCTCTAACCAGGGACTGGCTGTGCTCTGGGGCTTGGGCAGAGAGATCGTGGGCTGAACAAATTTATAACATGCTTTCTGTCATTTATTTTGGGACAGGACTTTTCATTTTCTATGTAAAACCCAGTGGATGCAAGCTAGGAAGCCACTATTATCTTTGATTTCTAGATGAGAAAACTTAGCCTCAAAAAAGTGATTTGAGACAGGGTTGGGCCTAGGAATCTTGGGCTGCTTATTTCCAGCTCAGAGCACTTGCCACTGCCCCCACACGACTCAGTTCAACCAATTCCTGGAGGTCCTGGTTTCTAATTCAGGTAAATAGCACTTAAGGGAGATGCTGCTGGGGCCAGGCTGAGCTGGGATTCTGTTTCCTTTGCTTAGGATATGATGGAGAAATCAGAGAGCAGGGGCCTGTGAGCTGCTGTGAGAAGGGAAGGAGGGGCTTGGCATTTGGGCCCAGGAATTCTCATCAGGAATGAAACACTTTTCTACCTGCTGTGCCTAAAGCGCCTAACTCTGTCATGGAATTTGCGTGCAGACAATTAGATAGAGCTTTGGAAACAGGATGAAAAACAAGTTTCTTTCTTTCTGTTCACAGAGGCCAGCCAAGAGCCAGAGCTGGAGCCAGGACTCTGGTCGTAAACTAAACAACGGAACCAGTTATCAGTTTCAAGTCTGACTGCTTGCTCTTGTAAGGATTTTGGAACCTGGAGAGGCTCCCTTACCCTTTATAAACCAACTGAAAGGTGTATGGTTGTCAAGACCTCAGAGAGAATGGAAGATATACTCAGAGGTGGAGTGGGAAGCTGAAAGTGCTGCTTAGATATATTTAGTAATTTTATTACTGTAATTCTCCCATTATGTCTATGAAACATTTGCTGGGAAGGACCTAACTTGGGAGTGGATGGGTGGATGGGTGGAGGTGGGGATTAAATAAGCAATATTAAGGTACTGGGTGCCTTGGAATTAGGGGCTGGGAGCTTAAAGAGGTATAACTTCCTGGGGCACAGGGACAGCACATAGCTAACTATTATAAGAAAATACCAGGAGACTAACACTCTAGTCAATTCTTGACATGATGGGAGATGAATATATATGCAGCCTCATCAAGGCAACTGTCTTTGACTCTTGGCTCTTCCTTCTACTAACTGTGGGACAAAAGACATGTTTGGTCACCCCTCTGGGTCTCAATTGCCTTTTATGTTAAATGAAGATGATATTTAGCTACCTCACAGGGTTGTTGAGAATATTAAATAGGCACAATAAAGGTGAAAAGGGCCTTATAAACCATAATGCTTGGTGCAGATATAAGGGGACAATGTCATTATTATCACATGATCTTCTTGCTTATCCTAATTAACAGCTTTAGGAGAGAAAGGAAATCCCAGGAACAGTGTGGGGGGGGGAGATATATAAACAAGTCTATTTTAGTCTGGGTGACCTCTAAAAAGGAGAAATGCATCATTGGGAAGCTGGAGCTCTTCCAATGATTTGTGTTCTTGTGGATGTACATTCACTTTGTTCTAAGGGTAGAGGTACCAAGTTGGTCCTTCACAACTCCCTGTTGAATGTCATTCTCAGTTGCCTCTTTGCCTGGTTGTAATTTGAGTAAATAAAACTAAGTTTAGGAGTTAGAGTCTTATCAAAGACTAGTTGGCTTTACGTCAGAACAAAGATTGGATTCATAAACAATGGTTGGACCCAACACAAGAAGCCAGAGAGGCAGTAAAGAATAGGAGAGAGTATTTGACTAGGAGTGAAGCCAGAGGTTCTGCTCTGGCTCTGCTCCTCATGAGCTGTGAGACCTTTCATGAGTCTGAGAGTTGTGTGTACATTATCAACTGAGAGAATATGTGATAATTCCTTCTAAGCTGTAAGGCAGCATATAAATGGAAGCAGTCATTATTATTATTATTACTTATGTTGTGAAATATAGGGAATTATTATTTTGTTATTCTATCTTGAAATATTTGGTTGCAAAGAGGACAGGCATGTTGGATTGATATATCCCATTTCCATTTATTAAAAAATTGGAAGTGCAGGATCTATTGTTTTTATCATCATTAGCATATTTGAAGAACAAATTTATTCAATAGTGGAGGGGGATCTTAAAGATTTCTGCCCAGATATAAGATTTATTTTGGGGGTGATAAAAATATTCTGGGGATTTCAGAAACATGGCAGAGTGAGTGACATCCTCAGATCTCTCCCCTCGAAACAATAAGCTGAACATCTAAAACTCAACAAAAAACACCCAAAATGCACAACAGCACGTCTGAGTGTGGGATTTGCATAAGAGCTACCACAGGTCGGAACCCTGGGTGTCAGGTAGTGGACTGGGAGAAATAAAGAAGCTACCTTTCACAGCCACCAGAGCTCCCATAGGAGAAGGGGAAGGGAAGAAGGTGTGCCGAGTTCCCTGAACAGCCCTGCTTGGGAGAGTTGTGAGTTCTACGCAACTGGTGGCAGGGCCCAGTCATCAGGGCAGAAGGCAGAGAAGTGGGACGGCAGAAAAACAACAGTTGATTTTTACCAGCTGTGATTGCAAAACCGAGGCTGAGCCGCAGCCTCCATACGCCAACCCAGAAAGACCCTTCCCCCATACCCTCCGAGACTGAACACCACGGAGCCCCAGGGAAATATGAGCAAATGCCGAAACTGTTGCTAACACTGATAGGGACTGAAACTGAGGGTAGCAAGAGTGATTAAATATCTATAAGAAAATAAAAAGGCATTTTTAAGGCTTTATATAAAGCAGGGATCCAAGAGACTTAGTTAGACACCACCTACTGGAAACCAAAAGAAAAGTTTCTTCTTTACAGCAGGCTAAAGAGACACCATTATATAATAAATCTTCTTTCTGGAAAAAAAGCAGAATACATTTGCATTAATGCCCAAGTGGAGAAATAGTCTGTTAAACACCATGAACAACTAAGGAGACAAGGCATCTCAGAAAGAGAAAAATCTTCAGAAAATAAGCTTACAAACATAGATATATGCAACTTAAATGACAGAGAATTTAGGATGGTACTTCTGAAAAAACTCAGTA
>NW_006434834.1:579785-581536 GCF_000325575.1 Pteropus alecto
AAAAAATGTCTTCACAAAAAAACACATTGTATTAAAATTATCAAAAATCAAAGACAAAGATAGAATTCTCAGGGCAGCCAGGGAGAAGAAAATAGTAACTTATAAAGGAAAACCCATTATATTATTATGAGATTTCTCAGCACAAACCTTATAAGCCAGAAAGAAATGGAATCAAATATTTAAACTATTAAGTGAAAAGAACTACCAGCCTAGAATAATGTATCCAGCTAAGCTCTCCTTTAGATATGACGGAGAAATAAAGATCTTTCCAGACATACAAAAACTGAAGGAATTCTCCACTACGAGGCCTGCACTACAGGAAATACTGAAAGGGGTCAGCTCATCTAAAACAAATGACAAAACAACAACAACAACAACAACAAATTAGGAGCAAAGTGACTATCAGGCAAATAGAAGCAGAGGAGTGCAACCCTTACTAATTACAGGGCAATATAATCTTAAATAATAAGAGAATTGCTATAGCAAGATAGTAATGAACGTTTAGCATACATAGGGACAAACTGAGATAAAAATGACTGAGAAGAGGAGGATTCAAGGATCTACATTTGCAGAAGAGAATGAACATAAAGGCACACACAGAATAAAATGTATATAACTATCCTTCACATATTTGTAATGGTAACAACACACAGAAGATTCGGAACTGAAGTATATAATATAAAACAAGAAGGACCAGAGGGAAAACCACAAAAGCCAATCGAAATAAAGAAAACAGAAACACAAGAACAACGAAGCAATGGAAATACAGAGCTACTAAAAAGCAAAACATAAAATGGCTATAAGAAGACCTCATATTTCAATAATCACCCTAAATGTAAATGGACTGAACTCACCAATAAAAAGGCACAGAGTTGCAGAATGAACCAAAAAACAAAACCCAACTATATGCTGCCTGCAGGAGACACATCTCACCTTCGAAGACAAATATAGCCTCAAAGTGAAAGGGTGGATAATGATATTTCAAGCAAATGGCATTCAGCGAAAAGCGGGAGTAGCGGTACTAATTTCAGATGAAATAGACTTCAAAATAAAAAAGATAATGAAGATATTGAGGGACACTTTATAATGATAAAGGGAATCATGCGCCAAGAAGACATTACACTTATTAATATCTATGCTCCCGATCAGGAAGCCCTGAAATATGTAAAGCAATTACTATCAGAACTAAAGGGAGAAACAGACCAAAACACTATCATAGTGTTTTGAGGACAGGCATTCATTGGTAAAGCCATCAGGCCTGGACTTTGACATTTTGGTAGGTTTTTGATAATTGTTTCAATTTCCATACTACTGATCAGTCTATTTAGATTTTCCACTTTTGTGGAAATACCACACTGTCAGATATGGGGACCTAAATACCCTACTGTCGGTTATGGACAGATCATCCAAACAGAAAATCAATACGGAAATAACATTCTTAAATGATACATTAGAGTAACTGGACATAGTTGACATTTAGAGAGCCTTCCATCCCCAAACAGCTGCTTATACTTTCTTCTCTAGTGCACATGGAACATTCTCAAGAATCTATCACATACTGGGACATATAGATAGCATCAACAAATATAAGAGGGTTGAAATCATACTAACCTTATTCTATGATCATAATGCTTTGAAATTAGATATCAACTGCAAAAAGAAATCAGGAAGAACCACAAATACGTAGAGATTAAACAACATGCTACTTAAGAATGTCTGGGTGAGAGAAGAAATAAAAGGAGAGATCAAGA
>NW_006434835.1:0-781 GCF_000325575.1 Pteropus alecto
TTTCTGAAAGATAATACATTGTTATTCTAATCCCCGAAGTGTTTTGCACGGAGTACTACATCTTAACCCTTCACTTCCCAGGTTCCAGTAAACCTGTGAATGTCCTTGCGTCATATGCACATCAGAAGATATAATTCTTTGATTTTTCCTTAGGATTTCCATCTGTGCCCTAAATGCACTTTTGGAAGAGTATTTTCAGAGAGTAAAAGGAAGACTCTTCTTAGTGTCATATGGGGAGATTCAAATGTCCAAAGCCTGCTTTTCCTCGCGCCCCTTTAGATGTACGGCAGGGACTCCCAGCCTCACTTTGGGTTGTTTTTGACTCTGCTGCCTCACAGGCATCTGAAGACCAAGACCTGTTATTTATCTGAGTGGACACTGTAAACACATAATAAATATTGAATGACTTAGGGACAGCATAACGCAAAAACCAAACTAAAACGGTAACCTGTTTTGTGAAATGAAAAGTAAACTAGAACGCATCGTTTCAGTAGGACGCCGTCGCTACAGTGCCAAACAGGCATTTAAAATATTAACAGAAAATTGACAAAAATTTACTTCCTCTGACGACAGATGTTGGAAAATTTCCTCACTAAACAAGCAGCCTTCGAGATAGGATGCTGGCCCACGGAGAGCGCTGTCTGGCAATCGCTGCCAAGTGGTCAGCGAGTGGCCTCGTCGTGGAGTCCACAAGCCCGAGGCCGCGCAAGACCCACCCCGGACGCCGGGCGTCCCGGCACCTTCTTCTGCGATGCTTCCGGGAAACGCGGAGAGAAGGGTG
>NW_006434835.1:952-14354 GCF_000325575.1 Pteropus alecto
TCCCCTCCCCTGTTCCCGCCCTGCCTTGACTGGCAGCTGGCCTCCGCGACAAGATCCAGAGCCTTGGCGGGGGCCGGAGCAGCAGCCATGGCCGAGGCCAGCATGGACGAGCGCTCGCCACTGATGTCCGCGACCCGCTCAGGAGGCGTCACCCTCACCGCGCCGCCGCGCTGGCCAGAGAGCGGCCCCAGACGCGATGCAGCGCAGACCCCTCGCGGAGCAGAGGGCTTCGCGCTCTGAGCCCTCCAGGGCTGCGCACAGGGCTTCGGGGGGCCTCGGGAGCGCGCGTTCGCCTGGCCCCTTCCTCCAGAACCTTGGCCGGTTCCCGGCCATAACGAAAGTCTGGGTGGGCGCTCTCGCATCCCGGGACTGCACAGGCCCTGTACTTGGCCACTCGGCAGGATCCTTGCCCGGGTGTGCCCCGCTATCATCTCGGCCAACCCTTCCCCTGTGCTCCCCGCCGTGGCCGAGCCCGAACTGCCCAAAACCAAGTGGAGACACCGGCCACACCAAAGGCAACGCTTCGGCCCCGCGACCTCGCCCTCCACCCTGAGCCCTCCGCCCTTAGGCTCCACCCAGCGGCGCCCAAGAAGCGAAGGGCCCAGAGCGGAGAGAGGAAACAGCCCAGGGCTGGCTGCAGGAGAGCAGGTGGAGACGGGCGGGGGGCGCACAGACGTTCCTGCAGCCCTTGGGCCCCGTAGCCTGCCCCAGACCTCCGAGACAGCGAGCGAGCAGGGCTGGGGCGCGTCCAGGGGCACTCTGGCTGGACGGCGGCAAAAGGAGGGAGTGGCTAAAGGCTACAGCACCCGGTATTCCCAGGCGGTCTCTCATCCAAGTACTGACCAGGCCCAACTCTGCCTAGCTTCCGACACCAGGCGCGATTGGGTGTGTTCAGGGTGGTAAGGCCATAGATGGGAGAGGCTGTCGCCTGGCGACTGCTGACCCAAGAGCTCAAGCCTGGCCTCCTGGGCGCAGGAGACCCTCGTGCCGGCACCGCACCTCCTGCGGGGGTGCTGGGGTCCCGCTGCGGAAAGGAAAGACGCATGGGCTCCCTGGAGTGTGTGTGTGTGTGTTGGCCGCTCGCTGCGGGCCTGCCGCGAGCGAGATGGGAGACGGGACTCGCCACTGACGCGGGCGCACTCTCGAGAGCCTCAGCCTCTCTGACGCAGATGGTCGGTCCCGCTTCCTGTCCCGGCCGTGCGGGGCGCCCTCGTGCCGCGTCCGAGGGCACCTGGCAGTCCTTGAGCGGAGCGGGGAGAAGGATACCGGCGGAGACTTGAGGCCTCGGGCGCGGCGGGGCAGGTGGTGGTGGACGGTCCCGCGTCCCGGGAAGGCGAGCGCACTCCCAGCGTGTGTCAGAGACGGCGGTCCTTGGTGCTCGGCCCCGCGGAGCCCAGGAAAGGAAGGGCTCGGAGCGGAGAGCGATAACAGCCCAGGGCTGGCTGCAGGAAAGCAGGTGAGGGCGGGCGAGGGTGCGGGGTGCACGGCCGTTGGAGAAGCCCTTGAGCTCGGTCGCCTGCCCGGAACTCCTGAGACAGCGAGCGAGCAAGCGAGCAGGGCCCGTAGGCGTTTGGAGGCAGCCTGGCTACAGGGCCACAAAGGAGGGGGCGGCAAAAGCCTACAGCACCCGATATTCCCAGGCGATCTCTCATCCAAGTACTAACCAGGTCCGACCCTATTAGCTTCCCAGATCAGACGAGATCTGGTGCGTTCAGGGTGGTACGGCGGTAGACGCCAGAAACTGTTGCCTGCTGCCACAAAAGTTCGAGACTGGCCTCCTGGGCGCCAGAGATGTGCGAGCATGCACCGCAGAAAATAAATTTTTATGATGACATACACATGGGTGCTAATTTGAAATGCATATGATAGCCCCAGAAATAACTGTTCATGAGATGCACCGCTGTGTTATTCCCAACAACCCCACAAGATGGCAGTAGAGCGTCAAGTTTTAGGGTGACATAGATCCTATATGGTCATGGTATGGCAATAGAGAATGTATATTCATGATCACTCAGGTGTTATTAATAAAATATACACTTGATGGCAGGAGAAAATTAATTTTTATGATGACCTACACTCTGTTATTCTCAAAATGCCCACAGGATTGCAGCAGAAAAAAAAAAATTATGAAATACACTGGTGTTATTTCCTTCCCGCTGCGGAAAGGAAATATCCTTTCACAATATCCACGAGATGGCAGCAAAGAACAATTTTTCAAGACGCACTGCTGTGTTATTCCCAAGATTCACACAAAATGGAAGCAGAAAAAAAGCATTATACCAACATAGCCTGGGGAGTCATTTTTAAATGCACATAAGATAGTAGCACAAATAACTTTTCAAGACGTGCACTCTTGTGTTAATCCCAAAATGCTGAGCAGATGGCAGCAGCAAATAACTTTTTATATTAACATACACATGCCTGTTATTTTCAAATGCCCACCAGATGGCAGCAGAGAATAATCTTTCATGACATGTACCTTCTTGTTTATCCCAAGATACACACGAGATGTCCATGTACAAGAACTTTGTTTGACCAAATGTCCACAGATGTCATTTTCTAACTGTATGAGATAATGAACGAAATAACTTTATGATATGTGCTATGGTATTATTCCCAATATGACAACCAGATGGCAGCACGGAATGAGTACTGAAGATGATCTACAGTAAGATATTATTTCCAAACTGCCCACAAGACTACAGCAGAGAATTACTTCATGACAAGCACTCCTGTGTTTTTCACAAGATGCACACGAAATGGCAGCAGAAAACTTTTCAAAATGACATTTCACAGAGTTTATTTTCTGAATGCACATGAGATAGCAACAAAATTACAGTTTATGACATGCACTGTGATTTATTCTGAAAATGCTCACCATATGGCGGCAGGTGAATATTCATAACAAACACTAAGTTATTATTTCTAAAATCCCCTCCAGATGGCAGCAGCGAACACATTTCATGACATACACACTTTTGTTTTTCCCAATATTCACACGAAATGGCAACAGAGAAAAAATTTATAGAGACACACGCTGGAGTGGTATTTTTTAAAGGCACAAGACAGTAGCAGTAATAACTTTTCATGGGATGCACTGTGGCATTATTCCCCAAAATGCCCACCAGATGGCAGCAGAAAATAAATTTTTACACTCACGTACACCTGAGTGTTATTTTCAAAATTTCCACGAGATGACAACAGAGAAAAGTTTTTCATTACATGCAGTCCTGTGTTATTCTCAAGTTTAACCTGAAAAGGCATCAGAGGAAGAAATTATAACTACATAACCTGGGGTGTTATTTTTTAAATGCACACGAGATAACAGCGGTTTTTTTCATGACATTCACTGTGGCGTTATTCCCAAATAGCCACCAGATGAGATCAGAAAATAATTTTGTGCTCACATACACCTGGGTATTATTTTCAAAATGCCCACGAAATGGCAGTAGAGAACAACTTCATGACATGCACTCCTGTGTCTTTACACAGATGCAAATGAAATGGCAGTAGACAAAAAGTGATTATAATGACATTCTTTTGGGTTTATTTTCTGAATGTGCCTTACGCAGAGGCTGAAATAACATTTTATGATCTGCGCTGTGTTGTTATTCCCTGAATGCCTATCAGATGGCAGCAAGAATAAATTTTATTACACTCGTGTTATTCTCAAGATGCACAATAGATGAAGGCAGATAATGAATATTTATGGTGACCTACACCAGGTTTTATTCCCGGAAAGTCCGCCAGATGGCAGCAAAGAGTAACTTTTTTATTTCATATACTCTGGTGTTATTCCCCAAAAGCCCACCAGATGACAGCAGAAAATAAATTTTAATGATCACATACACTGTGTGTTGTTTTCAAATACCCACGAGATGGCAGCAGAGAAAAACTCTTCATAACGATGTGCCCTGGGTGTTATTTTCAAAATGAACATGAAAAAGCAGCAGAAATAACTTTATGAGCAGCGCTGTCATGTTATTCCCAAATTTCCCACCAGACGGCAGCAGATAATGAATATTCATAATGACCTACACTTGCTGAACTGTATTCAAGTGTTCTTCCCAAAATGCACACGATATGGCAGCGAGGATAACAAATAACGTTTCAATACCTAATCTCTGGTGCTATTCCCAAAATGCACACGATATGGCAGCGAGGATAACAAATAACGTTTCAATACCTAATCTCTGGTGCTATTCCCAAAATGCACACGATATGGCAGCGAGGATAACAAATAACGTTTCAATACCTAATCTCTGGTGCTATTCCCAAAATGCACACGATATGGCAGCGAGGATAACAAATAACGTTTCAATACCTAATCTCTGGTGCTATTCCCAAAATGCACACGATATGGCAGCGAGGATAACAAATAACGTTTCAATACCTAATCTCTGGTGCTATTCCCAAAATGCACACGAGATGGCAGAAGAGGATAACGAATAACTTTTCATGACCTAAACGCAGAGAATAGCATTTCCCTGCCCTAAGGGTTCTGCTCACCATTAAAATAAGAGTCCAGACCCTTGGTACTTAGCTCACTTTGAAATAACTCCTGTCCTTTACATATCTCTTCTCACCCCGGGCCAAGCCCCCTCACCCCTCCCCCAGTCCTCTCCCCCTGTCCCCTCTTCCCCCCTCCCTTTTTCCTCTCCCTCTGTCCTTCCCCATCACACTCCTGTCCCGCTCCTCGGTCCCTGCCCCGCCTTGACTGGCAGCCGGCCTCTGCTAGACAGGGCTGAGCTGCAACGGGGACCGGAGCAGCAGCCATGGCCACAGTCGGCGTGGACGAGCGCTTGCCCCTGCGACCCGCTCGGGCGGCGTCACCTCCCCGGTCCAGCGCTGCACACAGGGCCGGTGAAGAGCGCGCCTGCCTTGCCCTTTCATCCCAGGCCTTGGTCGGTTCCCAGTCTTGCCGAATATGTGGGTCGGCGCTCTCGCATCCCGGGACTACCCAGGCCCCGGACAGCAAGCCTCACCAGTCTTGGCCGCTCGGCAGGACCACGGCGCAAGCTTGGCCCGCCATCCTCTAGGCCACCTGAGCACCTAGGTAGGTGCAGCCCAGGCACGTCCTGGCCAAGCCGTAACCCAGATCCACCCCTCCCTTGAGCTCTCAGCCGTGGCCGAGCCCGACCTGCCACAAACCACGTGGAGCCACCGGCGACACCACCAGGCTACTCTTCCACCTGCGACCTCGCCCTCCACTCAGAGCCCTCGCCCTCCACTCAGAGCCCTCGGGCTCGACCCTGCAGAGCCCAGGAAGGGAAGTGACCAGAGTGGAGAGAGAAAACAGCCCTGGGCTGGCTGCAGGAGCGCAGGTGGAGGTGGATGGTGGCTCGGGGCGCACGGACATGCGTGCAGCCCTTGGGCTCAGGCGCCTGCCTGGGACCCCTGAGCCAGTGAGCCAGCGAGCGAGCAGGGCCCGGGGGCGTTCAAGGGCACCCTGGCTGGAGGGCGGCAAAAGGAGGGGGCGGCAAAAGCCTACAGCACCCGGTATTCCCAGGCGGTCTCCCATCCAAGTACTAACCAGGCCCGAACCTGCTTAGCTTCCAAGATCAGACGAGATCAGGCGTGTTCAGGATGGTATGGCCTTAGACGGCAGAGGTTGTCGCAGGGGTTCCACGGGCGAGGAGGGGGCCAGGAGGCGCCAGACGCGCTAAGGCTCCATGGGTCTTAACGGTTTGTGGCACTGCCAAAGATCTAGGTGGTCACTCTCGAATCCCAGGACTGGCCAGCAAAAAAATAACTTCTCATGATGACATACACTCATCAGTTATTCCCAGGATACACACTGGATGGCAAAAAATGATAACTTTTCATGATAACATACATGCATGTGTTACTCAAGTGATGCCCAGAATGACAGCATAGAATAACTTTTTCTGAGAATATACATCTGGATGTTATTCCAAAAATGTCAGCCAGATGGTAGCATAAAATGCCTTTTTCTTAAATGTACTCTAATGTTATTCCGAAGATGCACACTACATGGTGGCAGAAAATGAATTTTCATGATGCCCGACACTCCGATGTTATTCCTAAATTGCCCAAGAGATGGCGGCAGAAAATAAATATTTCTAATGACATACACCAGAGTGTTATTTTCAAAAAGCCCACGAGATGGCAGCAAAAAATAATTTTTCGTGAAATGCAGTCCTGCGTTATTCCCAATATTCACACAAAATTAGAGAAGAGAAAAAATTCTAAACAACATGCCCTTTGGTGTTATTTTTTATATGCACACGAGACAGCATTAGAAATAAGTTTTCATGACATGCACTGTGGTGTTACTCCCAAAATGCTGACCAGATCGCAGCAGAGAGTAATTTTTTTTCTTTCATTACATCCACTCTGAATTTATTCCAAGATGCAAAGTAGATGAGAGCAGAAAATGTATTATCATGATGGCATACACCGGGCTATTATTCCAAAAAATGACCACAGGATGGCAGCATAAAATTACTTTTTATGATGACATACACTAGTTTGTAATTTGCGAAATGGCACGAGTTGGCAGCAGAAGATAGTTTTTCATGACATGCACTTCC
Source organism: Pteropus alecto (assembly GCF_000325575.1). Lineage (NCBI taxonomy): Eukaryota > Metazoa > Chordata > Mammalia > Chiroptera > Pteropodidae > Pteropus > Pteropus alecto. The sequence goes on from NW_006434835.1 coordinate 7,507, forward strand.
CTAATTTTCCCAAGATGCACATGAAATGGCCACAGACAGTAACTTTTCACAACGACATGCCCTTAGGTGTCATTTTCAAAATGCACACAAGACAGCAGCTGAAGTTATTCCCTATTACATGTGCTGTGATCTTCTTTGCAAAATGCCCACCAGATGGCAGCAAAGGATAAATATTCATGACAACAAACAATGGCGGTGTAATCCTTAAGTGCCCAACAGAAGACAGCAAAAAATAACTTTAGATTACTTACCGTCTACTGTTATTTCCTAAATGCACACCAGATGGCAGCAGAGAGTAAATTTCTTTTATTACTTATGCTCTGATGTTATTCCCAAAATGCTCACCAGATGGCAGCAGAGAATGAATATTCATGACAACAAAACCCTGGTGTTATTCCTAACATGCTTAGCAGATGGCAGTGGAGAATAACTTTTTCTTACAATCTGGTATAATTGTGAGATGCACACAAGATGGGTGCAGAAAACAAATTTGTATCTAAGCTACACTCGGATTTTACTCCCAAAATTCACACCCGGTAGCAGCAGAAAATAAATCTTTATGATGAAATATACCTGGGTGTTATTTTCAATGTGCCCACAAGATGGCAGCAGAAACAATGTTTCAAGACATGCAATCCTTGTTTTTAACAAAGTGCGCACGAATTGGCAACAGACAAAAGCATTTTATGATGACATGCCCCTGGGTGTTATTTATGAAATGTGCATGGGAGAGTAGCTTAAATATCTCTTCATGACGTGCACTGTGACATTACTCCCAAAATTCCCACTGGATGGAAGCAGAGAATGAATTTTCATGATGACAGCCACTCAAGTGTTATTCCTAAAAGACCCACCAGATGGCAGCAGAAAATACATTTTTAGGATGACATACACCTACGTGTTATTTTCAAAATGCCCACGAGACGGCAGCAGAGAATAATTTTTCATAACAGGCACTCCTTGTTTTTCTCAAGACGCACATGAGTGGCAGCGGACAACTTATCATGACAACATGACCTTAGGTTATAATCAAGCACACATGAGATAGCAGCAGAATTAACTTTTTATGACATGCCTTGTGGTGTTACGGCCAAAATACCCACTAGATGACAGCAGTGAATGACTATTCATGGTGACCTACACTCGGTGTTCTTCCTAAATGCCCACCAAATGGCAGCTGAAAAAATTATATTGACATACACTTGCATGTTATTATCAAAATGCCCATGAAATGGCAGCAGAGAATAATTTTTTCATGACATGCACTCCTGTGTTTATCCCTAGATACACACGAAATGGCCAAGGATGAAACCTCTTCTTAACAACCAGCCCTTAGGTGTTACTTCCTACTGCACAGATAGCAGCAGAAATAACTATCTATGGTATGAGCTGTGGTTTTATATCCAAAAGCCCATCAGATGGCAGCAGAACAATAAATTTTCATGACATATACTTGCATTTTTTTTTCAAAATGTCCATGAAATGGCAGCAGAGAATAATTTTTCATGTCATGCAATCATGTTCTTTTCCCAAGATACACACGAAAGGCAGCAGACAGCTTTTCATAACATCATGACCTTGAGTTTATTTTGAGAATACATATGAGATAGCAGCAGAAGTAACATTTTATGAGATATATGTTGTTTATTCCCAAATTTCACCCAGGATGGCACTGGAAAATAAGTTTTTTACATACACTAGTCAATTTCCCTAGGTGCACACATGATGGGGGCAAAAAATTAATTTTCATGATGTCTTACACTCTGGTGTTATTCCGAAATGCCCACCAGGTGGCAGCTGAAAATAAATTTTATGATGGCATAAAACTGGGTGTTAAATTGAAATGCATATGATAGCCACAGAAATAACTGTTCATGAGATGCAACGCTGTGTTATTCTCAAAAATCCCACCAGATGGCAGTATAGTGTAAAGTTTTATGAAGACATAGATCCTATATGGTCACCGTATGGCAGTAGAGAATCAATATTCATGATCAAACACTCAGGTGTTATAATAAAATATACACTTGATGGCAGCAGAAAATTAATTTTTATGATGTACACTCTGTTATCCTCAAAATGCCCACAGGATTGCAGTAGAAAAAAAATTTTACGAAATGCACAATATCCATGAGATGGCAGCAAAGGACAATTTTTCAAGACATGCATTGCTGTGTTATTCCCAAGATTCACACAAAATGGAAGCAGAAAAAAATTATAAAAACATACCCTGGGAGTCATTTTCTTAAATGCACATAAGATAGTAGCACAAATAACTTTTCAAGACGTGCACTCCTGTATTAACCCCCAAATGCTGAGCAGATGGCAGCAGCAAATAACTTTTTATATTAACATACACTTGGCTGTTATTTTCAAATGCCCACCAGACGGCAGTAGACAATAATTTCTCATGACATGTACTTTTTTGTTTATCCCAAGATACACACAAGATGTCCATGTACAAGAACTTTGTTTGACCAAATGTCCTTAGGTGTTATTTTTCTCAATGTACGAGATAACGAAAGAAATAACTATTTATGATATGTGCTATGGCGTTATTCCCAATATGACAACCAGATGGCAGCACGGAATGAGTATTGAAGATGATCTACAGTAGGATATTATTTCCAAACTGCCCACAAGACTACAGCAGAGAATTACTTCATGACAAGCACTCCTGTGTTTTTCACAAGATGCACACAAAATGGCAGCAGAAAACTTTTCAAAATGACATTCTACAGAGTTTATTTTCTGATTGCACATGAGATAGCAACAAAATTACAGTTTATGACATACACTGTGATTTATTCCGAAAATGCTCACCATATGGCGGCAGATGAGTATTCATAACACTCAGGTATTATTTCTAAAATCTCCTCCAGATGGCAACAGCAAACAAATTTCATGACATACACACTTTTCTTATTCCCAAGATTCACACGAAATGGCAACAGAGAAAAAATTTATGGAGACACTTGATGGAGTGGTATTTTTTAAAGGCACACGACAGCAGCAGCAATACTTTTCATGGGATGCACTGTGGCGTTATTCCCAAAATGCTCACCAGATGGCAGCAGAAAATAATTTTTTACACTCACATACACCTGGGTGTTATTTTCAAAATTTCCAAGAGAGGGCAACAGAGAACAGTTGTTCATTACATGCAGTCCTGTGTTATTCTCAAGTTTAACCTGAAAAGGCACCAGAGAAAAAAATTAGAACGATATATCATGCAGTGTTATTTTTTAAATGCACACGACATAGCAGCAGTTTTTTTCATGACATTCACTGTGGTGTTATTCTCAGATAACCACCAGATGGCATCAGATAACAAATTTGTGCTGACATACACCTGGATATTATTTTCAAAGTGCCCACGAAATGGCAGCAGAGAATAACTTCATGACATGTACTCCTGTGTCTTTATACAGATGCAAATGAAATGGCAGTAGACAAAAGGTGATTATAATGACATTCCTTTGGGTTTATTTTCAAAATGCACCTTACACAGAGGCTGGAATAACATTTTATGATCTGCAGTGTGTTGTTATTCCCAGAATGCCTACCAGATGGCAGCTAGGAATGACTTTTTTTCTTATGCTCTTGTGTAATTTCCAAGATGCACACAAATTGGAGCGGAGGATGAATTTTCATGATGACCTATAGTAAGGCTTTATTTCCAAAATGTCCACCAGATGCCAACTGAAAATATTTGTTGATAATATATACCTGGAAGTAATTTTTAAAATGCCCACGAGATGGCAGTGAAAAATAATTTTCACTTCTGTTTTATTCTCAAGATTAACACTAAAAGGGAGCAGAGAAAAATTTCATGACGACATATCCTGGGGTGTTATTTTTTTTAATGCACATGTGGTATAGCAGCAGAAATAAGTTGTCATGACATACACTGTGGTGTTATTCTCAAAATGCCCACCAGATGGCAGCAGAAAATAAAATTTTATGCCACCAACTCCTAAGTGTTATTTTCAAAATGTCCACGAGATGGCAACAGAGAACAGCTTTGCATGACATGCACTCCTGTGTCCTTCCCAAGATTCACAAGAAATTGAAGCAGAGAAAAATTTCATGACGACATACCCTGGGGTGTTATTTTTTTTAATGCAGATGAGATATAGCAGCAGAAATAAGTTGTCATGATATACACTGTGGTGTTATTCCCCAAATGCCCGCCAGATGGCAGCAGAAAATGTTTATGAAGACATACACTTGGGTGTTATTTTCAAAATACCCACGTGATGGCAGCAGAGATAACTCTTCATGACATGCACTTCTGTGTTTTTCCCAAGGTGCACTTGAAATGGCAGTGGAGAAAAACTTTTCACAATGACATGCCCTTGGGTGTTATTTAGAAAATGAACACGAGATAGCCGCAAAAATAACTGCATGACATGCACGCTGATTTTGTTCCTAAAATGCCCACCAGATGGCAGCGAACAATAAATTTTATTACTTATCCTCAGATGTTCTTCCAGAAATGCCCACCAGATGGCAGCAGAAAATAAATTTTTATGATGACATATACTTGGGTGTTATTTTCAAAATACCCACAGGATGGCAGCAAAGAAAAACTTTTCATAACGACACCCTCCGGGTATTATTTTCAAAATGAACATGAAAAAACAGTAGAAATAACTTCATGACCAGTACTGTGGTGTTGTTCTCAAATTGCCCACCAGATGGCGGCAGACAATGAATATTCATGATGATCTACACTTGATGACTTACACTCAGGTGTTATTCCTAAAATGCACACCAGATGGCAACAGAGAATAGCTTTTCATCATGACATTCACTTGAGTGTTATTCTGAAAATGCACACCAGATGGCAACAGAGAATAGCTTTTCATCATGACATTCACTTGAGTGTTATTCTGAAAATGCACACCAGATGGCAACAGAGAATAGCTTTTCATCATGACATTCACTTGAGTGTTATTCTGAAAATGCACACCAGATGGCAACAGAGAATAGCTTTTCATCATGACATTCACTTGAGTGTTATTCTGAAAATGCACACCAGATGGCAACAGAGAATAGCTTTTCATCATGACATTCACTTGAGTGTTATTCTGAAAATGCACACCAGATGGCAACAGAGAATAGCTTTTCATCATGACATTCACTTGAGTGTTATTCTGAAAATGCACACCAGATGGCAACAGAGAATAGCTTTTCATCATGACATTCACTTGAGTGTTATTCTGAAAATGCACACCAGATGGCAACAGAGAATAGCTTTTCATCATGACATTCACTTGAGTGTTATTCTGAAAATGCACACCAGATGGCAACAGAGAATAGCTTTTCATCATGACATTCACTTGAGTGTTATTCTGAAAATGCACACCAGATGGCAACAGAGAATAGCTTTTCATCATGACATTCACTTGAGTGTTATTCTGAAAATGCACACCAGATGGCAACAGAGAATAGCTTTTCATCATGACATTCACTTGAGTGTTATTCTGAAAATGCACACCAGATGGCAACAGAGAATAGCTTTTCATCATGACATTCACTTGAGTGTTATTCTGAAAATGCACACCAGATGGCAACAGAGAATAGCTTTTCATCATGACATTCACTTGAGTGTTATTCTGAAAATGCACACCAGATGGCAACAGAGAAGAGTGTCTCTCTGCCTTAAGGGCTCTGCCCACTCATTAAAATAAGAATCCAGATTCTTGGTACTAAGCACACTTTGAAATAAATCCTGTTTTAGGCCCTTCACATGCCTCATCTAACGTATTGCTTCCATTTGCCAAATGAGGCAGGAAATGTACTATCTCCATTTTACAGGAATTTAAACTGAAGACAGATTCTAACAGAGTGCTGAGTCCAGGAACCTACACTCACAAGGATCCTGCTCCCTCCCTAAAGAGGGGCTCCCTCCCTGGCCAGCTGCTCTCCCTAAAATCTCTGAAAACCAAGAACAAACTGCCCTTTCGTGAGGGTCGTGCCCGGCACGGAGCCCCAGCCTGCGCAGCCAGATTCAGAGCACAGTCCCGGGGTGACCGGTGTGAGAAGCCCCTGGGACCGGGGCCTGAGGGCCGTTGGCCGCGACCGTTCTGCAGCTCACAGTTTGGGAGCCGTTTCCTTTGGGCGAGTTCACCACAAAAGCAGGTGGACCTAGAGCTGTCGAGTTTATCACAAGTAACAGAAGAAGTAGGTAAAACTTTTTCATCATTTGATGGAAAATGGGGCTGCAAACATAGCTTTTAAAATCATCAGAAAAGTGCTACGCATCATCCCTGGGGAAGAGCCGTGGCCTTTCGATGTGCTTAGAACACTGGGGACAAAAAAACAGGGGACGAGGTGCGATGAGGCCACCAGGCAAGAAAACGTTTTAAAGCCACCATCACGACCATTTCATCGAATCCTGGACAATATCTATTGTAAGGTGTGTCATCAGTTCACATAACACCAAGAAAAACGCTGCCAATTAATTCATGACTCGTTAGATGCATCGTGACTCAGAGATCTTACGAGTGTGGAAAAAACCTGTGCCTCGGGATGGGACTGGTGGGGGATTCACAGACACGTTAAGAACAACAAATACGCCAGACATCGACCCAAAAACACACGACTTTAGTATGACATTAAGATGATACACAAAAAATTGGGGAAAGAGAAATCCTTTCGGTGAATAGTATTGAAAAAACGAGGTAGTCATCTATGCGAAAATCAGCTTCCTTTCTCTCTCTCTCTCTCTCTCTCTCTCTCTGTCACACACACACCCACACACACACACACACACACACACACACACCCCTGAGCCCACTTTCCTTTATGGGGTAGTGTGTTTCCTGCACGTATGGGTTGAA
>NW_006434835.1:18220-30613 GCF_000325575.1 Pteropus alecto
CGAGTCTCTGTCACCAGCGGAGTCGAGACGATCAGGCCCGTTTCTCTCCTGGTCTCATTTCCTATCGTATCACCCCGATTCCGTCACCCGTACCCCAGCAGTCGGCACGCACCCTCTGGTTAGACGGTCGGTGAAGCCTTTAATAGAGGCACCAGCACTGAGGCTGAGCCTAACTGTGAAAACCTGAATAAAATGCAGATTTTAGTGAATAATAATGAATTAACATTTGTTTTTTAATTGTAACAATTCTGTTAAAAAAAATCTAGAAAGAGAAAAGAAATTAAAATAAGAGAAACCTATTTCATCAAACTGGAAACCTACGGGAAATGGATGATCTCCTAGTAAAAATACACATTAATAACATGGACCCTAAAATAAGGAAAATACAAACAGATCCGTTACTCGTCCAGGGACTGTGCCCCCTGCTGACTGTCCCTCGGTTCTGGGGTTTCGTCTCTGGGGACAGGGAGCGGGGACAGGGGCAGGGCTGTCGGTGGGTGGACAAGCAATGGCCCGGCTCAACCCCTGACTCACGTGTGACCCTGGGTGAGTCCTGTCCGTCACGGAAGCTCTGAGAGATAAAAAGGGGAGAGGGGGACTTGGGAAGGCGAGGTTTAAACCTCCCCTAACCCTCTAACTGTGACCCCCTGGCCTCCAGCTTAACGCCAACCTCTAAACTCAAGCCCTAAATCCCAGCAACCCTACCCCAGGACCCAAGATCTTTGATCCCGACCCTTAAACTCTAAACCTTGACCCTGACCCTGACCCTGACCCCTGACCCTGGGGGTGAGGCTTCTGTCCCCCGTTACTCACCTCAGCTGTTGCCTTTTTTCTTGTGCTCTCTGCTCTTGTATCTTTCCCAGCAGCTCCTTTGTTAACAATTTTCTGTCAGAATTTTGTATCTTACTATTTGTTAGCACCATTTCTTAATCTGAGAAATGATAAAGCTGAGGTAAAAACAAGCTTAAGGAATCTTGTGCCCAGACCCAAACGCACAGCTTTGCGTCGCTGCCGAGCGAGTGCTGACGTTTCCACGGCAGGCGCGGGCTCCGGTGAGCAACGCCGCGGCTTGCAGGGGACCCTGCTGGAGGCTGAGGCCTGTGGGACGTGGGGCGAGCGCTGCGCTTCCGACTGCCTCTGCTCACATGTTTCCCGGGCCCCGTCTCACTCCGCTTGCTCATCTCCTTGCGCTTGGACATGGCCGTGCCCCTTTCGCTGGCTAGTGCAGGGGAGAAGACGAGACCATCCCAGCAGACGCCCCGAACGCCAGCGTGAGTCCTCTCTCCTCCACGCGGCAGCTGGTGCGACGCCGATGGCCCTCGGCCCAGGGCTGTGAGTTTGCACGACGGGTTGGAGCTCCCTCCCACCTGACCGTGAAGACCAGGTAGCTGCGGGAGAAGTTCCATGCGCCACCGAGATTTGGAGTGTTGGTTGGCCCGTGGAATCGGGCCTCCCCGGCTGCTGGGGGCCAAAGGTGGGTGGACCCCGGATGCGGGAAACAGGTGTGAAGAGTCTTCTTTGGAAGAAGCAGGGACTGTCATGTGCTACTGCAGTGGCTGTGGAACAAATAAAGAATATTTCATGAGAATAATGAGAAACTGGACTTTAGGACACGGCTCCAGTTTGCGTCGTGGAGATTCAAAAGCCTGGCAGTGCCTGTGGGGCAGGGGCAGTCGAGCTCAGCCATCGGGGCCCTACACCGATTGAGGGCGTCCCACACACCCACTCTCCATCCAAGGGTGGACGGCATCCTGGACCTGGACCTGGACCCCGTTCTCCGAGGCTCCGACAGAACAACCAGCTGCCCCCTGCGATGAGCTCCTGCAGGTGTGACCCAGGGTGTGACCCGGGGGCTCGGCTCCCATGCTCCCCTCAGGCTTTGGGGCAACGCCTGTGACTCTTCACAGACCTAACATTTGTCGAGTGTCCTGCAGTTCCCTCCTGTAGGTGAGGGAGCCCGACGGCGAGGGCCTCAGAGCCGGACTCGGAGTGAGCGGTGCGCTCAGAAGCAGAGGGTGCACGTCTGGGGCTGGTCGGGCCGCACGCGGCTACGCTGCTCGCACTGGCGGCGACAGGCTGGCCTGCCTCTTTGTTCCTCCCGCGGAAGCCGAGGGGGCGGTAAAGTGAGTCACAAGGGCGCCAGGGGAACAACAGCTAAGTAGAGCTTCATTAAGAATTTTGAGAGGGGCTTCCGGCCGGGATGGCGGCAGAGGGGGACGTGGCGCTCACATCAAAATCCCGTCTGAACTGCAGAGCGGCCCTCACCGGGAGGAGCCCGAGGTCTGGCTGAACAGAAGTTCTACAACTGGGGACACGCAGAAGAGGCCACCTTGAGACTGGTCAGAGGGGTGAAGACGAGAAACGGGCTGGTCCCACAGCCACGTGTGGCGGTTGGGCATCGAGGCGTGTCTCGGCTGCGGAGGCCCCTGGGGGTGGCGAGGGGTCCCGACCCACACCGGGCTCCCTAGCCCAGGGCTCCAGGGATGCAAAGAGGGCTCCCCACAACCTCTGGTTGTGGGAACCAGTGGGGACGGTGGCTCAGTGACACGAAAGATTACGGGAGTCACAGGTGTCCTCTTAAAGGACCCACGTGCAGACCAGCTGGTGACAGACTCCCTCTCTCTGAGCTCCGGCACCAGGGACACATGGGAGGGACTGAGTTGTCTGGCTTCAGGGCGAGGGCTGGAGGGGCAGCTTCCTCCCAGACAGAAGGGCGGGCAGAAGCCATCGTGTTTTGCTGAGCACCCCCCACCCCGCCTCGCCCTGCATGCAGACACAGGCGCCACCATATCTGAGTCTCCATCAACGTGACTAACACAGGTAGTCCTGCCCCTCCCAACGTGTGACCCACGCAAGCCGCCTCCAGTGGCCCTTCCACAAAAACGGCCTGTCTTGGCTCATGCGGCAGACTTTCCTAACATCTCTCATAGGTTCGCAAACCCCAAACAAGCAGCATCTGGCATCGGTATACCCCGTACCTCTTGCTGAGCAGCCCCCAGCCCAGAACTAAGGGCAGCTTGACTTCTCCCAGGCACCTCCAAGACCAGTGCAGGTAGAGGCCATCTGCAGATTGCTTGTTGGCTCCTGCCAGGTGCCCCCGGGCAGGGCACAGGCTGTGGCTGAACTTGACCTGTGGCTGAGCCCCTCCCAGGAGGCCCTGGGCTACAGGCCCAGTAGCCAGCTTTGGTCTGAGCTGAAGCACCACCCAGGGCCAGATCTGAGGACGGCACATCCAAAGGCAGAATGAGAAGGCACCAGCGCCCCACTAAAGTGAATCCTGCTCTGTGGGGTCAGCCCCTGCACACCACCTCCTCCACTGGTCACGGCCAGTCCTTGCAGACAATCACCCTGAGGGTCAGTCCCTCCCACTGACATGCGAACAGCAACCAGGACAACTACTGCATGAGAGCACACACGACCCACACAAGGGGCACACTGGGAGCACCTGGCTCAGGTGACCCCACAGGACACCTACTACATAAGGCCACTCAACTAAGACATAACAGTCCTACCTAATACATAGAAGCAAACACAGGGAGGCAGCCAAAATGGGAAGACAAATATGTCCCAAATGAAAGAATGGCACAGAGCTCCAGGAAAAAGAACTAAACGAGATGGAGACAAGCAACCTACCAGCTGCGGAGTTCAAAACACTGGTTATAATGATGCTCAATGAACTTAGGGGAAGAGCAGATAAACTCAGTGAGAACTTTAACAAAGAGGTAAAAAACATAAAAACAGAGATAGAAAACATAAAAAAGTCAGAAATGAAGAATACAATAACTGAAATGAAGAACACTATAGGAGGAATTAACAGTAGATTAAACGAAGCAGAAGATCGAATCAATGATTTAGAGGATAAGGTAGCAGAAAACATTCAAGCAGAACAGCAAAAAAAAAAATCCAAAACAATGAGGACAGTTTAAGGGGTCTCTGGGACAACATCACAGGGGAACCCGAAGGAGAAGAGAGCGAACAATAAATTGAAAACCTATTTCAAGAAATAATGACAGAAAACTTCCCTCACCTGGTAAAGGAAATGGGTATACAAGCCCAGGAAGCACAGAGTCCCAAACAAGATGAACACAAAGAGGCCCAGGCCAACACAAACGTAATTAAAATGCCGGAGGTTACAGACAAAATGAGACTCTTAAAAGCAGCGAGAGAAAGTCAGCAGTATTGTAATGACTGTGGTGTCAGGTGGGCTTCTGTGTGGAACTCCTTTGGAACTCACTTTAAGCGGCACTCCATTGTTTTCTTCATCTGGAAACTCATAAACTTCTTCTATGGAAAATACTCTTGATTCTTAAATTGACATATAGTTCACATACCATCCAATTCAGTCATTTGAGGTGTATAATTCAGTGGTATTTAGTTCATTCACAAGGTTGTACAATCATAAGACTACTTCATTCTAGAACGTTTGTGTCGCCCCATAAAGAAACCCTGACCCATCGGCAGTCGCCGCCCGCTCCTCCTTCCCCAGCCCCTGGCAACCACTGACCTACATAGACTTGCCAGTTCTGGACATTTCTACAGACGGACACAGACGCCCCGTGGTCTTTCGCGTCCGGCCTCTTTCACCGAGCACAGCGTCCTCGGAGTTCATCTGTGTCACAGCGTGGACCAGTCCTCCCTTCCCTTTACGGTGGAGTGACATCCCATTACACGATACGGCGCATTTTATTTATCGTTCGTCGGTTGGTAGACATTTGGGTGATTCCACCTCTGGCTATTATGAATCACATTGCCGTGAGCCTTTGTGCAAGGTTTTTGTGTGTACGTGTGTTTCCACTCTCTTGTGTAGATACTTAGGAGCAGAATTGATGGGTCAAATGGCTTTTTTAGAACCTGCAGACTAGTTTCCAAAGAAACTGCACCAATTTAAATTCCACTGATCATTTTAGAAATAGTTTTCTTCCTCCTATTTCCCTTTTCCCCTCTTTGTAGAATTCTGCTTAAACTGTGAGGATGAATCAGCAATCAACGCAGGTCCTTTAATAAATGACCCAAAAAGGAGATTCAGGCTCCGAGAGCGGGGTCTCTGCGCTCTGAATGGCTGGGCGCTTCTGGGGGACCAACGGCCGCGTTTCCGGGACAGTCCTGGGCAGCGCAGAGCTGTTGGTCACCTACCGTGACATAACCTCCACCACCAACGGGATTTTACCGGGTCAGAGTGTTTTCCAAGTTTTCATGCCCAGCACTGTTAAGTACTATCCTATATTTTGTTCAGAGTGCTTTCAGGCACATGCAGTGGAGTCTAATGGAGACCCCACTACCTGCATCCACCTTCCTAGAGTGGCCGACGTGCATGAAAAGGTGTTTGGAGTGCGTGCGGGTCCAGCCCGGTGCAGGTCCTGTCTGCACACACCGTGCTGTCTCCGTGGAGGTAAATTTACCCTGAGAATGTCGGGCTAAGAGCAAGGGGTCTCTCGACACCTTCTTGACTGGCGACCTTCTCACATGGCCCCTGAGGCATCATTGCCAATTGCGGTTTATTCCTTATTATTTTATGCCTCCCATCAATCACTTGGATCTAGCCCGGGCTTGCCACGGCCCTGCTCGAGGTGGGGGACTTGCAGCAACCTGAACACGGCTCTCCTGATTAAAGATAAATTCCCTTCCAGTGCTGACAGAGCGTGAAAAAGGCTGAAGCGACAGGAAAGGCTTGGCACCGGGGACGGAAGCGTGACGGGGCCGGGCTGGGCGCCGGGCGGAGGGCAGAGCCCATTCTCACTGACTCATGGCTTTACTCAGGGGAGCGGTGACACCTGGGGCTTTTCTGGGCAGCTCCTTACTCTGCGTGTTTATTTTAATTTTCTTCCATCACCTTTTGTCGACTGAGCACACCGGTAAGGGGGGCGTGGAGGCAGGAAGGGTAGGATGAAGTCCACATCTAGCACTTACTGGACGTCTGCTGGAGACGGCCCATCACGAAACGCTAACTGCCTGAGACGGTGACAGACCAGCCAGGCCGGCAGCCGCGGTGCCCCCGTGAAGGGTCCTTCCCAAAGGAGCCGAGTTCCGCAGCCAGGCCTCTCAGCAGCACCACGTGCCCTCAACGCACACGCACGCACATGTCCCCTCGGTGCATGCACACGCATGCTCACACACACGCACGTGCCCTCAACGCACACGCACGCACATGTCCCCTCGGTGCATGCACACGCATGCTCACACACACGCACGTGCCCTCAACGCACACGCACGCACATGTCCCCTCGGTGCAGGCACACGCATGCTCACACACACGCACATGCCCTCAACGCACACACACGCACATGTCCCCTCGGTGCATGCACACGCATGCTCACACATACGCACGTGCCCTCAACGCACACACATGCACATGTCCCCTCGGTGCATGCACATGCATGCTCACACACACGCGCGTGCCCTCAACGCACACACACACACGCACATGTCCCCTCGGTGCATGCACACGCATGCTCACACACACGCACGTGCCCTCAACGCACACACATGCACATGTCCCCTCGGTGCATGCACACGCATGCTCACACACACGCACGTGCCCTCAACGCACACACACGCACATGTCCCCTCGGTGCATGCACACGCATGCTCACACACACGCGCATGCCCTCAATGCACACACACACGCTCCCACATGCACACACGTGCCACATGGGCACACACACATGCTCACACATGCACACACGTCGCATGGGTGCACACACTGCTCCACATCAGCTGTCAGTCATATCCTCAGAGGGACCAGTGTCGGCTAACTGTGAGCTCTCGGGAGCCTCCCACTCCGGCTCCCGCCTCCACTGCGCTCAGGGACCCCGGCCCTCGGGCTCCGACGCACCTTCCCCAGCCTCGAGCGGCGACTCCCACTTAACCTGTCGGGCAGGGAGCAGCACAGAGCGTGGTCAGCACCGCAGCGTCGAGCAAGGGGACCTGGACGCAGACTCGGGTCTGTGGGTCGCTGGTCGTGTGACCGCAGGCCTGCGGGTCCCTCTCAGCAGCCCCCATCCTGTCACCTTCTGTGACCACAACTGCGGCTGATCGCGGAGTGCGCAGCTTCGGGGACCAGAGAACACGAGGTGCCCGGAGCTTCGGCGCCTGCGCGGCGTCCACGCGGCCTCGTCGGCCGGTTTGTCTGCCTTTGCTGTCAATCACACTGACTGCTTTGCAGTCTTTGCCTCGGTTTCCCTCCAGGAAACATCGGGGGAGAAGAGCCTGATGCTCCCCCCTAGGCCGAGAGGGGGGGATGCCGAGGACAGACGTGACCCCACGGGCGGCTTCCAGGCTCCTGTGATCAAGACGCTCTGTACCCAGCCACCTACCACGCAGGGCTTGGGCCTAACCCGGCTCCTTCTCAGCAAGTCTGTCTCTCCGTGGGCTCTCTCCTCAGCACGGGTCACCCCGTCCCCAAGGCCGGGACCCTTCACGTAAACGCGCCTAAAAGGCTTTGACCATCTGCCCCAGACGCCCGGCCATTACACGTTTTAGAACTTCTTATTCTGGAAGCCGAGCTATTTAACCGTAACTGATCTGAGGAGCGTTACGTGGGGCAAAGGGCGCACCAGCGACGGGCTAGGTTCCTGGCTGATAATCGGTCGGTTCAGGGAGATGAACTGGGGCGCCCAGGCGTCTGAGGAAGGGTAGAGACTGTCTCATCCGCATAGAAACATGCTTCATTAAAAAGGGAGAATAAACCGTAACGGCAAAGTAATACCGCCCACGCAAGCCGGCCCGTTACAGAGGGGAGAAGGGCTCAGGGAAGCAGTGAATTCCTTTTCCTTTAAGGAAAGCAACAGACAGAAATCGGGGGTGTATACAAGGCTGATTGATCATTTCCCAAACACCTTACGCAGGTCTGGTTTTGAGTCATCCTCGCGCTAAGTAAGAATCTCGGCCTCGGGAAACGATACCTGTGTGTGCTTCGATTGTACCGCCCGGGCCCCCGAGTGAGGCTCACACCTGTCACCAAGCCCTGGCTGGTCCCCTTCTCACAGGCACCTGCACTGCAGAAGCACGGGAAGCACACGGCGTGGGGGCTTTGGGGACGCACACCACAGAGAAGTCCGCCCACACTTGAAAGGCACCCAAACCTGTCAGATGGACCTCAGGGCGTGGAGAAGATGAACTAGGAGGAGAATCAGAAATCAGAAGCTCACGGAAGGCTGCGCTGGAATTCTGTGAGTCGCAGCCGCAGGACCCGCCGAGGCCCAAGCACTGTGCCTTCTCCTTTCCTGTCTCGAGGTGGCAAACACCCTGTGTCTGTCACTCCCCGAGATCAAACAGCACGAGGACTGGCATTCCGCACTCAGGGATACTTCTACGCGGCGATTTCTTAAAAAACAGAACTAATGGGTCAGGGGAGTGATCTAGTCCCTTTCTTGACCACCTAAGTTTTTACTTCCATTTTCTACACGTTTCGGGGTCTGCGGCTAACGAGAATAAGAGCAGCTACGGCGCTGCCCATGTTAAGGTCAAGGGAATGTAACGCTTTGAAGGACAATGAAGGGGACAGGGAGGGACTCAGAACCCTGTGAAACGAAAGCAAGAAGAACCGCAAGGACCACAGTGTAACCCGGTGCCACAGAAAAAGTGGGGGGACTCCTGGGTGCGAGCCGTCGATGTGCCGGGGACCGGCTCTCTCCGGCGAACCCGCCACGCTCGTGTTTAACATCCGGCATAAAACGAAGCAGGGACGTCACCCCGCATCTGCTCCAGGTGTGACAGGGTGAGTTTGTGGAGTCGCACACGGACGCCCCAAATCAGAGAGGCATCCCGGGGAAATGGGCACACCGTGTGATCCTGAGCAGTGGACACGACCGAGGACCCGACCCCCCCCCACGCCCCCTGTGCCCGTGGCACGCGCAGCTCACAACCCTCGTGACGGGCGCGTCTTTCCAACGACCCAGCGGGGCCTGGGCACGAGGCCCCGATTGCAAACAGGGCCCTCGCCGGGTATCTGTGACGGCGAGTTCTCCTCCCGCGGTGTGCATGTCGGGATGTTTATTTCTGGAAACTCTGGCGCCCGGCGAGCACCCGAGCGACGCCGGCCGAGTGCGGAGGCTCCCTCCTCCTTCAAGCCAGGCCCCTGCGCGCAGCCACACGGGTGCCACACAGCCGCATGGCCACAGGGTGCTGTGCTCCCCGCCGCCCAGCCGCTCGCAGAGCTCGCTCTGGGTCCGCTTCCTTCTCACCTGCAAAACAGTCGCTGACGTGCGGCCTGGACAGCACCAGGACCTTGGCCTTCTCTTTTCCTTAAATTATGGCTGTCGAGCTCTCTGGAGCTCCAGAGTGAACCTACGTGGTTCCTCTTCCTCTGCGCCTGTGGCCATTTCCTGTCTCTCTGCAGTGAGCAGCGGCCACTGAAGCTGGTCCCGCCCGCCCCCCGGGGAGCCAGGTGCTCGGCCTCCAGCCACTCTCTGGCTCCTGCCCAGCTGGCCCCCCACGGGCGCGACCAGCCCCGCTCCGGCCTCACGCGGCCCGGCTCGCTTTGCCTCTCGAGTTCTCTTGATTTCTACGTTCGAAACGCGTGTCTCTTACACAGAACTGTCAACGCAGGCTGGGCGGCCCGCGGCATCGCCGTCACCCAGCAGGTGGTGACGGGGACTCAGCGTGGGACACTGTGTCAGAGCGGCTTCGGTCTCGACCCGCTGAGCGGAGCTGTGGCCTGGAGGAGTCAGTGACCCTTCCTCTCAGCGCCCGCTGGCATCGCTGTCACAGCCGCAGAGACTGGAGCAGCCTGGGGCGGCACACGGCTCCAGCTCTCGCCTGGCCGCGTCCCTCCTCGGACCCTGGTGGCCTCAGCGGTCCCACGCGAGGCCGCGTGGCGCTGGGCAGGGTCCCCCACCGGGCGGAAGGGCCCCCGCGGCCCTCGATCAGGGTAGGAGAGACGATGATTCCAGTGCTCTCGAAGCAGCTTCCAGCCTGGCCCTCCCCATTCACGGGACCTGAAGTTTTTCCCAGGAAGGGACTCAGAGCGAACCAGGGAGTCAATTGGCCACCCACCAATGCTCGTCTTCCCGAGGCCCAGGACATGGAGGGCCTGCCGCCCAGGCCGGGCACCTCCTGGAGGACGGCAGCGGGGGGTCGTGATTTCTTTCTTCATACGATATTATACCAGTTCAGATGCGCCACACCGCGATTTGACGTTTATGTACCTTATGACGTGATCACCACAGTAAGCCTCGTAATGATCTGTCACCACACGAGGTCACATCATCGACTGTCTGATGAACTTTCCAGCCCCCGACTTCCTCTGTGCCTGGAAGTTAGTGCCTCTTAATCCTCCTCACCTCTGGCGACCACCGGTCTGTTCTTTGTGAGTCCGGTTTCTGTTTGGGGTTTTTTTTTAATACCACGTAGAAGTGAAATCATATGGCATTGTCTCCATCTGACTTACTTCACTCAGCACAACACCCTCTAGGTCCGTGTCGTTGCAGACGGCAAGGTTTCGTTCCTTTTCGTGGCTGAGTAATAGTCCGTTGTAAATATTGACCGCCTCTTCTTTATCCAGTCTATTAGGTTGCTTCCATGTCTTGGCTGTTGTAAATAATGCTGAATGAACATGGCGCTGCATGTATCTTTTCAAATTAGCGCTTTCATTTTCTTTGGATAAATACCCAGGAATGGAAGTGCTGGGTCATATGGCAGCTCTATTTTTAATTTTTAGAGGAACCTCCATGGCCATTCTGGCAGGTGTGAGGTGATATCTCATTGCAGTTTTGATTTGCATTTCCCTGATGATCAGTGACATTGAGCATCTTTTCACATGTCTGTTGACCATCTGTATGTCCTCTTTGGAGAAATGTCAGTTCCGGTCCTCTCCCCATTTTGCATTTGGATTTTTTGGGGGGTTAAATTGTATAAGTTCTTTGTATATTTTGGATATTAACCCCTTACTGGATATATCTTTTATAACAGCTTCTCTCACCAGTTGGTGCTTTTTGTTGATGGTTTCTTGGCTGTGCAAAAGCCTTTTAGTTTGATCTAGTCCAAATTGTTATTTTTTCTTGTGTTGCCCTTGCGCAAAGAGGTACATCCAGAAAAATATTGCTAAGGTATGTCAAAGAGTTTGCTGCCCATGTTGTCTTCTAGGAGTTTCATGGTTTTAGGTCTTGCATTTAAGTCTTAAATTCATTTTGAGTTTCTTTTGTATCTAGTGTAATAAATGATCAGCATCTATTTTTCACATGTGTCTGTCCAGTTTTCCCAACACCACTCTTATTGAGGACACGGCCGTTACCCCATTGCACGCTCTCGCCTCCTTTGTCGTGGATTAAATGCCCGCGTCGGTGTGGGTTTGTTTCTGGGCTCTCTATGCTGCTCACTGATCCGCGTGTCTGTTTCTGTGTCAGCACCGTACTGTCTTGACTACGGTAGCTTTGGGCTATAACCTGAAATCAAGGAGCGATTGAAAGCATGATATCTCCAGCTTTGTTCTTCTTCCTCAAGACTGCTTGGGCTACTCGGGGTCTTTTGTGGGGGAACCACACGATTCTAATGTCGCTTCCAGCCTTACCAGTCTGTGGTCCTGGCTGAGCGGGTCTCTGCCATCTCAGCAGATGCCCACGCGGACATGCTCTCTCTCTGGCACCTCACACGCCCGCAGGGAAAGCTGAGTGAGAACCCCGGACACTCTGCACACACGCCCCTTCTGCACGGTGGATGCTACAGTCCCGACCCGCTAAGCAGCTCGGAGAAGAACATGGTCCTCCACTCTGGGCAATGTCAGCGGCTCGTCCCAGCCCGAGCCCTGCTGGCTCCTCCACGGCCGTGTCACTCACGGGAGCACCGCCCCTCAGCAGGCCGGCCCGGCCTGGGAGTCATGGCTCATTAGCTGTATCGACTCTTTTTATTCTTTTCCTGTTTGGAAAGTGGACTTCTAAGAGACAAGGGAAGGCAGGCAGCCTCCTACGACCACCTTCTGGCCAGATGCAGACCAGGTCCCGAGCCCCATTTGTAACGTGTTCTGCTTTTGTTTTGTTTAGATGTCCAAGCTTTAAGCTGCCAGGGTAAAGGACCTCCAGGGATTGAAATAAACCTCTCAGCAGAAAAATACGCCACTTATAATTTACATGCTTCCTTCGCTGTTGCTAGATTCTTTATATGATTCGGACTTTGGGTTCCATTACGGCTCACACAGATCGGCCTCCCTTGCTGTATCACCCCTCTCTGTCATCATCTGCCCATCTACCTACTATTTATTATCTACCTATCCATCCTCACCAAAGGTCTGACCCTCTTACCAGCGGGCGAGCATGTCACGGTAGGGAGCTTAGGGACCCTATGCCCAGCGCAGAACTTGGCTCCTCAATCACTGCAGGTGGGTGAGCTCTGCTCACTGCCATCGGTGGCTTGTCCTGGACTGAAGTCACTGCTGCTCAGGAGCATGGCTGCTGCGGCACC
>NW_006434835.1:30662-36513 GCF_000325575.1 Pteropus alecto
GGTGCTTGCAGGCAGGAACCATGTCTGTTTCTGGGGTTCATTTCTCTTTAAGGAGACTAATATTCTATTTTGAATGAGAGATGAAGGGTTATTAATGGATTACTAATTCTCCCCTTTAGGAAGCATTTCACTTTAATGACAATGTTCGAGCAGAGAACATGACAACGACAATGAGCTGTGGAATCCGGGGCCTCACAGCAATTACGATGGTCACGTTACCCAGCGAGGTGCATTTCCTGTCATCGCTGCTCCGGAAGCGTCTGCAACCCGAGCTATAAGCTCTTGCCTGAGAACACAGTTTCTTTCTTATTCCATATTTCTAACCCGGAACATTTAAATATCATGTAGATCTATTTATTTCATTGCTAAAAACACGAGCAAAATTCAAACACGAACCACTGTGCAACCCTTCACTGCTTCCGGTTTCCCTGAGTTTCCACAAAGGGCGACTGAGAGGTGAGACTCATCTACCCAAGGAGGAGAAGGCGACCGTGGGAGACCGAGCCCGAGGCCGCAGAGGCGGCTCCGCGCGGTTAAGCAGACTGACCGGACCTGACCATCGTCCCCGCGGAGGCGCAGTGAGTCCCCCGCTGTCCCGGAGGACGCCTCCCTGGGGCCGCTGGAGCATCTGGCAGAGCCGCCGACGGGGCTCGGAAGAGAGTCAGGGCGGATCCGCCTTCCCGCTGCCTCGCTCCGGCCAGCGCCGGGCCGAGCGGACCTCGGAGCCCACTGAGCTCGTCCGCCTTCCCCGTGAGCCGACGCGAAGGGTCGCGACCGGCTCTGATTTCATCCTTGTGCTCATTTTCCGGCGATGATAGGAATAAAACATGGAGAAAAAAACCATTCAAAGCAAAAGGCTGATGAAGCAATGAAAGGAAAATCTGTCCTAAATATTCCAAACCGTCGTCACTGCGCCGTCTCCAGGGAGGTCTGGGGACCCGGACCCACGCGACTGGCCCACGACCGCCTGGGCGTTCGCGCCTCGCGTCCGCTGATGGACGAGACGGTACGAGGCAGGGAGGGAAGAAACAAGGTGCGAGGAGTCGCCCAGGCGCGGATCCGCTTCGGCGGTGTTCGCGCGGCGCAAGTTCACGAACTCGTCTCAGTCAGTGAAAAAACCCTTTATTTCTCTGATACGGGCACACGACGGTGCGCTCCGGGCGCAAGCGCGCGTCAGAGCTTGATGGTCTTAAGGGGAAACCGATTTAAACATTATTTCTCATCCGTCGTGGGACGGCGAGTCCGCGCGTTTTGACCTAAGACAAACCCGAGCCGGGTTTCGGGTCCCCCTGTTCTGACAGGAGCGGGGCCCGGAGCCGCTGTATCGACCGCGTCCGCACATAAAACAGACGGGCACCTGCGCGCGGCAAAACCGGGTCCACGACCCGGCCCTTCAGGCCGCTGCTCTCGGCTCCCGCATCTTTTTTTTCAACTGAGCGCAACCCAGGTAACTGCAAAACGGCAGCATTTTTAGCGGAACAACTTGGGGGGCGGGGTTCGGATTCTTAGCGCAGGGAACCTGCTCTCAAGCGGAGCCCGCCCGGAGGGAGGCGGCCTGTCCGCGGGGCCCCCGAGAACGCGGATCCGGGACTCGCAGACGCGTCATTACGGGACAGAGACGGAGACAGAGACAGAGACGGAGACAGAGACAGAGACGGAGACGGAGACGGAGACGGAGACGGAGACGGAGACGGAGACGGAGACGGAGACGGAGACAGCGCGCGGCACCGAGCGGCGGACGCTCCGCTCAGGGCAGAAGGTGAAAAGACGACAGAACGACAAATACGAAAAGGTTCCCATGAGAAAATGGAGAAAACGAGAAAGGAGGGAATGATTTACAAATATGTCGTCAAAGCCAAAGCTGCATGAAAAATGATCTGAAGACCAGTAACTGTGTAAAAATAAATATTTCAGTAACTCAAAGACCTACTCTCACAGTGAACGGTTAAAACATAGAATACGATATTAAACATGCACGAGGAAAACAAAACGAATCGCTTAAAACTATTATACCACTGAGACACCCCTGTCTCTCCCTCCCGTGTTCTCTCCGTAACCATTTTGTTCGTGAAGAGAGATTTTGATGAAACGCGGAGCTGTGTCGTGGGCGCCGGTGACGCAAAAAACTGCGACCCCCGCGGCCAGCCGTCCTGGGGCGGGGCCGCCTTCCCGCCATCACAGAACTTTGATTCAAACGCGCCCATCCGTCCAGGTGACCCACAGCGGCCACCACCGTGGCGCGCCTCGTTTTCAGGCTCTTTGCCTGTTTTTCTTCTTGAAATCCATGTGGCGAGACAGCATGCGGGGCAGGAAGACGCGAGATCCTTGTAAGCAGCCTCGCGGGCCTGCAGGTCCCTCGGACAGAGAGACATCTCGAGGGCCACCAGTCCTAGGGCGCCACCTCGGCTGCTTCCTGCCGCGTGAGGGCCACGGTCCCATCTTCTCTGCAGTTTCAGATTCACACTTCTTCAGGGGGTTCTTTGTTCCTGGGGAAAAGAGCAACCGTGGGGTCACCTGGGTGCACTGGACAGGACCTGCGGCAGTGAGGACAGCCCTGGGTCCCAAGTCACCCCCACATGCTTCAGGGAGCCCCGGCGCTGGGAGGGTTCCCGGGGAGTGAAAAAAGCAGCAGACCAACACCAGTCTAGGCTCAAGGTTAAGGCCACACATTATACTTCAAAGTCTTCAGTCTTGTGATACTTTCTGCACTTTACAGCATCTCCTTTTTGCATTTTACAGTTTGAGAAGAGCTTTCATCCGAACAAAACACATATCCATCTCCCCGCAGGCCTTTCTCCGGACCTTAGAAATTCCTGTTTGCCCCTAACCACTCCTGGGGCCGTAGGGACAGTGCTGTCACAGAGTGACCAGCACAGCAGAAACCAGGCAGGCCACAGGTGCTGATCCGCAGGAGGCAGACACAGTGCACCCTTCACCCCTTCCCCAGCGGAACCTCTCCGGGGAGGCTGGGGGCTGGCCCGGGGCTCGGGCCACTCGTGTGCCTAAGGGGCTCCAGAGAGGGGCTGCAGGGCGAGTGGCTGCTGCCCAGAGGGAGCGGAGAGGCAGGAGGCCCAGTGTGTCCGCTCCTCCCCCACGGCGTCTTCGCAGAAAGTGAGACATGGCGCTGTCCCCTCAGTGCTGGGGGCGCAGGTGTTCCTTTTTATCAAAGAGCAGTGTGCAGACAGCCGCGGAACATCTGAGATTTCTGTCTTGACATTAAACAACGTCATTCCCGAATAACCTGAAGGACAAGTTCCCATTCTTTTCTAACGACATGAAAATCAGTAACATATATTCTTTGGAAAAGACAGAAAACCAGAGACCTAATTTGAGCAGGCCTGTCATCTGAATGAACCGAAGCACAGGAAGATGACTAACCACCACCAGATGGCAAGAGCGATGTTCATGAATTAGACGCTGGGAAGAGAACACGTGGCACTGTCTATGACTCAGGCGCCCGGCGGGTGTGGCACGGAGTCATCCAGCTCTGAACTCTCAACTCTGAAAAGCAAACACCCTCATCCTATGGGCAATAAACCTATGAACTTGGTATTTAATTCCGGGTGGTGTATTTTCATTTTAACTGATAATATCTCCATTTACCAAGGGGACGAAAACCTCATATAAAATACATTTGTTTTCTTTTTCACTTAGAACACATGCCTTTGCTCATCTCAAATTTTCTGAAATTTTCATGAAACCCTAAAACTAATCTGTGTGGATTCCAACACACGCCCTGCTAGACTGCAGGACGCTCACAGCTTGCACCTTGCTGCCCCAGGTTCCAGAGCGACTGGACTAGTCTCAGACGAGTGACCCTGTGAGGAAGAGTCGGCTGCCTTTTCCCGTGAGCTCCCATTCACCCCTTGCCTGTGCGGGGAAAGGCCCGGCTCTGGGTCCTGCTCCTGCGCTGCAGGGGACATGCCTGCAGGCCCCGGCCATGGCGGGGGCAGGGAGGAAGCAGCCTGGGCTAGGCGGGG
This sequence comes from Pteropus alecto, assembly GCF_000325575.1. Classification (NCBI taxonomy): domain Eukaryota; kingdom Metazoa; phylum Chordata; class Mammalia; order Chiroptera; family Pteropodidae; genus Pteropus; species Pteropus alecto. The sequence goes on from NW_006434835.1 coordinate 34,643, forward strand.
TGGGGGTGGCCGGAGCAGGCCCAGGACACTTGTTTCATCCTTCCCGCCCTCTGACTGAAGCACTAGGTCTCCTGGTTGAAGTTTCAGGAACCCAGCTGTGTTTTAGATCAAGGGGAGTAAATTTGTGAAGCAAATATTTACAGTGCTGGTGACTGCTGAGGACGGACAGAAAACTGGGCAGTCTCCCTTCTCTGAGCAATACTAAGAAACAGATCAGGAGGCGGGCGACACCGACCTCGCTGGGACAGACAGGACTAAGAGGAAGGAGAGGGTGAGTCACAGGGAGCCCCCGCGCGGATTCACCCTCAGCAGTCTCCCCGTTCTGCTGTGACCTCCCTGTCACTCCTCGTCACAAGCGCAAGGTCTCGGGCTGACGGCTCCAACCTAAAAGGGCCTTGGGAAGGCCACTTTGTGAGCTGACCCTAAGTCCTCCTTTAGGTCACCCCTCGACGCGGAGCCCTGGGGGTGGGCCGGCCCGGGGGGCTCAGGGCTGTGCTTTCCCGTCACGTAGTCTGGCTCCCTCCTGTACTCAGCGCCCTGCCTGCCCCGCGCCTGGGACAGCGTGGGCTGGCGACCTGGAGGGACCGTGTTCATAAATCCACATTCACACCCTCCAGTTCTCCTTTTCTGGGTTCCAGTCGCGGAGACACAGACGCCTGTCTCTGCAGACCACCTGCCTCTGCAGACCACCTGCCTCTGCAGACCACATGCCTCTGCAGACCACAACCCACGCACCGTGCGCTGTGGCCGACGGAAGCCCACGCCCCGAGTGCCACGTGATGACGGAACAGGACAGGCCCCTCAAGTCCCAGCTTGCTGTGCTGTGCGCTCAGCCATGACCCCCTGGGACCAGGCCGGGCCCCAAAAACTTCCACCCTCCACACCAAGGTTTTCACGGCGTCTCCAAACGCATCTCAGTTCAAAGAGACAATCTGAAAAATGCAAGTTAATGTTATTTTTTGTTATTTGTTCTTAAATTCTGGCTACCTATATACATTCTTTGGGGTCTTAGGCTAGTGGAGAATAATCTTCAAATATTGAGGAAGAACTTAAGTCGCTGTCCTTCCGAGCTCTCAGGAAGCAGCGACCCAGTCTCCCTGGTTCACTCCCGCTCTGCACTAAGGGAACCGTTCAGGCATTTTTCAGTCCCCAACACAGGTGAGCTGCGGACAGACACGTCTGTGGATCGCCCCGCCCACCACTTTGCCAGTGTATTCACCTACTTTCTCTCAAGGGCAGACGAAGCACTTTCATCGCGTGGCTTTCTGTTCGTCTACAGCCACCGGCCACTGAAGGGTAAGGGGAGAAAAGGTGTCCGACGTTTACAGTCTTGGTTCCCAGAGAGAACCCTGGGAAAATTCGGTCTCCTTGCCCTTCGTGATCCCAGGACATGCCCCCCCCACCCACGCACCGTGCGGGCAGGGAGCACGGGTGACAGGAAGGAGCGACGCTCCTTAGCTCCTCAGGGAGCAAGACCTTGAGGTCAGCCCAGCAGCCCCGGCTCCCGGCACGCGGGGGCAGAGGCACCAGGGCTGTGGAGTCGCAGCCCGAGGGCCCCTGAGACGCTAGGGATAACCTGGCGCCCCACTCCGCAGACCCGAGCTCCCTGTGACCCAGGCTGCTCAGCGGCTCTCCTTAGAAAGCTGTCAAAACGACTGAAGACAAGTTTAGTCAAACGGATCTTTCCGGCTACACTAATGCCCGGCTGCTGACAAGGCCCTGCGGGGGACCTGTCTGCACCGGCCGGGCGGCCACCCACAAGGCAATTCCCACCAGAGCCAGGGGACAGCGGCGGCCGAGGGCGCAACCGCCTCTGCCGCTTCCGCTCCCCCAACAGCAAAGCCCACCGGGAGGGCCGGGGGAGGGCCGCG
>NW_006434835.1:37826-39051 GCF_000325575.1 Pteropus alecto
AGGCCCCCTCACCCCATCTCCCTGGCACCCTCACCCCACCTCCCAGGCCCTCGCCCGCCACCTCACCGGCTCAGGGCCGGGAGACCGGGAGGGGACCGAGTTCGTTCAGCCCCACAGCCGGCCACCTCCTCCCTGGCCAGGGACGGCCGTGGGTCACCCCTGGACGCCGGCATTTCCGGAGCGGGGGAGGCAAAGACAACGGGCTCCCTGGCAGGTGTCTCTGGTCCTCTGAAGTGTTAAACTGACCTCAGCGTGTTTGGAAACTTCTGATTTTAATTTCCTAAGTCTCTATCTGAGCAGAGTTTTAGTTTCAGAAAGCAAACGCATCACAGGAGAGGCTCGGTGAATGTGTCGGGTAGAAAGAGCCCAGAATCCGCAGGGACCTGGACGGTCCCAGACTCGGTTCCCGGCGGGCCATGGCCCTAACGAGCCCGGGCGCTCGGTGCCGGGGCTCAGAGAGCAGCTGGCGCAGCGACGCTCTGTGGGTTTGGGAAAAGCCCGAGCAAATGCCCAGAAAGACTGCTGTTCTCACCGTAACCAAGGCTACGGGAAACCACGGGGTTCACAAGCCAGTGGATCAGCTTGGGAATGCTGAGTGCAAGAGAAACCGCTTCCAAAATTCCATTCTCCAGAGCTGGACGGAGGACTACAAACATCTGCCAGAGCGAGATGTCCGTGTTATTTATCTCTCGTGTTAAGTGAGGCCAACTCAAAGCCGAGCTGACCTTTCAAGGTTGTGGTTGACTGCTCCTCCTGCAAGCTCAACACCTGGCCCATCCTGGCGGGGAAGAGGGGGCCCGAGGTCTAGGTCTGGTTTTGTTTCCGGAAAAGCATTCTGAATGCCAGTGAGCACCAAGGGGCTGGTGGTGAGCCAGCAGGTACAGCGACTAAATAAACTCAACCAAGGTTTGGCACACCCGTGCCAGCCCCAAACCAGCCCCAAACCAGCCCCAAACCAGCCACGGAAGATCACAGAACAGCAGCAGGGCTGTCCCCAATGGGCTTTAGGAACTTAGTCCCTGTGAGGCCAAATCCACAGCCAGAGAGAGAAGTACAAGACACCAGGTCTCCTGGCAAGCAGACTAATGGGAAGAGCTGACTGTGGTCCTTTAGGTGAAGGCAAGGGGTTCACATATATGGTCGAATCAAGACCAACACAGCCTACTGTGTGGGGGGGTGTTGGGCAGGGAGTGCCTGGAGCCTGAAGGGCAGCCAAAGATGAGGG
>NW_006434835.1:39083-41831 GCF_000325575.1 Pteropus alecto
ATGTGATCAACTGTGACCACCACTACAGGGAGACCGGGGACACATAGCCGCTAGAGGCTCTGCCCTGGTGTGGGTTTAGTGCATGACAGGTACAGACGAGGGCGTCCGCGGAGTTAGTAGGAATGGGTGGTGAACAGTGGACGATGCGAAAGCGGGAAATCTGGTGGGACAATGGGACAATAAGCTGGGACAATGGCCAACAGGAAGATGCTGCTTTGGTTAGCGAGAGGTGATCATATTACAAACGCAAAACCAACCTGTCGTGAACATGCGCGTGAAGAGAAGGTGACTAGTGGCCAAAGTACTTGCGGAGGGAAAGGCAACATGAGCCAGGCCTGAAACTGGACTCTGCAGTCCAAAGACAAAGCAGCGAAATCGAGCATGAGCTCAGTTTATCTCTCAGCACAGAAAAACAGACCACGTGATGCCGCGTTTCCCACCAGCACGCAGGGCCCCCTGTGGGGCGCTGTTAGCGGACTCCACAGGAGGAAAATCAAGGAAGATACCTAAAAAAGAAGATGCTCAGTTCTCTCTAAGGTGAGGAACATCCGATAATACTCTAGATAAATACCTGTAACCAAAGTGAGAGTGAAGTATGTTTCGCAGCGTAAGAGCGAATCGGGTTGTTTTCTAAACGTAGTAATTAAGTCAATGAAGCAAAATAAATAAACCCTCAAAACTTAGTTAAAATCCAGCTGTCGGAACGTCCTTAGTTTATGTGGTGGCAGAGCCGCAGGCGAAATCTCCGGTGTCCCATGTCACCACCGTAATCTGGTCCCAGTAGCTCAGGCTGGAGATCTCAGGAAATTCTTTTACAGGCGAAATGTCCAATTTTCAGGAAGTACCCTCGTCTTTTTCATTCCTTCTCTCTCTACTGTTTAAGAAGAATGAGCCTCGGGTATGAAATGTCCACGCAGCATTAACTGTTTTTCCCTTTTAATCGAAGCAGGTCTCGGCGATGACACGGAAAGTTCTAGTGCTAGGGAAGATGCTGGAGGGCAGCCGTCAGCGCGACGCGGCCCACACGTCTTCCTCCCCTGTGGGGCGCACAGGCCCCGTCGAGTGCTCCCCAGGACGCGCTCCCTCCGCTGACCGCCCAGCCGGACCGCGGCTTTAAAACCGAACATCCTCAGCCAAGTGTGTGAAGTTACATCAAAATAAAGCAGCCTTCCATTGTAACAGACGGACGTCAGCTAGAAATGACCACATAGTCAAGGCCATCGATGCCGGCAGCCGACCAGACTAGGGGAAGCTGAGACGCGTGCTTCTTTAAATATTTCACAGGATTGTAACGAAAAGAGGACACTTCCTTGGGAGAGATTGCTTACTATCCACCCAGTGGGAGAGACTAGAAGTTATTTGCATATCTCTCTATTATTTTTGAAGTTTATTTTTCTCATTCCAAATGTTACAAAACAGTTATTGCCACGACACCAGTCTGTGTGCACAGGGCGCCTGGTCCCCGCGCTGCCTGCTTCAGCCTGAGCCCTTCGAGTGGGTGCCTGGGGGCCGCGCTTGTGCCGCCCTCCCGGTGCCCCCTCCTCTGCGTCCCTCACTCTCCCTGTGACTCTGTCCAGAGTCCCACTCACAGGAAACGTGACAGCTCATCGCCTGCCTGGTACTGCCAGGTGTGTCGTTTCAAAGCAGCATGCGACTTCGTTTTTCAACCACATTCTGTAGGTTCCTCAAGATCGGAACCTTTGCTTTTGCAGATCTGAATCCCTAACGACTAGCAGAGGATCTGCATTCAGTACGCAACCCGTAGCAGTTTGTCAGGTAACTTGTAATGGTATTTTCCTGGTCAATTATGACATCTCTGCTTTCAGCTACTTCTTTAAAACGAACTCATTAAAATTTATCACTCAGATGTTTACTATAACAACACGTTTTTGTTTGTTTCGATCCATAATCAGAAGTTAAATTACATTGTCGTATATTTGTTTACAAAACTGGACGTCTGTTTTCACGCACAGATAATGGCAAATCCCTGAATCTAATTATAAAGTTTAACTTTAAAAATTATTAAATTCCAATCTTTGATGCATGGGTTCTTTGCCTTCTTTTATTCAAACTGAGGATTTTGAAAAATGACAGTTACTTAATTGCTTTTTTCTAGTTATAATGCAAAGCTATGTTACCGTAATATTAATGAATGAATCTAGAATTTAAGGTAAATAGCATAAAAATTGGTATAATTTTTCCAGCTGAGTTCGTGAAAATGTAAATTATTTTCTCCATCAAAAACCACTTTCATTTCTAATAGAATCGCTGCACAAAGTGTTTCCTGCAGTTCTTACTAAGGCCTCCCAGAAGGCCTGGTCCCCGTGGGTTTGGCCATGATCTCTGTCGGCCTGGCACAGCCCCCGTTATGCCTGTGGTTCTGGCATAATTATTAATTCTGCTCCTTTTCCTGAAGATAGGCAAACATCTTAGTCTGAATGACAACCTATATGGTCTCTCTAGTCATAATGTCAGCTCTAACCAACTGTGTGAACTTACACAGGTCAACGAACTACTGGGCTCAATTTTCCATTTTCCGGATGAGGAGGCCGCTGTGGGTGACAGCCGGGTTCTGTCCTGCTCCACCGTCATGACTTGTGAAGGAAGCATGAGTAGGTCTGAACGACGATGTTTCTTATAATTTTCTAGTTCACGGGAAAACAAACTTTCTCACTGAAGAAATTCCCAGAAAGACTTCATTAAAACAGCCCCTTAAAAGAAAACAAAACTGCAAATGCTGCTCCCTGT
>NW_006434835.1:42548-50502 GCF_000325575.1 Pteropus alecto
ACCCCCACCCCCACACCCCCGCACTCCCACACCCACACCCCCACTGGCCGACGGTGCTAAGCGCCAGTGCCTCGTTCGCCTTGAAGGCTGGTCAGGGGTGACAAAGCTGTCAGCATCCACTTTGCCCTTCTGTGGCTGAAATCTGGAGAAGCAGGAAAAACAACGTGAACCAAGAGCAAGACCAGGAGTGACCGTGGGTCCCCAGCAGCTGTGAGCAGGGCCTGTGCCGCTGTGTGAGCGCGTCTCCTGGGAGAGGGGCTTCTGGCCCGAGTGCCCGGGACGCCAGAGACCTCAAGGGGAACGCGAAGGGTGCAGACACTGTTTTCGTGATTTTGGAAATCCAGCTGGAAACTGCGCATCTACTCTTAGCTGCGTCAGTTCACCCAGAGAGTCAGACCCCGAGCCGCCAGCCAGCATCGTGTGAGCCCCGGCGATGACAGCTCGGCAGGGCGCAGATCAGGCAGGACGCACAGCGGGATCTCTGACCTCGCCCTGCTCATCCGTGTCAGGACATCTGTAACCACAGGCGTCCTCACCTGCAGTCCACGTGCTACACAGAACAGCCTCGAGTAGGCCCTTCAGCGTGGGGACTCATGCAAGGCCAGGGCCCCCGTGGGTGGGGCCTGCCACACTCGGGACTCCTTCTGTGTGTCCCCTGCCCATCCCCGTGCAAGCTCTGTGCCACGCTTGCCCCTTGTCTCCGGTTTCACTGCTAATCACAGAGACTTCTACTTTGCTAAAGCATTTTCTCAAGGTGTGGTCGCTGTGTGCAAATTCTTTTTCCGTTGGTTTCTATCTGATTTGCTCTGAAATTTGCAGGATGCCCCCTTTGCTAATTGCGGAGGTCAGTGTGTCTTGTATGATAAATCTGACTGAGCAGGAGGCCCTGAAGGCCGGGCCGGGCTGAGGTTGGAAATGCTGACAGCATTTTCCAGACGTTTCTGGTTAGGAGACAAGATAATTAGGCCCTAAATAAATAAGCCCACTCTAATTGTCTTGGGCCCGGAATTAGCGTCACATTTAGAAAGAGTCTTTTATTTAAGCCCTGACCCCGGCGAGGGGGTGTTTCCTGGTGGGCCGCGGAGATGCTCACGGGAACGCCCCGTCCTGTCCCGAGAAGTCTGAAATCGCCTCTCACCTGGTCCGTGCTGTAACCAACATTGCACGACAGCGTTTTGGAGGATGCGAGCGCTTCCGCACTAAAGTCCGTTTCAGTTGCATAACTGCATAACTTCTCGCACTCGGCGGAGATGAAACGAGTGCTTTCCCACGTGTCACAGAAACCCCTTAACGTCCGCAAAGCCCCGACCCGCAGGCCTCGTCCAGAAAGAGCAATTCAGTACAAGTGCGTTTTCAGCGTTGAAACATGGAAAAGAGATAATATATTTGTTACTTTCTTATTATACGTCAGGAGTTGTATTTTCTACGCATCATCTGCTCACTGACCATGGAGTGAGGCATCATCCTGACCCCTACTAGTCATTGAAAGGTTGACATTCTTTTTTCTAGTCCACTAAAACATCTGTTTTAATTTAAGCCTATTTCCTCTTGCTGATGTTCATGAACTTATGGAAAACTGATCAATATCTCCTTACAAAAACCATTTCGATAATGGTGAGAAAGCAACTCTTGTGGTAACTTCCTTTAAAGTTTTCTCTTACTAGTCAGTCTTCACGTGCATCGCTGGTCACCTGTTTGAACTCCCCCTAGTTTTCCATTTTCTTTCTTACAGTCACTTTAAGCAGCTCTGAACTTCATCAGAAAACGAGAAACAGAGAGAACAGAGACTTCCCGGTATCAGACAGCTGGGCGGGGTCCCCAGTACCAGAGGGCCGGGCAGGGGTCCCCGGAGCAGAGTCCCCAGTACCAGGCAGGGTCCCCGGAGCAGAGGCGCCGGCCGTCCGGAGGGAGCCCTCGGCGTCTGAGGGAGGGCAGAGGGGAACACTGACCCAGTTGGCAGCAGAACACGGCCCTTAGGGACAAGGTTCAGCCTGTCCAAGCCCAGAAGCCCTGGCGTCGCCACGGCAACCTGGGGGCTGAAGCCAGCACAGGAGAGTCCTCAAGAGCATTCTGGGAAGCTAGTCAGAATGACAAAGTGACACGATTGTTCTCACTAACAAGAACCCAAAGTGCTTGATCCTGAGTTTGATACTTCACACACTGACATTTCAACCCGAATGGCAGAAAACGTTGGTGTCGAATTGCAGTCACGTGCTTAAAACTCCCTGTAAGGTTTGCAGGTGTCGTGCGGACATTAGTCCTCAGTAAATGCGACGTCACGTAAGCTGCTGGCGGCTCACACTTCACCTGTGCTTGCTCTGGGAGGACAGACGAGGGTTATGGAACCGAACGCCCTGTATCAAGACACGTGACCATCTGTCCAGGGCTGTGCCAGGAAATGAAGGGGCTGCTGAGGACAAGGCGGCGGCGGGCGTACGTGCCCTGGGGCCAAGGGGCAGGCAGCTGGCTGTGACACACTGAAAGTGTGATCGTGTCACACGTACGTGACGTCACATGACCCTCTGAATCGAAGGGACTAGGAAGTCCCCCAAACCGATTACTGAGAACTGGATGTTGGTTAAACAGGAAGGCAAACGGTAAACTGCCCGTACAAAGATACGCTTCAGAGGCGATTGCAAAGTCTGATGATTCACCCTGTGCCTTAGGAGGAAGTTCACGGACTTGTCTTGGGGACGCGTGTTGGACCCGCCCTCTGCCCGCGGGCCAGGCTGCCTGCCAGGGGTGCGAGGCAGCAGAGCTTCAGCACCAGAGCGGCCGCTGCCCGGGCCGTGGGGGCGTCCTGCCTTCTGTCGAGCCCACGCCCGGCCCACGGCAGACGTCACGCGTCTGCTGCTCCCTCCAAGTCGGCCTCCTGAGTTTAGTCACAACTAGTGGAGTGAACCGGTTCTTGCCACCCTGTAACTGGGCCTAGCATGTCACTCACAGCCACTTAGTGTCTCACGTGTGGAAAGAGACCATTCTGCTGGATGAGCCCAGAAATCCCAAGGGCTCCTCAGTCTCTGTCACAGGCAGAGAGGGTGTGGCTGCTGAGCGGTGGGTCCCGTCTGTCCCGGGGAGTGAAGCCGTGGGGTGGACAGCACCGGGCGGCCCGGCCTCGCGGCCTTGCTCAGTCGCCTTGACGCCCCGCAGAGCCGTGTCCGCCGGGCAGTCGCATGGGGCCAGACTGATTATCACGACCTCTCCAGGATGGATGTCTTCATGTCCTTAACAACTCTTTATAGGTGGCTTTTAAAAGGCCTGCCTACGCCTTGGTGTGTGGTCACACTGCGGTCTCGAACATGTCTCCGCCCGGATTCTGCAGAGTGTATCTGGTTTGTGAAGCCGTGAAGAGGGATTCTGTGTGACAGACAATTTCAGCGAGTGAACAGGGTAGGAAGTTTGCTTCAAAGCCATATAGAACACATGGTCTTTATTTGACCATATTGGCAGCTAATCCATAATCGAGAGACTTGTGCTTTTCTTCTGTCCTTGGTGTGACCTCTGTCAGTCACGGGTGCGACAGCCCCGTCGGTAACATGGGGGCGGTAACAGGGTGTCTGAGGGCAAACGGGGTGAAGCAAAGAACATGCTATAAGTTCTTCAAGAATTTCTTCATATTTTAGTGTTTTTCTGACACACATTACGCATTTTTATCTACGCCGTGGTCTTGTGTAACAGGCACTATGCTGACTAGCATGAAATTGAGCAATTTGCCCGGTTTCCCGGGTGGTACAGCCAAGAACCAAACCTCTCCCTTTTTCATTCTACGCATTTACATTCTTGCCACTCTTCTGCTGAATTTTAATAGTACGACTGCTCAAGGCTTTTCTCCTACAGAAAATTATGCTGAATTTTTATTAGGAATCCTATTTGCATGAAGGCAAAGCACTGCAAAACAAAGGTAAAAAACACAAAGCGTGTCTCTCGTTAGCTTTGAGGCGGTGCCCTCAGCTCAGGGATTTCTGCGGCCCTGGCAGTGCAGCCACGGCTGAGCACGTCTCCCGGGCGCCTGGCGCCTGCCTCCTGCCTCCGAGCCGCCATCGGTAACCAGCAAGCGCCGCTGGCTTCTCCAGCATGGCCGGCAGGCGGCGCCACCTGTTCCGTGGATAATTAAGATACAAGTCTGCACAGACCCCAACCACTGCGGCAGAAAACGTGCGCTGTCTGCACTCTCCCAACGCGCTCCTCCGGCAGCTACGGGGCAGTCAGCGCACTGTTCCTTCTTCCCATTTTATGCGAAGCTGGATAGTATTGCGGAGAGCATGTGAGTAGAAAGAACGAGACAAAAGGACAGATAAAAATAGATCTATGACAACCCTAACTCAGGAATTCAGTCGTAGGATTATTGTCCAGGGTGAAGGTACTTGAATTTCTCGACTTGAAAATTAATGATTCTAGAAAGAGCACTGGGTCTTCGGCCCAAAGTGCTAAGATTGAGCCCTATCCTGGCATTTACTAGATGGGACTTCAGGCTAATTATTTAACCCCCAAAGTGCGTGCTTCTCGTCTATAAACGGTGACTCCAACCTTTGCTCCGCCAGCTCCCAGAGCGGCAGTGAAGGTCAACGAGCATGAACTTGTAACGAAGGACTGGGACCCTTTGAGCTTCCTCTTACCAACATTAGTAATGAACTTCAGCTGGAAAATCTAAGAATTAAATTTAAAAATTGCCAAAATTATCTTACTCCAAAATCGAGAAGATGTAAGGTTTTTTGCCTTTCCCAGCCTCTCATTCGCTCACGTGAAACCCTGAGCACCTCCAGCTGTGGGGAAGCCAGCACGCTCCGGGCCCTTCACATGCGTTTTCACCGTCTGCTTTTTAATTTCTCACACACACGTGCACACACACATGCACGCACACATGTGCACACATACACACACACGTGCACACGCACGCACGCACACACACCGCTTCTCAGTCTAAGAACACGTGTTGTTAAATATTTATAGATTATGTATCAAATGCCGTTTGGACACCTGATACGTACTGGACACTACGCACGAGTTTCCGACATCCAGATTCACATACGAGGCAACTGAGATTCCATAGCATGAGATAAACAGCGAGTTAGTTCCAGAGGCAGGATTCACACTGAGGCCTTTCTTATTCCCACAGCTGTGCTGACAGACTCTCAGGCTGCTGTTTCAACAAGAGTCCCATCCAATAAAAGTTAGTTTTCTTTAATTTTTCTAGTAGCCTTTGTTCAGTGTAAAATCAATTGGACAGAGTCTCGGGGAAGAGTAGCCAGTTGTGGGAACTGCAGTGTAAAGGCATCTTCGCTGAGTTACCACGTGCAAACGCCTCTGTTCCAATCCACGACGCCTCAGGCCGGGTGGGGTCCTGCACGGCCACTTCGGCCAAGAAAAGCGCCATGACCTAGGCCGGTGCGGCTTTGAGGGAGAGGACGGCGTGAGGGAGGAGCCCGGGCCCTGGCCGTCCCTCTGTCCGTTACCAGAGGTATGCCTTTGAAGAAATCGTTTAGCTTCTCAGAATTTGGGTCTGTCTTTAGGACTGATGATAAACCGTCGCCGCCTACCCCACAAAGGCATGGAAAAGCTGCGAAGCATAATGCTCTTCAGATACAAAGACTGACTTACCTCAGTGGTAGGAGGCACTTCAAGTGCTGATAAACTAACGTTGACCTTGAAGCGATGGCTGGAGGCAAGAAAGGTTGCTCAGGGGCAGGCAGGGAGGAAACGTCACAGGGCCCGTCAGGGCCTTCAGGGTTTAGATGCCCGAGGAAGGAGCCGGTGGTTGGTGCGGAGGGCTGTCCAGGCGCTGGGCTCGGTTCGGTCAGCTTGAGGTAGGAACCAGGTCGCAGGCAAAGGGCAAGTGGGACAGTAGTGAATAAAGCACCAGGCCGAAGCCACCCCGAGCACGTGTCAGGTCGCTGAAGCCAGAGGCCAGCAGAGCGGGACTGCGGCTGGGAAACCCCAGGCAACGAGAGCAGGTCCCCCAGCTACGGCGTGGGGGGTGAGACGTGCTGAGGTTCGGGAGGTCCAGGGAGCCCAGTGGGGAGTGTCCGGGCTGTGGCTCAGGGGTCACATGCAGCCACACCTTCTTTAACTTCAGCCACTTGCCCACAAGGTGCTGTGTGAGGAGGCAGGGCTGAGGGCCTCAGTGGGGAAGCGGTGGGCTCAGCGGGAGAAGGCCACAAGGGTGCACAGCCAGGGAAGATGGGGGACCCTGAGACCCAAGGCCCCTGGTCACAAGGGAACAACGAAGCAGAAACCACACACAGACTGCAATCGAACCTCACAGAACCAGAAAACAGCAGTTAACGTCCTTTCTCTGACACCAGAACAATTTGAAGGTTCTTATGTCATTTAATGCTGACATCTGTTGCTGCTGCAAAAAATATACATCGTTATATATCTTTAAAAGTATTCTTCATCTTAACCCCTTTTATTAGTGATAATAACAGTTCCTTCAGGAGACTAAATGATTTATTTTATACTTTTGTCAATTACAAAGCGAAAAGCTTAGAATCTTCAGATATTTCCCATGCATACAGGATGGCGATGACCCCATGAACATCTGTGACTCGATACCACACCTCAGAGACAAAAATACACAGTTGCATGAAAAGGAAGAATTTAAAAGTGTTTTCAAGGTCTGACTTCAAAGTACTCATTAAACATGCAAATGGGATGGGCTCCTTTCTGCGCTAAAACAGAACCCTCAGCAGCTTGCTGAGCGAGGCCACCACGTCCACTGGGCCTAGGTTTGCACGAAACACGGGCACAGAGGCAACTCCTTAGTCACCAGTTTAGTAATCTGGTAATCAACCGTAAGGTGTCCTGAGTGACAGGTGCAAGTGAGCCAGGCGGGGCGGCTGCTCCCCCTCATGCGAGAACACGTCTGGTGACAGGGCTGCCATCGGCTGGGGCTCACTGTGCTTCCTGCTCCATGCGGACTGCTCTGGAATCACGCACTTGGGAGTAAAGGACAATTTCTGAAGCATGGAGGACTGCCCTCCGGTAGAAAAATAAACGTCGTCCCCTGGGCTGCACCCCAGCTGGAGCCCGTGCGAGTCTGAAGCTGGGTTCCTCCGAGACAGCGGCCTGAGAGTCTCGGCTGACGCGGGCTCAGGGTGGGTTGTCTGCGCGCCCGGCCTCACTTAATCGACGGTGCTGCCAGGTGGCGCCTTTTCGATTCCGTCTCACTCGTGAGAGAACGAGGCTGGGGGAAGCGGCTTTGCCTGGGTCACAGAGCTGGCAAATGATCGAGTCAGACTCACAGAGGGAGCAGGGGACAGAGAGAGGCTGACTGGAGGGAAGTTGCATCGGCCACAGAAATTAGGGTTGGACAAGCTTCGGCAAGGACAGCAGTCGGGGTGCAGACAGGACCCAACGTTTACTTAGCAGACACGTCTCGGGCCTTCGCTGCATCTCAGAGGCTGCGAGGACCTCGGGCTCCTCACAGCCCGTTTCGGGGAGCACTGGGGCAGAGGTTGGCGCGGAGCAAGGACACACACGCACCGAGCGGCAGGTGTGGAAGAGAAACGCCCAGGCGAGCAGAGGGAACAGTGAGCAGAAGCGCCCTGTGGACCAGGGAAGGGAGCTCCCTACAGAAAGAAGGACCGGCAGAGGCTAGACCAGCAGGGGGCCGGGCTGGGGCCTCCCCTGGCGCGGGCAAGGTGTGCAGGCCCAGAGCAGGCGAGGAGGGTGTGCACTGCACGCTCGTGCTGGTGATGCCCACGCCTAAGACACGGCCCACGACAGCTTTCCAGGGAAGTCTGATGAGTGAACAAGCCACCCAGTGGGAACTGAACACGTTATCGGAACGGGTGCTCGAATTCTGAGTCATAAGCCTCTAAAGGTGAAAGGCATAAGGTAAAAAAAAAAGTCAGGAAGAACAATCTAGAAGAACCCACGTGGTCAGCAGCCTGTCGGGGCGAGGCTGCATTTTTTCCTCATCGTTCGGAACTCCCCTGACCCTACAGGATTCCAG
>NW_006434835.1:50548-53575 GCF_000325575.1 Pteropus alecto
TCTGCTCCCACGTCTGCACAGACCCTGCTGGCTCGTGCGGGCCGCGCTGGCCCTGACCACGTCGGACCGGCCGGCCGCTGTCGCCAGGGAGCTGGGAGCGGAAGGGGAGGAGAAAGCTGCCGAGCGCGGTGACCGGCGCGTAGTAGGGACTCTGCCGCGGTAACTATCGCTGAGCATAAACTCTGCTCTCAACGGTCTTGTTTTTGTTAGTTACCACTATTTCGGTGAATGCTCTCGAGATCGATCTTGGCACCAAAGAATTCAAACCGAAGGACAGGCCCTGCCTCCACCAGGCTCGCGGGGCGCCGTTTCCGACAGTCACTGCATTTATCTATGCAGTTGGCTATTTTGGAAAACAGACATTTGCATTTCTTTTTGTTTTTACCGTATTCACTTTCTTTCAACTCAGTCATAGTGAGAGATGAAAAATTTTGGAGGCGAGTGACCAGAATCTTGACCCCAAGACTTAATTCTAATACTTCCAAAATTAAATCTACTTCTTTAATCAATTTATATGCTGCAAATATAAAACAAGTGCTGTCTCGGGATGATCAGAGACGTTTTTAAACAAAGCCATCTCGTCCTGGAGACCTTCGGAAGACCAGGCGATCCCGTGCGCTGTCTCGGGAGGTGGGGGCGTCCAGCAGCCAGCCCGTCTAACTGAGTGAAAGCTCGAACAGTGTCAGCCTGTTCCCAGGGGCCCGGAAACCACGGTCGGTCCTGGGAAGCCTGGTGGCTTCCGGTTCGGGGGCTGTGTGGAGTGTTTCCTCCCCTCGCTGGTGACGGAAAAGCAATGGCAATCGGGGAAGAAGTGAGTCGTTTTGGAAATGGACGATCCCCACACCCGAACTTTAATGCTCAAAATTATGATTTTTATGTAGTTGCAGAAAACACACACAACTTAACAACATTTGTCACCTAGATGGTACATTAAATACTGACATGAGGTCTGTCGAGGAGCAGAAGCCCCCGAGCAAATGAGCGAATGTGAAGATCCCGCCGGCTCTGCTGAGCGCGTCGGGGGCGGGCATAGCCCATCGGCCTCCGGGGCTCTCGAGTGCTACGAGCTGGAAGCTTTCGAGGCAGGAAGAGGTGGGACAGGAAGGCCGGGTTATTCGGGCACCGTCACCTTCGCTCAGGGCAAGTCCGGGCTCTTAGGGGGCAGGCGCCCTCACCAGTGCTGCCCGGGAGATCCCAGGCTGACCGGTGAGGGCAGCGAAGACAGGTGAGTGAGCAGCCGCTGCAATGGGACACCACGAGAGGCGAAGCCGAGGGAAGACTGCTCTGGTTCTGACCAGCCCGGTCCTGTGCCAGCGCCTGGACACAGAACTGGACACATGCCAGACCTCCGGACGACCCTCCGATTGCACTCCAAGCCGTGGGACGGCCACTTTGACACCCATCGTCCAGACCCCAGGAGGTGAGCGGATATCCTGGTGCCCCACTCACGGACCCCCGACATCTGACTGACACCCGTGCCGGCCGCCGCAGGGCCGGGCGCAGGACTGGTCACCCCCGGCACGCGCCCCACTGCGAGGGCCCGCCTCCCCTCCGTCTGCCTCCGAGCACCTCCGGGTTTCGCCAGCTGCGTCCCCAGTGCGAACCCTCAGACCCTTCAATAAGCCTTCAGCATTTATCTCTAGCAAAGCCTCCAGACTCTTTTTGAATTAGTTCAACATCCGTTTAAAATTCCTGTCCTGGGAGAGGCTGACGCTGCAGTGAGTTCAGACTTCGGGGCCTGCTGGGCGCAGCAAAGCGCGTCTGCTTCGTCTGCTCTCTCTCGAACAGGCCAAAAATGTGTGCCGCACAGAGCCAGCTGCAAAGTTGCGAGGCCCGAGGCTGTCAGATTTAATGGTATATTTCAAAGTTTTCATTAAAAATTAACAAATATATTTCTTAGATTTTGTGCCTCTCGAGTGTCAGTTGCATACGTGCTTCTAATCCACAAACACTTGAGACTCTCACCGATGTTACAGACGGCGTTGGAGGTAAATAAGATGCGGATCCCGTTATTTAGGCTGAGCAGCTAAAATTCCTAGAAAGCACATTAGTTCAAACACTCATCAGAATGAGAGAACTAAATTTGGAGAAAGACATTTCACGACCCCGGTAACCTCTTCGGTGCCAGCTGTTTGCGATGGCGCCGTTAGCCCAGAATGTTTCTTTACCTGCTGTGGGGACAGTGCCTCGTCCTGCCTCCTGGCTCACAGGCTCCGCTCTGGCCCAAGGTCAGCGGGTGTCCCACCCACCCTGAGGACACAGGAGGTGCCACCCGGGGCGATTCTGGGCGGAGAGCTGGGGAGTCTCGGAGTGGACGTCGGTCGACAGCATAAGCTCCAAGGCCGACCGCAGGCTCACGACCCCGGCACGCAAAGGATTTGGCCACGGGTCACAGTCACTGGAGCCGGAAAGAAATCTGTGCGAGCCTCCTGTGGAGGGTGGGCACTCGTGGTGTGAAATGACGTGTGACACTCGAATGAGTCACAGAGGCGTGCCTTTGCGGACGCACTGACCCTCCCTGCCTGTCCACAACACCCGTGGTTGCAACACCCCGTGAGCGAGGAGCTGGGCGCACAGCGACGCCCCTCACTGTGTCCTGGGCAGAAATGTACCATTTAGCGGAGTCGACTGCCGGCCCCCCTGAAGCGCGGCCGGAGCTTTCTGTGCTGTTTCGCACAGCTGAGCCTGGACACCACAGGCGGGGAGCGGGGCGGGTTCTGGTGCAAGGCGGCCACGGCCAAGGGCGGGCGGTTGCGCCTCAGGGTCCTGCTCGGTGGAGAACGAGACGCCCCGGGAGAATGGGGTGGGGGGGAGCCCCCTGCGCACGGCAACGGCTCTGGGTTCCCAGGGTGGGGGAAGAGCCTCGCCCTGTGCACCTCCCGCCTCCGCCGTCCTGACGATCGTGTCGCTGAATGCCGACCACGGGCCGGTGCCCGCCTGGCGTCCCCCACGGACACCCCGTTCTTCCCGGTGCCCTCCGAGGAGGCCCGTCTCGCCCCGGCCACCCGGAGCCCGCGCACGGAGCAC
>NW_006434835.1:53828-54679 GCF_000325575.1 Pteropus alecto
GCAGCGGGCGCTCGGACCGGCCGTGGCCTCCGGAGACTCTCGCTCTGCTCGTCTCGGGAAACTGCGAGGTGGAGCCGAGTCACTCGAGGTCAGTAATGGCGACGAACGCACTGGGCCCCCCGCTCTCTGAGGCCAGGCTGCCTTCTGCGCGTCTGCCCCCCGAAAACGCGCCGGGCACGAGGGCTGTCAGCTGGGACTCGTCCGTGCGGGCACCGAGGCGGGAGGCGGCGAGCAGAGCAGAGTCACCCAGGAAGGAGTCGCAGCTGCCGCCCCGCCCCGCCCCGCACCGCACCCGTCTTCATAGCCCCGTAAAACCGCGAGATTTTAGGCGCATACGCGAAAGCAAGTCCTCGCTGCACCTGTGGGGGCCGGTGTCACGTGCTGGGCAGGGGGCCTCTGCGGGTCTGGCAGGGGGCGAGGAGGGAAGAGGGTTTGAGGAAGCCCTGGGGAGGGCTCAGGGCCGGCCACGGAGCCTGCCCTGGGGGAAGCGAGGCCCCCCCACAAAGACCGACCCCGGGGGTTGGGGGGGCGTGTTGCCCACAGGGGGCCCAAGCGTGTGGCACTGCCACAGGTCAAAGCACTGCAGCGTGGGCACGGGGGCCAGCCGCGGCCCCCGGAGGAGTGACAGTGAAGCCGCCATCACTGCTGATTTGTCGGGGCCTCGGCGACTTCCCCAGTGACCTGCCTCGCGCCTGTCTGCAGCGTGAACCTGGAGGCCGAGCCACCACCGAGGCTCGGACTGGGGGATCGAAGCCCGTCACCCTGCCCTGGATCCCCACTGACAGTTTCAGCCACAGGCCACTCCCAGCACCGGAGAGCCGGGCACGGAGGGGACACGAACCCGCGGGAAG
>NW_006434835.1:55664-58827 GCF_000325575.1 Pteropus alecto
GAGGCGGGGGGCGACCCCCTGCCCTAAAGGCCTTGGGGTTTGTCCTTCAGACAGGAGCCCTCAAACCTGGTGCTTCTGATTAGGAGTAATCTTTAAGACTATAAACTGGGCAGTATAGTTTTTAAAAATACCATATCTAGAACATATCTAGTTACAAAAATTAATAAAAATAAGAACAAAATGTCTATGAGTGTTTAACGATTAGAGAGCTATGCTGATGACAAGTCACAGAGATGTGAATATAAACTATTAAAAAGTTTATATTCTTTTCTTTATTAATTTCCTTTTGCAATATCTATCTGAATGACCGAAACCCTTAAACATATTTATATGAAGACATACACAACGGAAAGAAAATAAAGAAAAATTAAAGTTACTAAAGGCCTCAAGAATAAAGAACTGGCTAGAATAAATTATATGTTTTTGTTAAGTAAGATTTGATTTAGCCAATAAATGTTTTTAATATTTTTGATGTATGGAAAGTGTGTGTAACGTAATGTTCGGTGAGAAAGCAGGAGACAAAAAGAGAATGAAAAGCGGATCCTGGAAAAGTCCTGCAGATGCCGACAGCGAGCCTTCGTCCGCGGCCCCTGCCCCTGGCCCGTCGGAGGCACCCGGCCCGCGGGCGGGAAGTCAGCCACGTCTGCGAGGCCAGGAGGCAAAGGGACGAATCCGTCCTCTGTCACTGTCCCTTCTCCGCTGAGCTCAGAGACTCAAGTGCTACCCTCAGCCAGAAACCCTCGGACACACCCAGGAGTGAGGTTCGATCTGGGCTCCTCCTGGCCTCGTCAAGTCGACACATGAAATTGACCGGCACGGTGTCACTAATCAAGGACGCACTGTCCAGGTAGCACGCGAAAGCAAACCAGCGCGAGTTCGGTTTACGTCGGAAGTTGTAGAAATTAACCTAACTCCTGCTAAAATAGTGGGCGTTTCATTCCGTGAGCTGGAGCCACTTCGGTTGGGGAAACTGAAGGAGAAAAAAAGGCCATTAGCATGACAATTAAATAGCCACAAAAACGCAAGCACAGTCTAGCGGATGTAGAAATGGAGCAGCCGTGTAGCTATTTTTCCAACGGGCCCTACGTAGGAATGAAGTTTTAATTGAGGATGACATCCACACCGATCCAAAGAAGCAAGGCTTTCGCTATAATGGGTCAAGGTCATGTGTGGCCCGGAGGAGGGACGACGGGCAGAAAGACCCACTGCTGACATGTACAGGACTTAACTTTTCACTCAAACGTCAAGTGTTGGTTGACTATTGTCCTGGAAATCGTCCTTTGTGAATAGGGAACGGTGTCTCTTTGCTTTAAGGTAGCTGGGCTTTCACCAGCTAACGCTGCTGGAGGCACATGGGGTTGCGGGCATCGTGCTGAATTCTGGGGACAGGAATTTAAACAGCACTTTGTCCTTGTCCCTGGGTGCACACAGCACATTTAGTGATTAAACTGAGATGACCATGGCCCTGCCACTTGAGCGTAGAGAACGCCAAGATCGAGGCTCTGTATGTCCAAGGGACTCCGCATTCGGGGGCGTTTGGGCCGCCTCCCCCCCACCCCCGGCCGACAGCGTTAACCGAGTCGCTGGCTGACCGGTGACACGCGGGCGGAGGGGCCCGTGTGCTGGCGATGCGGCTCGTCACCAAGCCAGGGCCTCCAGCACCAGGCTCAGAGTTTGAACTCCAGCTACAGCCTTGCTGGTGACCAACACGCTTTCCCGCAGAGCTGCGGTTTCTGAGACCGCGAAGGCCCAGGAGCGCCACGATGAGCGGGCGCCTCGCTGAGTCACGCCCTCACCGCGTCCGTCCCTGGCAGGAGACGGTCGGCGCAGCACAGGTCACCCGGAACCGCTGACGGGTTGTGTCCCTGCTCCGTCGCTCACAGCCGTGCCATTGTGGGCCCCACGCTCAACCCGCCTCATCTGCACAGCGGGCAAAGGAGCGCGAGGTGTGACCCCTGTCGGGGACCAGCAGCAGGACTCGGCGACGGCCGGCGCTGTTTCGGCTGTGGGACCCACACCAGGGTGTCTGGTGCGCCATGTGGCTACCAGTGGAGAAGGGAGATTAGCTGACCTTCAGCAGCACGGGGTCAAGGCTGCCGACCCCCAGGCAGGAAAACGGTGTGTCACCGCCGACACCCCAAATACCACTCCTGATCCAAGGCCTCGCTGATAACGTCAGCGGTCGGTCCACACATTTTGTGTGTTACATGTAATATTACTGTATTTTAGGATAAAGTAAGCTATGGAAAGGGAAATGCGGCTAGGAAAATCATAAGGAAGAGAATTTCTGCGAAGTTTGCAGGAGGAAATCCACACTAAGTGGCCCCGGCCCAGTCCAGACCGCGCTGGGCTAGGTGTCACCTGCTTCCTGGTCACCGCCGTTCACACGTTGGAGAGTAATAAATAGCGTTTCACAGACGCGGACAGGGAAATGGGAATCCTGCAAGCTCAGCCACAGCCCCAGAAGCAGGCAACTCAACAAGTGAAACGTCGCCGTCCACTGCTCTGGGTTTGGCTGTGTCCGTGAGAGTTTCACAGAGGCCGCAGCGAGAGGAGTCGCACTGCGCACCAGCCCCTAAACCTCTCCGCGGAGTCTCAGAGGCCGCCCGGGAGCAACCTCGCTGCCCATGCCAAGGGTGGCGGCCTGCGGGGCCGGCGCCGAGGCCCGGGATCAGCAGGGGGCCGCTCGCCCATCTTCAACCCGCGGGGGCTGCCCGAGGCCGTCGCCACGTTCACGGTGCTTCGGACCCTGTCGCTGTGCCCGGCACACCTGCTTTCGTCCCGAAAGGCCACGTGTCTCCAAATGAGACGGACGACGGCTCTGATCTTCGCTGCCTCAATGTCTGCTTTTCAGAATAAAGTGAAGTTCTGTGTTCGTGCATGGTCGACAGTTCATAATGACTTAAAATGTGAATAGCCAAGAAAATTATTTTTATTCGCTCATTTGTTTTAGGATGTTGGGAGGCTGATTTATTTTGACATAGCGGAAAACAGGGTTTGCGACCACTATCCCAAGGGCTTAGTTTTCTTTAAGCCAAAATAAATTTCAAAGATAGTTTTCTTTCAGTTAAAAGACCCAGAGGGTCCAGTATCCTGACCACGTCAATGGCAGTGACACCCTGGGACCTGATGCCGTCACTGGAGACAGAGCCACTGGCCCGGG
>NW_006434835.1:59121-63412 GCF_000325575.1 Pteropus alecto
GCCGGCTCTCACCCCGGCCGCCGGGAAGGGACATCGCGCGCAGGGCGCTGCTGCGGGCAGTTAGTTACGGCGCTGGCCAGCCGCGGAGCGGACCGAACTTGGATTCGTGCAAGGACACTAAACCTTTCCGCCACGGAAGATGCGCAGGGGATCTGGCAGGGGCGGCGCCCCGCAGACCCGCGGCCTCGGGCCCCTCACTCGCCAGGCTGCCCAGAGGGACAACGGAATTTTCTTTTCCATTTTTTCGTGCTTTTCCAAACAACGATTGTTCATCTTTTGTGTTTTATCCCCCCAAATATGACTGGCGGTGCTGCATGACAGTCCAAATTCGAAGATGGCTACACATCAACAAACTACACTTCTAGTTCCACGGTTCAAATCCGATTTGAACGCATTTCCACCCTGGAATGGATGTTGGACAAGGCAACCGAATGTTTAACTTTTCCGAAGCATCAGATGAGGACATTCTTCTTGTGGGGGCTTGAAGTGCAGCCCCACGGAGAAGGCACGTGGACGTGTCCTCGGCGGCTGCAGTGGGTGGGAATCAGGCAGCCGGTGCGGTGGGAGAGCACAGCTCAACAACCCCACGCTCTGGCACCGGGACTCACAGACGCCCGGGCCCCTCCACGGCCATTTCCCAGGTCGCTCACAGCAAAGGGGAAGTTTGGTGCAACAGCCTACGGCAGGTGCTGGATTAAGCTGCAGTTACAGGTCATTCATCTGCTTAGAGAGAGAAGGAAAGGGTGATGTTTGTGAGTGTCTATTACACTGATGCTGGTAGCACCTCGCCCACAACATAGAGAACCCAAATGAAACTTCTCGTAGTTCTGAACACCCAGAAAATATGCTT
The DNA here is from genome assembly GCF_000325575.1 of Pteropus alecto. Taxonomy (NCBI): domain Eukaryota; kingdom Metazoa; phylum Chordata; class Mammalia; order Chiroptera; family Pteropodidae; genus Pteropus; species Pteropus alecto. The sequence continues at coordinate 59,972 of NW_006434835.1, forward strand.
TTCCGAATAAAAGCCCACACATTGTAAAATTAAAAGTCAGGATTTATAGTTCAGAGCTCTAACACTGGAGTATTTTCCAAACTTTAAGATTTTATCACTTACTTAAATCTAAAATTAAAAATTAAATACTTCTGTTCTGGAAATACTATTAAAAGAATAAAAAGACAAGCCATGGACTGAGAGGAAATATTTACAAAACAGAGAAGATGAATTTGTGTATCCAAAATATACAAAGAACTCCTACAACAATAAGAAAATAAATAATTTAATTAAAAATGGGTAAACAACCTGAACAGACACCTCACCAAAGATATACAAAGATACACAGATGACAAATAAGCAGATGAAAAGATACTCAACATCATATGTCATTGCAGAAACGCAAATTAAAACAATTTCACACCCCCACACACCTATCGGAACGGCTAAAGTCCAGACCCTGCTGACTCGGAGCCCTGCGGTCATGGAGCCACAGGGCCCCGCTCTGGGTGGGGACACGGATGCTGCAGCTCTGAGAGGGCAGAGTCTGGCTTTTTGAAAACAGTGTCACCTCGTGATCCATCAGTTGTGCTCACACGTAACCGACTGACTTGGAAAGTTACATCCACAGAAAAGTCCACAGAAGCTTGATTTATAATTTACGAAAACGTCAGCAGGTGGACGGACGAACACGTGTGGCCAGCCACACAGCAGAGCACGATTCAGCGAGGAGTGAACCGTCAGGGCGGGGACGACGGAGCGGCCTTAATGCCGAGTGACAGCAGCCAGTCCGAAGGTGACATCCTGTGACTTCCTGGAAAAAGCGAACACTGGAGGCGGTGAAGGGATCGGTGTTGCCGGGGGCAGCGGTCAAAACAGAACCGTCCACGATTTCTGCTGGGTGGGAGGGTGCGTGTGGACACGGGGCGGCGCCTGCGCTTAGCTGCGACTTTCAGTTACTGCTCCGACTCCTAACACGCGCGTGAGTTTCCATCTTATTGTGAATTGCCCGACATCACAGACCGAATCGTGAGAGTGTTACGGATGCGCAGCTTTTCCCATTCTCCACCCCATTTCCCAAAGACCAGGGCATGGCTCTGTGGATTAGGGTTCCCTCTCTCTCTCACACGTGCACTCAAACACGCGCACACACTCAGACGCTCACGCACATGTGCGCACACACTCACAGATGCACATACACACACGCTCACACACATGCCCACACGCACACTCACGCACATGTGCGCACACAGATGCACATGCACACACACACTCACGCTCACGCACATGTGGGCACACACAGATGCATGCACGCACACATGCGTGCGCACATACTCACACTCACGCTCATGCACATGTGGGCACACACAGATGCACATGCACATACACACTCACGCTCATGCACATGTGCGCACACAGATGCACATGCACATACACACACGCTCATGCACATGTGGGCACACACAGATGCATGCACGCACACATGCGCGCGCACATACTCACACTCACGCTCATGCACATGTGGGCACACACAGATGCATGCACGCACACATGTGCGCGCACATACTCACACTCACACTCATGCACACATGTGCGCACACAGATGCGCACACACACACACACTAACAGGCACGTGTGCACACACATTCACACACTCACAGTCACATTCACACACTCATGCACACGTGCACACGCACTCACAGATGCATGCACGCACACATACACATGCTCACGCTCACACTCGTGCACATGTGTGCACACACAGATGCACACGCACACACACACTCGCACTTACAGATGCACACACAGGCTTGGGGGGCAGAAGAAGGAGAAGGGAATTCGCTTGTACAGCTCCCCAAGGTCTTTCGGGGAGCTCTGGAACCAGGCGAGGCGCTAAGCCAACTCTCTCATGGGAAAACAGTGAGGGTCTGGGTGTGCTTACTGGAAGAGGGGCTCCCCACCATGCTGGCTCGAGTCAAATGTAGCTTCCCGAACGGGTCCGTGTGGCAGCGGGTTTGGCATCTGACAGGCTGTGAAGTGCTATGAACAGCCGACCCCTCCCGAGACCAAGGGCGGCCCCCACACCCCACGCCACGAAGGGCCAGCGCTGGGGTCAGAGCACAGGGACTGAGACGACAGCCTGGGTCCCTGGTGCCCAGACACGGAGAAGGGCCTCTGAGACCCGGACTTTCCCGCGTCTTGAGATTGGGCGCCTCTGCTCAGCACAGCCGGACTCAGGAGAAGGAGGGACACGCTCTCCGGCGAGAACACTCAGAAGAGTTGCCGGCTGCAGCCCGCGGTTCTGGGACCCCATCAACCGAGCACTCGTCACCAGCGGGGAGACTTTCCAGAGCGAGACAGACACCTGCACAAGTGCGAGACACCGACTGCCAGACGCCTCCTGACTCCAGGAATGTTAAAACGCTCGAAAGATGCCTGACTATTGTAGACGGAATTTAAACACAGAACGTGTACCTTGTGACGCTGCTGGAACATCCCTCGACACATTTTGAAAACCACCAGCTCAGACGATGTCAGAAGGCATCAGCCTCTGAAATACCACCCATCTATCAGAGGGCTCACCTTCCCCTGGGAGCCCCACCACCAGAGGGGACCTGGGGACTTGGGGACCCGGCACACACGTCCCCACACTGAGCGGCCACCAGAGGACGCCACGGGCCTGTCGGGGACCAGCCGGAGCAGAGGCTGCAGGAGGGCCCCAGGAACACGCCGCTGCCCCCGCCACGCACCTGGGGCGAAGGCCACGCAGTGCCCTCGCCAGTGCACCTGCCCAGCAGATGGCAGCAGAGGACGGAGAGATGAGTGTGCCCTTAGCGTGCGAGAGCGGGCACTCGGCTAAGGGGCTCGCAGGGCCAGAAGGACATCGATCGCAGAGCGCAGACCTCGGTTCCGGTTCCGGTTCCGCCACCCGGAACTTGCTCTGGACCTGGGCTTACTCCCCACGGAAGTCGCACCCCTCCTTGCTGTCCTGTGAGCAGCTTCTGCTCCTTCCATGCCCCCCAGCTGGGCCTCAAACAGGAGTGAAATGCAAGTATCAGGTCAAAGAAGACTCCACGTCAAGACCTCACGAACCCGGCCTTCCCTCTGAGCCAAAGCGGAGGCTGAATACTTCCTCCCTCATCACCGCCGTCATCATTTTCAGAAATCTCAACACGCTGGTGCCTTAAGATGTTCAAATTATCCCAACAGGTTGAGTTACTGAATATTTTTTAACCTTTTTTTTTTTTTCAAGCTTTGCTATTGCAAGGAAAAGCCTCCAAGATAGTTGCCCGTGCCACCCTTCATCCCGAGAAACCACTGTCACCGCTGTAAACACAGGGGGAGCGGTCGGCCAAGGACGCGGAGTGACTGGCAGCCGATTCAGCGTGAAGGACACCACGGCCCGTGGGCCCTGCTCCCAGGGCCACGTGGCCACGACGCGCAGGACCCTGGGCAGCAGGC
>NW_006434835.1:65496-70470 GCF_000325575.1 Pteropus alecto
ACTTCCTCCCTCATCACCGCCGTCATCATTTTCAGAAATCTCAACACGCTGGTGCCTTAAGATGTTCAAATTATCCCAACAGGTTGAGTTACTGAATATTTTTTAACCTTTTTTTTTTTTTTCAAGCTTTGCTATTGCAAGGAAAAGCCTCCAAGATAGTTGCCCGTGCCACCCTTCATCCCGAGAAACCACTGTCACCGCTGTAAACACAGGGGGAGCGGTCGGCCAAGGACGCGGAGTGACTGGCAGCCGATTCAGCGTGAAGGACACCACGGCCTGTGGGCCCTGCTCCCAGGGCCACGTGGCCACGACGCGCAGGACCCTGGACAGCAGGCGGGACCAAGGTCCTCATCACCACCTCAACTCTGCCTGCGGCCACTGAGGAGGACAGGAGCCAGTTCTCCAGGAAGAGACAGTCTAGACTGAGACGCCACTTCCTAACGTCTGGAGAACCTTCGGTGTAACGACCGACCCTACCGAACCACCCCGAAGCCCCCAGCCAGCCTCGCGAATGGCGGTGTCGGCCGGCTCAGGCTTTCATTGCGACGCCATGAAACGTGAACAGAAAACAAAGCACCACTGCACTAAGGAACACCAGCTCCCGGGCAGAAGCTGAAAGCAACCAGCAGACGTGATCACTTCTGACAAACGAACTCCCCACAAAACAAGACACAAACAACGTTGTTATTGTTTATCGTTCACCTACTGGTACCGTTTACAGTGTCAGCCATGCAAGGCGTCACTTCGCCCTTTTTAATTAGTAGGATAAACCACATGAAATTGCCATTTTCATACGTGAGAAATTGTCAAATATCAGCGATTTCATATATTCAACATTTAAAAAAATAGAAAGGACAGAATTAATCCAATGTCTAGACCAGCGACCAAGTAAGAAGCAAGGCTTGGAGAATTTTGCAATTATATAATAATAGCAAGATCTGAGCTTTAAAGTTTACAAAACGAGCTGACATACAGTGTCCTGCTTGACCTGTAATGATAAGTGGTATGTATTTAACAACGTGACTGCTGAGCAGGCCAAGACCGAGTAAATGGAGCCACGTGCTGGACCACAGCTTCGATGCACAAGTGACTAGTGGAGAAGGTTCCAGAATTCAGGCTGCCTGACTCCATGTCCTCGACTCCCATTACTTAAAATGTTGGCCAAGATGAAGCCCTGGGACTGACATAAGACCAAAGAAGGGGGAGAAGAGTTGGTAAAGCAGGGGTCCCCCGCCCCCGGGGGCCCGGGCCGCACAGCGAGCGAGCATGTGCAGCCGCTCCCCAGCGCTGGCATCACCGCCTCGGCACCGCCTCACATCACTGGGCCTTAGAGGCTCATAGGAGCGCCGGGCCCTGGGGACCGCTGGGCTGGAGGGTGCTGTGTGGACAAAGGGCAGAGAAGGAAGCCTCGTGCACGAGGACTCATGGCCGTGCCGTCAGAGCTCACACGAGCCGTGCGATCGGACAGCGTCCTGTGGGCAGCGGACTCCTGCACTGACCCAGGGGGAACATCGGGACGCTGATCCCAAGAAGGATGAACTTGAAACAGTCCAGATGTGAAGCAATTAACCCCTCACCTGGAAGGAATGACCCACATAAGTGTGCGAATGTCCATGTTAAGAAATTAAAATGAGTTTATGCCATATAAAAATATAGGAAAGACTTAACTCTTGTCATATTTCTGGAGACTAAATAAGCGAGTGTGTCACATACACACACATGCATGCACACGCATGCATAGACTGTGCACGTCACACACATGCACATGTGCACAGACGTGTTCTCACGTGTGCACGACCGTGTGCGCACATGGGCGCACACACACACGAGCCATCCAAGCTAAGGACAGTCCAGTTACCTGGGTGGCTGGGCTGTGGGGCCCACGGACCCTTTTCTTCCTACCCAGAACTGAATCCCCTTCGCCCGCGAGTGGCCACGGGCCTCTCAGTGTAGCTTGGCAGCCCTTAGAAGCCAAGGGCGCCCGCGTGACTCCTCAGCCTGACTCCCTTTCGCCCTCACCTGGGGCCTCTAGAGGAGGGGGCGGCTGCGGGAGACAAAGAGGACAGACAGGCAGGAGGGTGGGGGGGCCCTGGGGAGCAGCCTCCAGCACATCTTAGTCTCCGTGGTTCATAAATATTCATGTGGTGATTAAAACATTTATCCATATTCATGCGGTGATTAAGGACACTGCTGAAAATCAAAGACACAACTGACTCACAGCCTCTCCTAGTGAGCACTCTGTCCCAACCTCAGCGCCCCCGGGAGGGGCCAAGTTGTCCTCGGAAAACATCAGAGGCCTGATGTTCTATCAAACGTGAAACATCGCCACCTGTTCACACAGTCCTGCTGACGTTCGCCCGAGAAGCCAGCTCCCCCGCACTGGGAAGCCGAGAGGACAGATGCCCCACTGAAGTCACACCTCAGATAAACACCTGCCCTGATCTCTTGGATGGTCTGTTTTGGAAATCCGTAAAAATAGAACAACTTAAGATTCTGTGACTCCCAAGAGGCAAGATTCAACATGAGCAGAGAGCCCTTGAACCCCAGGGCGTGTAGGGTGGTTGATTTCGACTTGGAACATAAGGCTCCCAGGCTGGACGGCACGATTCCTCCCTACGCTCTGTGAGCGGCAGCGTCGCCTGCATCCTCAGGAGCCCGGTTCTTTTGGGTACAACGAGGCGCATCGTGCAGGGTTCCAGAACCTGGCGGGCACGGGGGTTAGCGCTGGTCACTTTTAGGAATCATCGTCTCGTCTCATTGACACCTGACCTCAAACAGAGCCCACCGGCCAGACTGCGCAGGGTGCAGATGGGCGGAGTGCTGGGGCGGCTCCCGCAAGCTGAGCACGGAGGAGAACTCCGCGCGTCTGCACGCGGCAGAGCCGCCTGAAGGCCTCCGCCTTGCGTGCACCGTCCCCTCGCTTGGAAATGTGTTTAGATTTTATAGATTTTTGCTAGATTTCGTTATGTAAGCTTTACGTACCGAGAGGTTTAACCAAAGGTTTTTAAATGCTGAGTAAAATGCTCACCAGTCTAGTTTGTAATATACATAATAAAACTGTCATGTAATTTATTTTCTTTTAAAAACAAGCTTCTCATACAAATTGCCCATGGAGCTTTTATTTAGAATGTAAGGTCATCTGGGGCTTAGTGTCACGTCAACAACATTCTCCGAAGCGCTAGGGTCCTTTTTTGGGGTGTCGCATTCTTTCAGGCCGCGGTCAAGCCAGGTTCGTCAGCTCTTGGCAAAGCAGCCCCTCCTGGTGGGGAGCGCGCGCCTCGGGAGGTGCCAGATGGAGCTTTCGCTGCTGAGCCCGAACCCACGAGCGCAGAGCTGCAGAACAGCCACCCCTAGGCCTCGGCATTTCCACCGCCCAAGGCCTCGCATGGCCCTACTGCAAGGGCAGGCGCAGAAAGTGGGGTGCAGGGCGCGGGGGGCCATGTGCTCGCCGCGCCTTGGTTTCTCTGGAAGCAGCGACCCCCCGGGGAGGCACAGGGAGGACCCGCCAGCCAGGGCCCCGGGCGCCAGGTTTCAGCGCCAGATCCGTCTTTCTGAACCCCAGGTCTCTCCTAAGGAAAAGCAACAACTCGTACCTCACAGGGCAGACGTGCGTGTTAGATGCGAAATTTTGGAAACAGTAGGAATATTTTCACATTTTCTTTAAAAGACAGACTTTTTTTTGTAGATGCGCAAAGGGAGTTTTACGTAGATCAGGTAGGGCCTCGATGGCCTCTTCTTCACACCCAAACCTGCGATTCCGCAGCGGCCGCCGCTGTGATCCTGGGAATCGGGTGGGCACCCTCATTTCTACCGATGTTGAACAAAGTCGTACAACTCGTTAAAAAACAGCGTGTCAATATATATCAAAATGTTTCAGTCTACGGCCACGCCTCCCCGAACACGCCCGATCCCGTCTGATCTCGGAAGCTGAGCAGGGTCTGGCCTGGTTAGTCCTTGGATGGGAGACCACCTAGGAAGACCAGACGCTGTAGATGTAAAAAATTTAAAAAATAAGGGATTGTAAACTGACAAGTTCCTTGCAATCTGTGAGGTCAACCAAGGGTTGTCTCACCTAAAAAAAATTTAAAAATAAATTTTTAAAACAGACTTTGACTTAGTATCTTTGAAATTTCTCTTGGCAAATGGGGTGCTACAATACCCTTAGACATAAAAATGTCATGAATAACAGTGCCACAGCTAGCAGCTAAAAGTTGGAAGTAACCCAAATGTATGACAAATTATTTAGCAAATTGAAAAAACGGGTATTACATAATAATTAAAATTATGTCCAGGGATAACTTTTTAAACATGAGGAAACGCTAAAATCTAAAAAGCAATGTATGAAAATGGTAATGCCCTGTGTGATCACTTTTTAATTCATATAAACGCTTGGGATAAATATTATTTTCTTAGTACTATTATATATTTCCAAGTCAACCTGTGAAAGTATTATAGCCATATGTTCACATGCTAAGAATATACGATATTCCATTATTTTGTAGGAGAAATTAAAATGGCTCTTGTGACATTTTAATAATAAGACAAGACATGTCAGTTATGTTTAAAAAAATTGTGAAACTATAGGCTTAATTTGCTAAAGTGGACACCGGGGAAAATTAAAGCATTTTCGTTGTCATTTTTAAACATGTGTGTGCGCCAAAATTCAAGAGCAATTACCCAGAGTTTATTTTTTTAAGAATATTTATAAGTCGTCTGGAGAGAGGTTTTATTTTTATACTCTTCCAGTACAGTACACATGTCAAATATAATTGAAATAATGCTAAGCTCGTTACTTTGTGATCCTATCTCCATGTTGGCTTCAAACCACTTGCTGGTAAGACTTTCTCAAGTAAAAAAAAAAAACACTTAAATTCCTCTAAAATATCAAAACTTTCCCTTGGAGTCTTTGGCATGGAGGGGCCCCCGGAGGAGAGCTGGGGGCCGCCGCGGTGCCACCTGTGCCTGCGGGGCTGG
>NW_006434835.1:70546-76412 GCF_000325575.1 Pteropus alecto
CCGCGTCCTGGCTGCGGTGACCGCGGTGACCGCCAGTCCCCACGCGCCTAGCAGCGCTGACCGCGACGGCCGATCCCTCAGCAAAGGGACGTGGGTAAAGAGGGGTCGCAACAGACGCACACGCACCTCAAACGCGCGGCATGAAACGCAGCAAAGGGAGCTCACGGGGGAGCAGAGGGGGTCAGCGGGGGCTGTGACCGCCTCCGGGTCCGCGACAACCCCAAAGCTCCCCGGTGGCCGTGGAGTTTGCCCTTTAGGGCTTTTCGGACCAGCACCGTGCGTGTGCGTTTGTCCCTCCCACAGGCAACACTTTTGTCATGGTCGAGGTCTCTGTCACAAATTGTTCAGCCAAAACAATAATGCAAGGAAAAAAAAAAAACAGAATTTCCTTTTCTTTCCTAACATTCTCTCCACCCTAACGAATCATTTGTTTGTATTTTCCCATGAATCTTTCCAGTTCTTGTTCAGTCGCATAAATCATGTTAACCTCAGTTTAATCATTGTTTAGAAAAATATTCTTGTATTTATTTCATTTTCTATTATATATTGAATATCTTAATGTGTTGCTACATAATTAACATTTTATTTGGATTATTGCACAATATTCTTAAAAGCAACTATGCACGATTTTCTTACACACTGCTATTGTCGGACATTTAAGTTATTACAATTCACACTGCAACGAGTACCTTTGATTAGTTTCGCTCTTCCTTTAGATTGTTTTCTTGAAATGCATTTCCTTATGCCCATGTATTTAAACAAGTAATATCAGAGATACAGTGTTTTTACTAATTACTTTATTTTTGAAGGGCTTGAAATAATGTGATTTGGACCGTCTTCCCCCGTGAGTTAGAGAAGCGGCCCTCGCTGGTTCCCCTCTGCCTCCGGGTGTCTGCTCCGCACGCCCTTCCTCTTTCTCAGGTGTCCTAGAAAAAGCACAGGGTGTCCTTGTCGTCAGCAGCACAGCAGAACCTCCTGCCCCCGCACAGCACCTCTCTCCTCCCCGACGCCGGCCTCTAAGCTCCTTCTGAGCAGGGGACTGTGCAAATACAAAGTGACCTAAAAATCAGCTCCAAATGGAGTCAAATAACATGACAACTCTAAAAAGCAAGGACTGTACATTCGGTGCCATGTGTCAAGCACCTGGAAACGTCCCGCCAGGCCTGGGGCTGCTGTCCCCCCTCCCTGTGCCTGGGTGGAGGGACAGTGCCAGGACGCACTTCTCAGCCGGACGCCGACAGCTGCCCACGCACACACTGCGTCTCCCCGAAACTCCCCCCAGCGTCCACAGTGGCCACTCTGTGCTGGTCCCTCTCTCCTCGGCCTCCCACGTCGCAGTCAGAGACGCTTCTCGTGCTTTTTTGTGTGAAAACACAAGTCAGGTGGGGAAGCCCTGCTCTCCTGGGCACCAAACCTGCCAGCACCTGAAAATGTTCGCCCCCCCTCCCCTGGCCTGGCCTGAGCAGGCTGAAGGCCACCGCCCTCAAGGCCACTGTCAGTCAGTGTCCCTTCTGCCTCCCACGGGGGCGTCCCCCTCGGCACCATCCTGTCCACGACACGCCCTCCGGGGAAGCCCGCGTGGCTCCACGTCCCCCGCTCTGCCCGATCCGTAGCCGCTGTCACAGCTGGCTGTCGCCTGTGCCCCTCACGGGACTCCCAGTCTCGCCCTCAGCCCCCTCCGAAGGGCTGCCCACTGCACCCCCTGAAGTGGCCGCTGTCGCGATGTCAGCCACGCACATCCCCAAACCCAAGGAGCTCTCCTCGCTGTTTATCTTGCTCGCGTTAAAAACAAAACTCAGCTGAGTAAACGCGCAGATCTAGCTGTGTTTATCAAGCGATTCATGAATCGGCGGCGTCCCATCCAGCACCGAGAAGGGGCTCCGAGGGCCTGTGGAAAATGGAAGGAAAATGGTTAAAACAGAGGCACTTGTCAGCGGGACCGGCTGTTACCGGGATGTCAGATGTTAAGGGAAAAACGCAGGCCCAAAGTGGCGTCGCCTGGGCTGAAATCCAGCCGATGAGTGGGTTTAACACCCGATCCGGTTGCACTTTCAGCCTCTCCCAGAACCATGATTTCGATCACCCGCTCTGGAGCTTTCTGGGCAAGTGCCAGTAAGGTCACTTGTCACGAGGGCCTCTCCATCCCCACACTGAGAAGAGGTGATCCACTGACAAACTGCTGCATCTCCTGCCCTCGAAGACACCATGGCGCAGCCCAACGGCCCCTGGTTTTCCTGCGCCGCCGCGGCCTCGCCGGCCCCCCTGCTGTGACGCTTGGGGGGCACAGGCCCTGGGAGCTGGTCCCGGGTGCGGCCGGGACGCCGCTGGCTCATGAGTCGCTAATGAAGCCGCCTAGACCTTCGGGCCCCGGTCTGGTTTTGCTTCCAGCCCCGCCAAGATTCGGTCTCCTCCGGCCAGTCAGGGCCTCCGAGGCTCGCCCCGTTTTCCTCGGTCAGCCGCACATTCGAGAAAGTTTCGTTGGCTTCGCTCCTGGCCCCTCCACATGCTCCCTGCAGGGGGTCCCCGTGCAGAGAGGGCCGTCGGGTCTCTGCCGACGCGTGTCAGGGCTCAATGGAACTGCCCACCAGCGCGTGTCACGTGGAACGCGACCCTGACCTTACTCAGCAAGGTCCTTGCCCGCGAGGAGGGGACCTTCTGGCCGCAGGGGGTGTCCCTGCGAGCACGTGCAGCTGGGCAGAAGCCAGGCTTCTGTGTTCGCAGATCAGGGAGAGTTTGTGGGGGGTGCGTTTGCTGGGGGGCCTCCTTGTCCCAGTGCCTAATGAAGGGAGGGCCAAGTCCGGAGGAGGCGGGGACTCGAGGTCAGAAAATGAGCATTTTGTCCCCTAGGTCACTGGAAACAAAGCAGCTCGACTAATTATTCACAGGACAAAGAAGGGGGTTTGAGGACTGCGCCTGGCCTGGCATCCAGATTTGTCTTCGTGCGTGTGTGCGTGTGTGTGTGTGAGAGAGACTCGTCTCTGTGTGTGTTTGTGCGTGTGTGTGTGCGTGTATGTCCTCTGCAGTGACACCGGGGGGGGGGGCGGCGGGGAGCCCAACCTCCACTGTTTTGCAGGCTCCTGGGACTGGAGCAAAGTTCAGCGTCACCAGCGGTGGGAGAAACGATCTCTGTCCAGGGCGGATTTGGTCCTGTGTCCAGTTTAACTTTTCTGGGGTTCTCAGTGCGGCAGCTCGTGGAAGCTCACCTCGGACTTGTGGAACCGAGTGCAGCAGCATTCAGCCCACAGGCGGGCTGTGCTGTCCCACGCTGACGACGAGGGGAGAGGGGCTCTGCTTTGGGTGGAAAAGCCTCTTCTCCAGTCTGACCTGAAGTGGCACTCAGGTCAGACGGCCGGAGTCTGGGCACCCACCGTAATGCCCTGGGAAGCGGAAGCTTAGGATTTCATCGCTTTGTCTCTAGGAGCATGTGGTTTGTGCCGGTTTGCATACGTCACGGACTCAGTCTTTTTAACCGAATATTTTATAGCATTTAAAAAGTCTTATCTTTGATAAATCCCTCAAATACTGTTGGAAATAAACACTCCGGACCAAGTGGACGTCCGACCTCTGCGGCCGCCCGGGGCAGTGGCCGGGCCGGCTCGTCCTCAGCCTGCGGGAGGCTCGTGGTTGGTGCTGATGGTTCCGAGCACGAGCATCGTGAGCGTTGCCCAAGGTGTCCCCTGGGCGGTGAGCTGCGGCTGGCGTCTCAGGTACCTGCTTCAGCACCTACGTGAGGGGCTAACCCGTCCACACTGGGACGCACCGGCCTGGCCTCTGAGGGTCACCAGCGTCACCCCACGGGAAGGCCTCTTCTTCAGGGTCTTTGCAGCTGACTGTAATCTCCTCGGAGAAGCCGGAGAGAAGTCCCGGCTAGATCGGCAAAGGCGAGCAAGGAAGAACAAAGCAGGAGCAAACGCATCCCCTGGTTATGTTTATTTTTACCGTTTGGGAAATAATTAATTTATACTTGAAGTCTTTTAATAGCTGTTATTATCATGAAGAAAATATCATATAAAATTTTGGACGAAGGAAACTTCTACACAATCTCAGCAAAATATTCCACCTGTACTTTCCCCTCCAGACTCTAAATGCAAACAGAGCTTACTCGCTTTGATCATGAAGCACATAAAATTGTGTGTCCTGAATTTTCTCCGAACGATGTAGCACGAGCCTTCTTCGTGTTGTTTTTAGTTATCATCATGAGTTTAATGCTGGGTGACATTTCAGTGTTCATCGGTCCTGACAAATAAAATATTAATACGGCGGCAGAGAGGATAACACTGCAGCCTCGTGGAAGAAACACAGCCCTGCGCTCCGGGCCCTCACCGCCCGCACGGCCAGCGGTGGCTGTTTTTTCTCTGCGCTTTACATGCTTTGAAATTCATCAAAGATATCAGGACAAAATCCGTTTATCTCATTTCTGAACCCGTAATTCTGTCAGCAGACATACCCCGCATCGCACGGGTCACCGCGCCAGGCTCGGAATATTAAAATAGAGACAGTGCTCACTGTGCCTGTCATTCTCCTCTCCGGCTGGGTTCCCTGCATTCCCACAGTTTAAAGCTTATTTTAAACTTTATTTATTTTTTCCATGTTCTTTGTTTCTTTTAGATAATATGCATGTAATTATGAAAATAAACTCAGATGGGGCTGCACTTTGGAGGGATGGGTACGTCAGAGGGCTCGCCCGTGTCTGCTTTTTCTGTGGGAATAAGGACCACGATTGTTTTAGAATAAGTCGGGGGCTAAAAATCCAAAACACTGAGTAAAAATCGCCCGTCAGTCTGTTGGTCGTGTTTTGAGGTCCTCAAACACACGCCCAGGTGCATTTCTACCTCAGTTTGGTCGTCAGCTTTGAGAGGGTGCAGCTACAGGCCTGCATCAGCTCAGCTGGGCATGTTGGTGACGGCCAAGCTCCGTGACAGCCTGCAGGAGGCGAAGGCAGCGGCTCAGAGCCACCCGTGGGAGGGAGCCACACAGGAAGGCTCTCCCTCAGGCCTGCCTCCCGGCCTGAGAAACGCCGGCAGCCGCGTCTGGGCAGGAAGGCGCTGGCCTGCCACGACGCCATGGGAGCTGAGACCCAGTGGACACCTGACGTGTCTCACGTTCGGCGTCACAAAGAGTTCATTTCCCCAAACACGTTGACCCTTGAACAACGAGGTCTGAGCTGCGAGGGCACACTTATATGTAGAATTTTTTCAATCAATATATTGGAAATTGTTTTGGAGATTTGTGACAATCTGAAAAAACGCGCAAACTGCATAGCCTAGAAATATTTTTTAAATGAAGTAAAAGTTACGTATGCCATGCATGTATAAAATATATGCAGATACTGGTCTGTTTTATTATTTACTACCCTAAAATACACACAAATCTATTTTAAAAAGTTAAAATTTACTAAAACTTACGCACATGAACACAGATGGCACAATTCACAGTCGAGAGAAATGTAAACCAACGTTAAGAAGCTGTGTTAAATCATGACCCACAAAGTTATCTGTGGTGCACACTAGGCTCCTGTGACAATGTCGTGACCACGTCCTGTCCCTATTGCCGTGAGCCCGAGCGTGGCCTACAAGGCCATGCGACGCCATCCTCACGCGAGCCGTCCATCTGTCCGGCCGGTCGTGCGCCATCGCAGCCAAAGCGGGCTCAGGGTTCTCGTGCGCTTGTCGGCAAGTTCAGTGCGAGACCGCTAACCCCGAGCGACACCAGGGGACCGAGCGAGGCGGTGCCGTGGTCCTGGCGCGCGCCCAGGACGCAGAGAAGTCGTGACGTGACGAGACTTCGGTTGCCTCGCGTGCAGAGAGGGGCCTGCGGCCGCGGTCGCCAGCATTTCAAGATAAATAAATGCAGCGCGAGGACACGC
>NW_006434835.1:76461-78458 GCF_000325575.1 Pteropus alecto
CGTGCCAGCAGGCGCGGAAACCTGGCGCTTTGGGCGAAACCCTCCTTTATCTTGGATTAAAAAGGCAGCCGGCGTGCAGGTGCCGACTGCCGACCTACGACCTCCAGCATGACTCGGGAGGCGAGGCCTCCTGCGACAGCTTAAAGCCCGAGGAAGGTGAAGGATGTCACAGCTGGAGATTTAATGCCGGCAGAGGGGCGCTCGGCCGTTTTAGGAAGAGGCTCCCCTTGAAAACGTCACGACAGCAGGAGAAGCAGCTTCTGCCGGCCGAGGACAGGTTTTAACGCAGACGAAAGTCACAGAACATGCACCGTGACTGCAGAGGGACACGGCGCTCACACGTGGAGACCGGGCGGCAACCAGACAGAGGGCCAGCGGGTGGTCTGACCCAGGAGCAGTGTCCACAGCACCGCGGGGTCCACACCAGGAAGAGAGAGAGAACGCACTGGGGAGGGATTTCTTTTTGTTTCCGATTTCCGCCGGCCGGCAGCTTTCCCAGAGGCGCCACTGAAAGCTGGGCCGACAGCCGGGGGCTGCGGACTGCCAGGTGACGCTGCTACGCGGAGACCCTCGCCTCTGGCAAAGCCCCCTCCCCCGCCCCTCCGTCCTGTGCCGATGCCCCACGGGAACCTGGGTCCGAAGACAGACAGCTCTGTTTTCACTGCCATGATAATAAAACGCAGTTATGGAGTCATGTAAACGCGCGTACGAAAACACGAGGGGAGCCAAGCGCGGCAGGCGGGGCGCGGCCCCTGGTGCCAGGCGGGGCCGCTCCGCCCTCGAGCACGTGCACGGAATTCAATCGCGATTGTGTTTTTATTTTGAAAGAATTCGAAACTTATAATTTGCAAAAACAATACGAAGATTATACACACTGTCAGCCTCCCGATGTTCCTGTCTCATGGAATCACAGCACAATCAGCAAAACTTACCTACCCCGTGGGCTTGATCTGGCTCCACGTTTTTCCACTGATGTCCTCGGTACTCGTTCCAGTAAAACAGTTTTAAATCTCATTTCCAGGGCCCAATGCAGGCCCCAGGCTGCATCTAGTTGCTGTGTCCCCTCAGTCCCTCCATGTCCTTCACGATGAGATGGTCCTTGTGGGGAGAGCCGGGAAGGTGCTTTGTGGACGGTTCCTCGGCATCTCGCTGTGGGTCATGTCGTCACCCACCCCAGCCAAGAGGTCTGTTGGGTTTCTCCACTGTAAGGTCACTAGTTTTTCCTGTGTAATCAATAATTGCCTTGAAGAGATACTTTGAAGCTCCGTACGTTCCCTTCAGTCACCAATTTTGTGTCCGTAAGTGGCTGTCGCTGTGGTGTGTCAGTTTCGGATTCCGATTGTCTTTATTTACCTGCTGGACCTCTGTGAGGGACAGCTGCCTGCGGCCCCATCTGTCTGTTTATTCAGTTATTTACCTCAGTGAGAAATCAGAGTATTTATCACATTTTATGGGTTATGACGACGTTTCTAAGGCTTGTCTTGCTGCCCACACTGCCCTAGCATTGGTCATGCGGTCCTTTCAGGTGGCCCCTGTCCACGTTCTCAGAGCACCCCAAGACCCTGCAGGCTCCGCGCTGTAATCTACTGGCTCTCCGAGGATGCAGGTCCCTGTTACCGGTGCTTAGATGGCATTTTGGTGGCGCTTGGATGGCATTTTGGTGGCTCTCAGAACCGAGGCGAAGGGGGGGCCTGGGTGGGCTCATGTGGGGCCTCAGGGGACAGTGCTGGGGAAGGCGCGTCCCCGCGTCCACCTGTCTGTATCCTCCATTCTGGCCCTGGACAGGCGCTTGTACTGTCACACGCTGCCACCCTTGTGACTTTATTTCTGACGACGACAGACATGGCTTTCTTCACGTGCAGTGTATCTGCTGTTCTCCGTTCAACCCCAGTGCGCCTGGCGCGTCTCCCCCGCCACCTCCGTCTTATGTCCCTGGGATGTTCTGACACGTTCAAGGTCATTTCACGTCGCGGCCCCGCCCCTGGGCACGCGGGTCA
>NW_006434835.1:78794-86851 GCF_000325575.1 Pteropus alecto
GGGAGTGTCCGGCCGCCCGCCCTCCTCGGGACCGGTCCCCACGCTGCCCTCGGACGCGAGGCTGGTGGCCGCTGTCACGTGACCTTCCCTCCGGGACGCGACACCACAGTCCTCGCTGAGAGTGAATTTTAATTCACGGTCCAGGGCTTTCCCGAGGGTCCCCGGCGCGTGGACGAGGCCGCGGCGACACTGGGGCGGGGGGTGGTACCGAGGTTTAGTTTTCCTGAATAAATGCTCCTCACCTTGCTATGTGCCTTGGTTAATTTTCGCCGTTCAGAGATGGTTGTTTTTCACAACTTTGTCAAGCTTTTTCATTGCTTTTTGGAGAAAATTTGCCAAGTTTTGTATTACTTTGCCTTTTTGTTAATTCCAGCCAACACAATATTTTTTTTTCCTTTCCTTGGCCTAAAATAGATATTTTACTGAAGATTGACTGTGAGTTAAGAGTCTGGAAATTCTTAAATCTCCATGTTTGCTTTTTTAAACTACCCCTTCGCCACTTGTACTTAATCCATTTGGAGAATGGGCTGGAGGGGAGAACGTGCTCGCATTCCCCCCAGTCGAAGTATATCATGTCCGGTTTGCCTTTTGCTCTAGTTCGTAAAGACCTTTAGATACAAAATTGTCATTTTACGTATTTATAATCCCTGCCAAATTTACTTAATAATATGATAATCGAAACCCTTATACTGAAATGCAACATGCCAATGAAAACTTCGAGTATGAGCAGCCCCAGGAAGGCAGATCAGAAACGGGGCCTATGATCGCTTTACAAAAAGAAAACAAGAAAAAAATCAAGACATTAACTTAACATTTAAAAAAAAAAAACACATTTATTTGGGGACAACAAAACTAGAAGTCGATTCTACTGGTAGCAATGAGCACAGCGAGGGGCTAATGGGGGCCCCCTTTTTAGCGCATCACGGTTGATTGAGCTTCTCCAAGGTGTTTCTACGATAAATGTCTATCTGTAGTGTTTGAAGGTATAAAGATAATTTTAAGGAGTCACATTCTAGTGAATATCTACAACTCTATAAGTATTACTACTTTATCTAAGCTGATTTCTTTTTCTCTAGTCACTTTGCAGATAGAAATATATGAACTGGAATTTATGCCCTACCCTTAAGATTCTCAAATTAAACAGTTACCATATGCTTCGCCAAATCAAATGTTTAGTGATGTTTGACAATGAACACAGAACTGTGACCACGTAAATTGAGGATCTTAACTATTTAATAGTGCGTGTGATAAAATCAGTACAAAGTATTTAAAGACATGTAAGTTGGCCATTTATATGCAGAAAACAAAACCTTTTACAAATGGAATAAACGGTATTTTTAAATTTATATTAAACTTTGCTTAACTGGATAGCAAATCCTGTCAGTGTAGAAATAACTTTTTTTATAATTCTCAAAGAAAAGAACATAAAGTTTAATTCATGGTAACATAGTTGGCTGGAAAAATGCCTGTGTGACCTCGAAGCTCCCCTTCCCACCAGTCGAAGTGCGAGTCTGTCTTTGATGTGACTGTGATTCTGTCTCCAACTTGAAAACTCAAATCCCCCGGCTGCTGTCCTTCAAAAGAATATAGAGCTGTCACTTCTATGGGTTGACTCAAATTGCCTGAAACAAGAAAACAACACTTACATTATTCACATTTTTTAATAGGAAAAACTGGGAGTGTTGCAGGTGAGATATAAATTAACAGATCAGGGTATCGTGAGGCCTCCCAGGCCAGTAGAACCCACAGCAGATGGTCTGTGATTTCCATGTTATTAAACTTGTTTTTCTTTGAAAAGAGCAAATGTTTGATAATAACATTTACTAGAACCACAGAAATCAAACTGCATAATATTATATTCTTAGCAATGTATTTAGCAAATATTTGTGTTTGTAATTGTTTGAACTTTGAACAATCTGTACGACATCATTTATGTTTTTCTTCTTCTGACAGAGTCGTGATTGCTCCATCAAGTGCAGCTCATGATCGTATCATATAAGGTTCGATTTCTGTGTTATGCTGCGTCCTCAGCAGATATTTCTCCTCCTTCAGGCTTCATGGCTGTGTCCCTTTCTGTGCTTTATTGGTTATTTCTCTCAAAACAGATGATATTCAAATTAGCACATCAAGAAGCATGTCTACAGGTGTTTAACGAAAATTTCAACACGAGTGTAGAATTTAATGTACTATAATGGGAGAAAACACTTTGTGACTTGAGTGGTCAACATGAGTAAAAGGCATTAAATGTTACAAACTGTAGAGCATCATAAAAATATAAACATACTTTCTGTGTGCTCAGCTACATGGAACTCGAAACTGCTGCTTCATATAACCTTGTGCATAAATTATTCTAAGTACACATACACTGAAAACATAAACAACTGAATTCTAAAACCAGCTACTTATTGGAACCTATACTATTATAATAATAAAAAATAAACTGAAGTTGCCTGTCAGTAAGAAGTAGAAATAGTTAACACTTTAATTAAACGACATTGACCGAAACATTGAATTTGTAGCCACACAAGATGGTGCTGCAATGCTTTCTATGAAGAAATAACCTTTATAATAACTAGTATGTGACATTGGAGATATTACTGGTATGATTAGTTTTTCTATAACAAAAAGTTCTGCATATTTTTATATTTTACACTATATTTACTTTTAGTCTGCTGATTTGAAGGAATAAGATTAAAAGAATGTCACAAAAAAAATTGTGATACAGTCTGGACATCATCGAAACCAGTCACATGACCTCTGGCCCGCATCAGTGGCCGTCCCTGTGTGAGAGGAGCCGTGGCCCGGGCCAGTCCTTGTGTCACGCCTCATGTCACCAGGTCGGAGGAATGTGAGTCCATGTCAAAGAAAAGATCATTCTGAATGTTATTTTCTCATGAAGCGCCATCAGATGACCCAAAGCCAGACAACGAAAGCCGCCAGCGAGCCCCCCGGCCCCGCCCTGTGTGTAACAGGAAGACGCAAGTGACAGGAGTGTCAGGGCGTCCCGGTGGCACCGCTGTGCCAGCTGCCACACGCGCGCTGGCCACGCAGACGGTCACCACGTGCAGCAGACAAGACCGGCGGCTGGGCCTGTGGTGGGCACTGACCCTCTCCCCTCCCGCTCCGACGAGGCAGCCGCACACACGGGCTGACACTCGGTCACCTTCAGTGATGACTGGGCGGCTGACTCGATGCTGGCACTCATGACCCCCAGGCCACACATGGGGCCGACAGCCTCAGGGACCATGTCCTCTGTAGGAGTGTGAGTGTCCATGGCGAGTGCCCCGACGGGGGAGGGGTGCTGCGGGCAGGGAGCGGGCGTAGTCCCGGAGCGTCCAGACCGCCGCTGGCAGTCACGGGGTGGGGGTGGGGGGCACTGGCGCAGGGGGGGCACCGACGTTCAGTTACAAAGCTGCCAGTCCACCGGCTGGGGACAGGCGAGCCCCGTCTCGCCGAGAGGCCCAGGCCCTGTGTAGCTGGCGCTCCCACGGGCTGCAAGTCGAAAGCGCACGCGATCTGGAGAATTATCGTCATGCAGCCTGGGGCGGGCCTGGGCCAGCTTGGGAACTGGCCAGAGGGCGGACGGCAAGTCCCGTGTGCCACGACCTCGACCCCCGAGGGCGCTCGGTAAGGGAGCCCTGGGGAAGGGCTTAACTGGTCTCACAGCTGCTTTTTAAAAAACACAGTAATGTAAGTTTTAATTTAGAAACAGACTTAAAAATTTTTTCCCTTCAAAATCCCTTATCTTTGGAGAAAGAACTAAAATAAATTAATATTACTATTAACCTATTCCCTACTGTTTGTACAACTTAACTCATCTGACCCTCAAATATAAAAACAAAACCCAGCCGGCCAGCCACGGGCAGGGGACGCTGCGCTCGGACCACGCGCCGGGAACCGGTGCTGCCGCTGGACCAGCCTCTGGCCCCGGAGCCTCTGAAGGTCCTGATTCTCGTCATTCAGCATCTTCCCACAGTGCCTTTTGAGAGACATTTCTATTTGTCAGGCACCAGGTACTGACCGTATCTGTTTTGGTTTCCACATCACTCTCGTTACCTCACATAAAAGCAAGTGAGGGGACAGAAGCAGAGCATTTTTAAACGAAGCTCCTCAAAAGCTTCGGCTCACATCCTGTGGCTCAAGGACGGGGGCCTGATGCTTCCCCAGAGAGTCTCACGACCTGCCAGCTTAATTACAGAGTTTGTGGTTATGAGGTAGATGCGAGTCTTTTATAACATTTAGAAATTTTTATTTACCAGCTCTCTCACGATAACTGGAAAGTTCAGGATAAAGCTTATGCTCGTTTCTGTTACCTGCAAAAAAAAAAAAAAGTGGGGGGAACATTTAGAAAATTTATTAGTTTATAGAATATAAAATGCCCAAGAATGTCCAATCTTGCTCTTACTAAGCAAATATTTTTAAGTCACTATAATTGATAGAAATATCATTATTTTATCGTGCTTTAAATCAAGAAGGAATGTCTGAATAAATGCAGAAAATACCCTAAATTTAAAGCAGATGGTAAACATCTGATTTCTGTGAGGCCAGAACCACATAAACTACAATGAACAGCCTCGCAGTTCTCACCCATGGAGCGCACGCACCTTCTCCAGCAGTGATTACAAAACACCAGAATAAAAAAGCTCGAACCCCCAAGCCGGCGACTTTCAAGCACCCCTGCTCACTTAATCCTAAAATAATTCTTAAACAGCATGTCCTCACTTGTATACTTTTAAATTAACACCTAAAAACGTTCAACACAAGCTTAAAAGGGTATACTTTTTAGCATATTTCATTGCCAATTACTTAAGTTAAATAATCTCTTTTTTGGATAAAAGAACCTAAATAGCTTAGTGATCTGAACCCACCATCATTCATTAAAAAAATTAACAAGCTTTTATTCAGTAGTCAGATATTAAGTAATATTCGTTTTTAACCTTCAAATCCTATTTCCATTCCATTTGTCCCAAAGATTTTTATACTAACATATTATTATATTTTCTATTTAACAGTTTCTACAATAAAATATGCACGCAAAGGCTCTATTAAATAATTTCTTGTAGATAAAGTTATCACAGTAATCATTATTTGTATACAACTGATCGAAATCTTAAATATATTATAAATGTGTTAACTTACTACACATAAAAGTAAAATTTGATTTGAAATGCATTTCAGTATATAGATGAGACTTTTAAAATTAGTTGATGTACACAGGATGGCTATTTCTTATTTCTGGAATGACATTGGTTCAACATCAGATTCTATTTTTGTATTCTTTCTTAAGAATAAAAAAGCTGGTTCTTATTTAAAAAAAACTAAGGAGGATTAGGAGATATTTTACAGCAATGTAACAATTATCATTTTTTTATTAATTTATTTTTTAATTATTATTTATGCCTACAGCACCTGGTCTTCCTAGCTAGTCTCCCATTCAAGTACTAACCAGGCCCGACCCTGCTTAGCTTCCGAGATCAGACATCGGGATTGTTCAGGGTGGCATGGCCGTAGACCATGGACCGTGGCTCCACTGGGGCGTGAACCCAGGACCTTCTGCGTGTAAAGCAGACGTGCTCACCGCTACACTATGGAACCACGTCCATGTAACAATTATTTTATGTTCCTTCTGAGATAGGAGTGAATAAAGTCACATAGTTATGTATCATCAAAACAACAACAACAAAGTATTATTTATAAAATACTAAAATATTACTATTATAACTTCTTGTTTTGGTGATAGCTTGTGATTTTTAAAATAATTAATATATACGATAATAATATATAATAGAAATCACCTGATCTACTTGTCAGAATTATTTACTAACTACTTCAACATCCATATTTCAAATTGGATCACTGTTCTCACGTTTTGGGGGACAATGCAGCATAGCATGATTCAGGATGATTTGAGGTTCACTTTTCTTATTCAAGTACAAAAAAGAAAAAGCTATGGTAAAAAGATCAAAGACAAAGAAGATAGTCTGCATGTCATGTTTTCACTTGGAGGAGCCGGAAGAGGAACATGTCTGGAGCTAGAGTGTCTTAGGTCACCCGGGCCCACACCCCTGTGCCCACACGCCCTTGCCAGGCTCTATGAGGTCCTACGCACAGATGTTCACCACAAGAAGGCCACTAGCCTAAGAAGTTCATGAATATAAGAATACAGAAATAAGTCTACGGCCATGCCACTCTGAACGTGCCCGATTTCGTTGATCTCAGAAGCTAAGCAGGGTCGGGTCTGGTTAGTACTTAGGTGAGAGACCACCTAGGAAGACCAGGTGCTGTAGGTGTTTAAAAAAAAAAATCGTCAAAAAAAAGAATATAGAAATAAACACTGGTAGGGTAGAGAGTAGAGAAGAGGGTACGAATATCTCAAGAGAATCTCTTTTTAAAAACCGACAAGGAATAAGAGATTTTGTGTAGGTGACTAGATATAAAACAAAATATATGCAAATTAAGACTTTCTCAACTATAAAAATAAGCACACTAAAATAGAAATGGGAAAGTATATTTCATTTACCATGGTAAACCGAAATTACAAAGTATTTACAAATAAACTTAATGAGAAAGGCATACAAACTATGAAATCTTAGGAAACACATAAAATAACATCTTGACGAATGGAAAATATAAAATGGGAAGATTAGCATGCAAATACCAGATTAATTAATTTATACATGTAATATTATTGTGATTAATATCCAAAAATCATACTATGAATATAAATACATTTTATTTTAACTAAAATTGCATATTGGAGGAAGACGAGAATTGATAAAGTGATTCTAAAGTATATGAAGAATAAGTGTCCAGTAATTGCAAAAATAAAAATACTGCAAGAAAATCTAGGAGATCATAAATGCAATCTTGTATAGGATGTGGCAAGACCTTAACCATAACTAAAAAATATAAAACCTATTAAAAATAGATGACAGACATATTTTTACATAAAAATTAAAATTTTCATAATATGTGGAAAATAAAATCAAACAGATAAATAATACATGTAGGAAAAAAACTGTAACCCAAATGACGAAGATATGTATGAAGCACTTCTACAAACTGAAAAGGCAACAAAATTCCAATAGAAAAAAATGGATGAAATGAAGACACTTTTCAGAAAAAGATTAAGTCTAAAACGCCAGCAGTTACATGAAGAAATGTTTAAGTTGGTAATAGGTAGGGGCAAATACAATCCAACGAACAAGAAGACGCAACCAACCCACAGACTCGCAAGCGCAGACATCCCAACACAGACAGCAGTGGGGAGAGGGCCTGTACGGGTGCCCCTGGACACCGCGGTGGCAAAACCTCTTAAAATCAATCCACCAGATACGTTAAATTAAAAAAGAAAAAAAAAAATATCCTTTGAGCTGTTGTCTTCGCTCCTGGTAAATACTGGGGGAAAAATAATAATAGAAGTGCCAGTATCATTACACACATTAACTTAGAATGATTTTAACTGGCACTTTGGGGCATGGAAAAAACTGGAATAAAGCTAATGCCTCTTCGCAGGCAGGTGGCTGAACGAAATACGCACATCTGACCGTGAAATACTAGCCGGCCACCTGGAGGAGTTAACTGGGGTGACACAGGTGGACTGAGGTAGGGGAGCGTGTAAACACGACAGCATTTCCGTGCGATGAGGGAACGTCGTGTCCGCGTGCACGGGGTGAGGCAGCGGCCGCGCTTCCCGTGTGCACCCGGTCTGGGGGTGAGTGTGGACGAGCGTGTGACGCAGGTGAGGCTGGAGGAGAAATGGGGAAAACGGAGCGACTCACCAGAGGACATTCAAAGCCTCATGCGCGGTCGCCCGACATGATTCAGGTGAGGGTGCATCAAAATTAAGGTGTAGTTTTTTGATACCGAACTTAGAAGAGGTTAGATTGAAAACGAGAGGTTAAAAACACACCAGTTTTAAACTCTTCTTTTATCGAATCAAAGAGTGGGGTTCGCAGCTTGGGATGAAAAGATGGTGCACGGGAAAGGAGGAGCCGTGAAACCGAAGTCGTGGGCGGGGGGCGCGCCGCGCCCCGGACGCTGCAGCCGGCTTGCAG
>NW_006434835.1:86971-121788 GCF_000325575.1 Pteropus alecto
ACGCAGGTTTGGGAACGGCCGCCGCGGGGACCCTGCCAGTGACCGGGTCTCTGTGAGCCCTGCGGGCGACACCCGGCGGCTGCGCAGGTTTACACCTGGCGGGCGCGGGCGTCCGTTCCGCCACCGGCAAGGGGCTTTCCGAAACGCGCACTTTAGAACGCACACGCGGTCAAGTTCACGTGCGCACTCAGGCCCGGAGCAACCGCACGCGACTCCTTGGGAACGTGAGTGGGCGCGAGGCAGAAGCCGACGCCCCTTTCGGAAGACGGTGCGGCCCCCCGAGAGCACGGCACGGACCGAGTCAGGGGCGGCGGGTCTGGTCTGCGGGCCCTCCCGGAGCGGACACTCGGACGGCCCGGGGCCGGGCCAGGAGACGCGCAGGTGCACGGGCGGGTGGGGGGCGCGAGCCTTCTGCGACGCGCGGCTGGACTCACGCGGCTCCCCGCCCGTAGGTCTGCCAGGGGTTCGGGTACCGCCCGGGGGTCGCGGCTGCCGCCCCGGGGTCCGGTTACCGCCCCGGAGTCGCGGTTACGGTCCCGGGGTCCAGGTTACTGCCCGGGGGTCTCGGTTACGGTCCCGGGGTCGCGGCTACCGCCCTGGGGTCCGGGTTACCGCCCCGGAGTCGCGGTTACAGTCCCGGGGTCCGGGTTACTGCCCGGGGGTCTCGGTTACGGTCCCGGGGTCGCGGCTACAGCCCCGGGGTTGCGGCTACAGCCCCACGGCTGACGTCTGCCCTCCGGGACTGAGCGGGGCTGAGAGGCCTTGCAGTGCAGGATATGCGCCAGGGTCCCCTTTGTGCCCCAAAGCCACAGCACAGCGCCCCCTGCCTGACAATGGGTGGTACCTGAGACAGTACCAGCAAATACAGTGCCACTCACCAGTGACCTCTATCCAGGAAAAGCGGAATTCCAACAGTGACTGTCACAAAAACAAGTGACCGAAAGGGGGCAAAGGCCAAAACATGCTGCTGCCTAAACTTACTTGATTTTAAAGCCACTTTATGAAATCCTGAGCTCCCAAGCATCTATGATAAAATTAATATTCAGATATATAAATCTGTAAGTATATAAGAAAAACAGTCTCATTTTGTTCCCATTTTAAGTTGGCAGTCTTGGCAGAAAGACACATGAGAAACACTTTAAAGACAAAGCTCTAACTGGGAGCAAATGCATTTTGAATGAGAACAGACATTTTAACGAATCACAGCATGCGATTCTGTCTCAGGTGTCTAGAAGAGGCTGACATTTGTTTTTCTCTCTTTAACTCTAAAGTTTAACAATGTAGCTTGATTTCCTGACAATAATATCTAATGACTGCTTAATTATAATTGTATTCAGATTGCAACAAAAATACTGACTTTGGACTTGTGCAGGTGACTGCTGTGGTCTTGACCGTGGTTTTGGAGACAGTTCCTTCACCTGCAAGGGAAAAAAAAGCACATGATCTTAAACCGCGTTTTTGCTCAGGAGCTCCGAAGGCGTTTTTTCCTAACGAGCACGTGCGGGCACTCGCTGACGAGGCGCCGGACGCCCGCGTGGACTCGCTGGGCTGCACTGGGTTGAGCTGATAACATACAGATGCCGACAGGGTGGGGTGCTCTGCAACAGGAGTGCACCTCAGCCAGGCACCCCGCGATGACCAGCACGGGACAGGATCGCGGTGACTGCGAGAGGCAGTGACAAGTACGACCGAGTCAGTTTTCACTCCGTACGCTGGGGGCTGAGTGACTCTGACAGGGTGCTGGGGAACTAGGTGAGCTGGGGACGCAAGAGCCTGCACCCAGAGGGGTCACTGTCAGCAGCTGCTCCCGCCTCAGGCATCGGGGTCACGCTCTATCCTGGGAGGGAGGCCTCCATGGGGACAGCAAGGTTCCCCGGCCCCGTGTGTATGACATTTCACCGGCACCTCCCGTGAACGCACTGACAGGGGCCGTCCCGTGGGTCCCAGAACACTACGGGGCGCGCCCTGTGACCCCCCAGGAGAGCGGGAACCGCGCACCGCGGCGGCCTTCCTCTGCCCCCTCGCCGCCCTCCTCGCGCTGATCCGTCGTCCCTCGTTCTCAAACTTTTCAGTGAAGGAATCCAGAATTTCATAAAGGTCTTCCGCTTGAGCGGGCCGTGGAACATCTCCGAACAAAATGTCACAAGCTCGGATGTCTTGACAGTAAAATCTGGTAAGAAATATCACAGTTTATAGACATAGATCTTTTCTACAGTTACGGGGGGACGTGTGTGTGGTTACTTCTTGTAGCTGCTTCACACACACTAACTACCAGCCACCGCCCACGGGAAACCCTAGGTTCACCCCAGGCTCACCGCTGCAGGCGGCCACCATCAATGGTCTGACATGCCCACCCTTCCTGCAAACACACGCACACACACACACCTGTGCATACACATGCATGCGCATGCACGTACACACACACATCTGCGGAGACACCTGCAGGCACACGCGGTCTCACAGGTTTACAAGTTCCTTAATAGTCCTAACCCAAGGATTGTGCTCACATACACGACTCTGTAATTTCTTTAAAATGTGCATTTGCTTCAAAATTATGTATGATTTGCCACACATGTTGGAAGCCCTGCAGCTGAGGAGGGATGTCCCTTTTAGTCTACCCAGAATTTAAGTGACATTTGGCTGGAAAGTCCTCCGAAGGCCTAGAATTAGAAGTTCCTAAAGGCATTCCTAACTTGTATTTCTCAAATTTATAAAACCAGGAGTAAAACTGCCATCTCTATGAGATGAAGAGCTCCACAAACCTGGATTCCCCCACCCCTCCCATCCTCCGGCTCCTGTGGTCTACCACCTGTGTCTCCAGGTGTGCAGCTGCATGCTCAGCGAACTGTCTCTGCTCTCTCTTATGAGGTGAGTCTGTCTGCTGCAAACCCTCAGCCGTGCCAGCGCCATCGGGCTCACAACCGGTGGGATTTCTGCCAGGTTCTGCAAGTAGCCTGGTCTTAGCTTTTTATTTTTCTGGGCAATCAGACATATTTTAGAGGAAATTTGGAAGATCTAGAAAAAATAGCCCGATGCCAGGTTAAAGTGGAAGTTCCTCTTAGCCTGTTAGGGTACTTCCAAATCCTTTTTTTTTTTTTTTTAAGTCAAAACTGGTCTCTATTTTAGGGAAGAAAGATAAGGGCAAAGTGCGCTATCAGGAAACCTCTCCTAATGAGAAACATTTGGTTGACCCAGAAGTTGTAACTGGTGTGTACCTCTGCACGTTTGAAAATATAGTTAATGTGATTCATCAAATAAAATATTATGTAGCCATTAACTTACATTTATGATTCTAATATTATAATATTAAGTGGAAAAATAAAATTTACAATTGAATTGATTACGATACAATCACATATGGCAAAACAAAAAAAAATTAAGCTTAAGAAAATGTTGGAAGGCAACAAAGCGAAATGTGAATAGTTCATTTTAAAGGGTAAAATGTTTTTCCTCCTTTTTAACTTTTTTTGTTTCCCAAATTTTCAATAAGTACATATTATTTCATATTGAATTTTTAAGTAAACAAATTCACTCTCAGAGCCATATGTTGTTAGTTTAGAAAATATACGAAGGTACTCTAAACTCAGAAGAACCACAATACAAATCTATGAAGTAGTATTTTCTCATGACGCTGTCTTTAAATCAATTAAAGTCACCTAGCTTGCACTTACTTTCGATTAGTTTCTTTCCTTTCAATCAGACAGCTGCCTTCTAAACTTATGCCGGCAAAGAGTCCTCTCGACTTGCAATAGGTAAAGACGGCAGCCGAGCTTCTTAGGGCCACGTTCCCTTCCAGGTTCCTGCGGACAGAGGGCGTTGCACCTCAGACCCGAGTGGGCGGCTGCACTGCCGGCCCGCGTGGGACAGGCCACCGCCACTTCCCTGGCCTGCGGATGTTTTAGGTCCTGGCGGCCTCAGCTGCACGTGTTCACAGCGGCACAGAGGACAGATCGTGGGGGAGGACACACTACTGAAGGCCGTGATGACCCACAGGGCTGCGCTGTGCAGAACACGTTAAAGCTTTATTTCCAACTTCGTCTTCCTTCCCCAAAACAGGGAAATACAGCCCGAGAGTAGCAGACTGTGGACTCTTCACACTGAGTATTTTCATGGGCCTTAGAAACGTTTTTAGATGATTTCACTGTGTAACTTCTATAAACAGTCTGGGTTTAAAATATTTCTAAATGGCTCAATTAATGCAAGAATAGTACTTGCAGGGAAGTCCGACGTAAGTATTTTTAACGACTCTCAAGTAAAATGCTTCCATTTCAGTTTTTCAGAATTTCGTTGGAAAGGGGGCCTTTTGTTTTCTGATCAACATTGTCCTTTATCAGTAAATTAAATTAGACTTGCTTTAGCTCCTCCAAAGCTTAATGTAAACTTTATATTAAAGAAATCTCAGTACATACAATGGCCTACATTTCAGAAATATTTCCTTTCTTTTTGCGTGTGTAGTTTCAAATTTTCTCACTGCATCACACCGGCTGTGTTTTGTAAATTTTGTATTTGTAACCAATCTCAAACCTTCTGGGAGATACAACAAATATAACAGAAACGAATCATGAATTTGTTTCATTTTAAATCATCTTTTCTCTTAACGCACAACGATGTGCAAGTTTTCACCCTTTTCTGCAGCTGTTCAAAAGCACCTTGCAGCACTCACCTGCCCAAAGGCCCCACGGCCACAGTGCAGTTCCCTCCGAGTGTCAGGTTACCCCCTTTTGCAAAAGCTTCTACTGCTCTGTCATAATTCAGAATTATTACCAAATCTGATACCTAAAACACAGAAACCCATTTATTTAAAAAATAATTGTTTAAATATTATTTAAAGCAGATACTGATGAAAACTCAAACGCCTTGTATATAACGTAGCAGGAATTTCAACGCAGACAGAACGAATATGAAAGAGGAGTCGAACCCTCATTCTGAGCTGAGGGCGTCAGCAACGAGGGCTTCTGCGGGCGACGACGCGGAACAGCTCTGGGCGGTCGCTGTGCACACTGCCCCGTGTTCTCAGCAGCCTGCTGACGCAGGTGCTGACGGGGGTTGGTGAGGGTGAGTCAACGGTCACAGTGATCACCAGAGCGGGCCAACGCGAGGTTATTAAAGCAAAACCAAATCTGAAGAAAGCCGAGCCGAAGACGCCATGACGGGGTGTGCAGCCGAAGGCCCAGGGACAACCCCCACTCTGATGTCCCTGGCGAGGCCGCGCGCCTACGAGTAGGGACCGGCACACGGCAAGCTCAACTTAAGTCCCGGGGGTTCGAACTACAGAGAACACCTGCCCCCCGAGGTCGGTCCTCAGGAAGGGCAGGGACCGCGGGGAGTGCGCTCCAGGGGTGTCTGCGGTGGCTCCGGCGCGCCCCCCAGTCACACTGACGCGGTCTCACCCCAACCCCCTTCTCAGGCGCTGTGGGACCTGGGCGGTTGAGGCTGCCTTTGCGCCTCTGACCTTTCCACGTTAAAACCTGAATAATGGGGCGCACCTCGCTGAACTACTGTGAAGACCAGACCCACGCATCAAGCGTACCCGGAAAATCAAAGGCATGATGGCATGAAGACAAGAAGCTGGGGTCGAAATTGAAAGTATTTGGGTGTGAATTCCATCCCTCCTGCCTCTTGCATTTTGTGCGACATTGGGCGAGTGACTGAGCAGCTCAAAAACTACAACGGGTACAGGAATAGTAAGCACACTTACAAAGATGTACGTGTGTGTGTGTTCATATGTGTACACACAAATATGAGGCTGTTTGAAGGGTGAATCAAAATCATTTCTGAAGCCTGGCATGTTTGCCACGTCTCAATAAAATACGGAAAGGCCAAGCAGACTGACGTTTTAAAGATGCCTTAATTTATACAGTTCTTTAAATCTTCTAAGTATTTTCAAATGGATGTTTTCAGCTGGCCCACAGAAGAACACTTTTATTCCCAAGTGAGTCTGCACTTGACGGGACCTAAAGGAGTTCCCGACACAAGCAGATTCTTAATAAATGTTTAATCATTTAATTTAAAAAAATACACTCAAGTTTCACAGGACAAAGTAAATACGCCAGCTAACTGACCCACGTGAAACACCTCACCTCGACTCCCATCCAGTGGTACTTGCTGTTGACAGGTGGCGACTTCTGAGGATCATGGTGTTGAATGGTACAGGATTACTTAGCATTTCTCAGGCACAGCTGAGTTTTGCCGAGGGCTGTGTGATCTACGTCTGTGTACATTTTTAGGGGGCGGTACAAACCGCTGTGCGTCAGGACTGGTGTGGACGCCCCGGGAAGCTCAGCTCCCTGGCCCGGGTCGTGCAGACAGTTAC
Organism: Pteropus alecto; assembly: GCF_000325575.1. Taxonomy (NCBI): domain Eukaryota; kingdom Metazoa; phylum Chordata; class Mammalia; order Chiroptera; family Pteropodidae; genus Pteropus; species Pteropus alecto. The sequence continues at coordinate 93,285 of NW_006434835.1, forward strand.
GTGTCCTCAGTACACTAAGCGAAGCAAAACTGTGCCAGTCAGAGAAAATAATCAGCCCTTTAACTTTCTGTCTGAGCACAGCTCCATTCTTCTGACGTGGGGAAGACCGTCCCGTGTCCTCCCGCGACACCAGCTCGAAGACCCCACAGACAGGCCGAAGAGCAGCGGGCCTGCCAACAGAACCTTCTCCTGGTCTAGGGCCCGAAAAGGAACATGACTGCACACTCCCCAATGGTCACACTCAGTCACATGTGCTACACGTGTCATCGCCTGTGGGGACGCATGGTGGGCCAGGAGGTCTCTGAGTGTCCAGGACTCAGGAGACGGGCCTCGGTCCCCTCACCGTGGTGGCATCGCTGGTCCCCAGCCCTGCACCAGCAGGCACCCCCGCCCCCCAGGTGCTGATGGAGGTCAGAACTGGGGTGCCCAAAGCCAGCCCCACGCCTCGAAGCACAACGACTCCACCCTGCAGTGAGCCTTCTCTCCGTCACCAGACAAGGGAGCGTTCGCCCGGGACTGTAGTTCATCCCTTGTCCCGTTTTTCTCCAAGAACTCCTGCTCACTAAATCAGGGTGCCACGCCTGTCTCGGGCCCCATCTCTGCTGAGCCCAAAAACACCCGCGCACTCACTGTGTGGTCTTAGGCCAGACGCTTGATGTCATCCCGTGTCCCCTGCCCACCGCACGCGGTGCCCCAAAAGCCACGGTGTGTACAGATGGACATTCCAGCCGGGGCTGGATGGGGCGCTGCAGTGAGGGGGCTCAGTGCTCACTTTCGCCCAAACGCCATGAAATGGAGACACCACCTGCCTTCCCGGTGCCCCGCCCCCCCGCCCCTGTGGAAAGTGCTCAGACAGGGCGCCCTGCTGGGGGTAGCGCCGATGCTGCACAGCCCCGCGGCTGGCTCTGGGACCAGAAGCCTCCCTGTGAACGACCAACCTGCCCTCTCTGCTCTGTCCTCCGGGAAAGCCAGGGAACTCAACTCAGGTATTTTTCTATGAAACGAGAGTGCTGACCACCGTCCTCTGGGGCCCTGGTGTGGAAATGATTCTATAGGACATATGTGAAATTTTTATGAAAACGTTAATTATTATTGTTAATTATTCTAAAAACGAACGGCAGATAAGATATTCAACAAATCCCTAACGTATGAGTCGATTCCCTGAGAGCTCTCTATGTGCTGGAAAGCAGAGGCACATGGCAGCAGCATCGTTCATGTCCCACCTCAGACGACGACGAGTCTTCGCGGGGACTCATCCTCACTTAGCAAAGACTCATCCTCACTTAGCGGACACTCATCCTCACTTAGCGGACACTCATCCTCACTTAGCGGAGACTCATCCTCACTTAGCGGAGACTCATCCTCACTTAGCGGAGACTCATCCTCACTTAGCGGAGACTCATCCTCACTTAGCGGACACTCACCCTCATCTTAGCGGACACTCATTTTTAGTCTCGGATACAGTCACTGTACTGCAGCTATTGCTTGGTCTCACATCATTTTTGAGATAAATGCTACTCGAGACAGATCCCAAAGCACAGCCTAGCCTCGCACGCGCTCGGGGGTGTGGGACAGTGGCCTGTCGCTCGCTGCGACTCGCCACCTGGCAGAGTGTCCTCAGCGTCACATGGAAGATGGACCTGTGCACTTCGCGTGACTTCCACCCCACGTGACAGACACCACGCCAGCCGTCAGGAACAGTCACGAAAGGGAACAACACGAAGTCGACCTTTACTCGGGAATCTGAAGTACTCTGAACATTAGTTGTAACAAAACTGGGTTTTTGCACAAATGATGGGTCACCGTGTCCAGCCACCTGTCCGGCAATGCCGAGCCCTGGCGTGGTCAACGGCCACCGCGGAGCCCAGAGCCTCCAACTGGTCAGCCGGTCAGCACTGTCGTATCTGAGACATGGCTATGTGCAGATGTGCTAAAGACGGAAGCAGATGCAGAATGAAAAAGATTCTACTTCACACGAAAGAAAAGGAAAGAAATGGTAAACGTTAGGTAGTTTTAGGTGGAGAGTCATCAAGAAAATCAAAGGGAACTGCTTCCGTCTCTGGTGAAATGAGAGAGTGGACATCTGACTTTCACTTATTACATTTCAGGTGCTTTCAGAGAACGTGGCGACGGTGTGTGCGCCACCCCAGCTCACCTCAATTCCGACCTCAAACCCGCCGCCAAGGCCGGCTATTCCAATGGCTGAAGGCGCTGACCACTCTAGAGAAAGACAAACAAACAAATGAATGTCACTCTAGCTTTACGACCCCTTGTCAGGTAGGTAGCATTTAGCAGGACAAATGCTAAAATGAGAACGAACCGTGTTTCTTTTAAAAATAGTAAGAATCTGGCATTCCCACCTGTTTTTAAATGTTCTTTAATAAGCATGTATAAGGCGTTAGATATTCACTGTGGGTCTCTCAGGCTCACAATCCGTTTTCTAATCTTTCTCGGTAAAACGTGTCCGATACCAAACTACTGAATTCTCCCCAACATACATAGCATTTGACAATTCCAATAGCCAATATTTCATAATATTTTATGAAGTAACTGAGCAGTAATTCTAGTCTTTACTTAGAGTTTTGTCATAAGAGAACAAAAGCGTTCACAGAGTTTATCGTGACCGCTCGTGAGGGGACACACCACCAAACTGCTTCTGGTTTAACTTTCTGAGGGCTAAACCGTTTCAACAGCCTTTATGTCTGGTAGAAGCATGAGAAATATGCTATAAATTCAAGATTATTAAAATTCTAATGGGATAAATTTCCTTACTTTTGGAAACTAAGAACAATTATTCCATTTGCCATGGTATTATACACTTCAGGACTATTATATGCTTATTTTTTCTGATATAAAAAGTGAGGTTAAGAAGTTGGGAAAAACTTAGTTTGGTGGAGGGAGAGCGGGAGAGCGCAGGTGAGGTCACTTCTTGACGCGCCCTCCACTCCCTGCGCCCAGCGGTCCCTGCCCCACGTGCCCCGGGAGGTGAGATGTAGCCCGGGCAGGTCCAGGACTGACCTCTGCAGGCTCAGCAAGGCTGTGACGACAGACACGCGTGTCTACAGTCCCAAAGCTAGCTTCCACATCTTGTCAGGGGCTGTCCCCGACCCCTGTCACCGGGACGCAGGGGAAACGCTCAGGTCACCCTCGCGGGGCGAGGGTGTGAGTGAGGCAGGTACTGAACCCAGCGGAGCGGTCCCTGCGGTTGGGAGGTCCGCCCCGAGGTTGCTGGTGCCCCAGTGCCGGCAGGAACCCGGCTAGGGCCCGGGCGGCCTCCTGCACAGACCACTCGCCAGCACGGCCTGGAGCAGGGCCCTGCACTGTGATCCGAGCTCGGCCGCAGCGTCAGATGCACTGTGGGCTCTCAGCAGGCAGTGCCCCCCGCCACAGTCCAGGGCCTCGCGCCCCACAAACACCGGTGTGTCCTCGGTCAGTGAATGGCCCATGCTCTCTCTCAAAATAAAATCACATTATCAACAGAAAAAATAATTATTTACAGAAAGATGCGTTCGCTTACATGACTGAACAGCACGTTAAATTGGTATAAAAAGCATTTCAGTCAGTTATAACACTGCAATGTACATTTTAAATATGACCGTAAATGTTGGTTCTTGGGATTCACGGCAGATATATTTTAATTTTGATTCTAGAAAACCAAGTATTAGATTTCGCCTAAGAAAGTAAAACCAAATTGTACAGATCTGGATATGATTCTGCCTTGGGGATACTCTTTAACATGCTTCGGATTTTGGTATCTGTCATGAGAACAGCAGAAAAGCTTACGGATGACACTTATTTTCTTACTTCCGTAAAACAAAAGAAAACTGGTGCATCACGAAGTTGAGGACTAAGGGTCCCTATCTAACGACAGAAACGCAAATATCGTCGTGTTTAACATCTGCTCCACGAAGGATCGGCACAATGCACCGAGGACGAGGCCGGATCTGCGCAGTCTCGTCCGGCTCTTTAAGGGGAGAGGAGGGTTGCCGAGTCCCGTCTCCCTGGTCATTCAGGCCCATGGCGCCGAGGACAGTGTCAGGGGCCTGGGAACCGTGACGCTCCCTGCAAAGCTGCTCAAACTGCACACAGAACGGAGAATTAAGACCCTCTGCTCTGCCGAGGGAAGAAACATCGACTTACTTCCATCTGGAAGACGTGCCAGCACGATCCCACTGCCTCCTCTGGCAGTCACCAGAAATCCAGCCTTTATCACAGACAGAACGGCGAGGCCCTTGGCCGTGGCGATCACGTGGGCTGCAGGAGGTAAAGACAGTGCGTGGGTGAGTGTGAAACAGACCCCGCCACACAGGCCTCGGGCACTGGGGGAAAACGTCAGAGGTCGGGGGAGGCGGGAAGGAAAGTTAACCATGAAGCAGACGGCTGGGCCTCCGACCCCGCCTCTCCCTGCGTCATAAGTGCTCAAAGGTCCTGCAACCGCCATGACCAATAAGAGGTTCGGATGAGATTTTACTGATATCTAGTAGCAGGGCAAATAACTTGGCGATGTCCATTAATTTAGACTATAATTCACAATTTAAAGTTATTTTTCTCCAAGAAACCGAGATCCGTACAGTGTAGCACGTTAACGCGACGGGGTGCCGCAGAACCTCGACCTTCAAGCCGTACAGTCAGCCTTTCATTAACGTGAGAATCTGGATTCAAAGACGGAAAACTAAGTGATGTTGCCGCTTTAAGATGTTTTCAACTTTATAAATTGATGGGTTAGACTATTTGAGTAACATAACCAGAAGTGCCCTGGAAACACGATTCAATTCACAAAGTGCAGGTTTGTGCACATTTCAGAGAAGTTTGCCACGTAAAGTGAGGTTGACTGATGTACGCGCCCGCTGAACGTGGCACCTCAGCATCCCGTGATTTATACAACAGGGCACCTTTCACGTGACGAGGAAAACCTGAATGGTGGAAGTCATTTCGGGGGCCCCAATATCATTTTTAAGGCAGTTTGACTTATCATCGCTTTAGTTAAATACTGTCAAGGAAGTCAATCCAGATACTGTACCCAAGTACACAAAAGAGGCTTTGTAGGTGTCCCTAGAAAAATATGAACTTTCTAATACAATTATACACGATTTCAAAATTTAAATCAATAACAGATGCTCAGATAATTCGCGCACCAGCATGAAGCAGCGACCCTGGGCGTCTGCAGAGTCCTTCGTAACTAAGCACAACTTCTTAGGAAATGAAGGTGGCCTCTCAGACAGCGGCCTGCGACCTTGGTTCATATTGTAAAAGGTCGTGAACATACTGCACCACAACCGAGAGCTCTGTGCTCCCCGCACAGGCTTACCTGCACAACCACAGGTTGGCAGACTCTAACTCGACACCTCCCATTCCGTTCCCAATGCGTTTATCGTCAGGATCGCTTCTACTCAGGAACATGGGTACAGCAAAAGCACATGCTTTAAAACGAACTTATTTCACACTGCAGAACATTGCTACCAAAAATTCATTTTTTTTGGATGAATTTTCTTCAAGTCCTAAGGACTGTGTCTCACACTTGCACGTGTCCAGAACTCACTTTTGGAGAAGCGGGGTTGGTGCTCCAGGCCTGGGTGGGCCCGAGCAGCAGCGATCTAGGAAACCTGTTTTCTCAAGACAGGTGGGCCAAAGTGAGTCGGTACTGCTGACATTATGGTAACAACAAATTAAAAATGTTCCGACATGTGAAGTGTGGTTAAGGTATTCCAGAGAATCTGACATCAGAAATTAAACTGGTTTCCCCAGCGCAGGACCCGTCAGGCACGGTGGTGGCTGGGAGCAGCACCGCCCACACTGGTTTGCACATGAATCGTCTTTGCTAGAGGCAGGTATTTCTATGCCACACCCTTGAGAACTAGCAGGCAGTGGCTCGCAAAGGCTCACCTCACAGCAGGTTCCAGGCCATTGGCCTGGGCCTGACGGCAGAGCATCCCCTGAGCAAGGTGGCCACAGGGCTTGGGAGCAGGGTCTGATCCAGCAGGTGGGGGGTGTAAGGGCTGTATTTTAATGGCCCAGGAGTCAGTAAACACTGATATGCAGCTAAGTTGGGAATTACTGATTAACGTTCTCCTGAAGCACTATGAAATGTAAATATCTAGAAAGAGAAAACACGAATATTAAAATTTATTTCTGGGATTAGCTAGTGAGTTTGCAAGATGAGTTTGCAGTCCTCGGAAACGGAGCAGAAGGACAGGTGAGTCCGAGGAAAGCGGACGTGGAAGGCACTTGCTGTTTGGGGCCAGGCTTCCTGGAGGGGGCCCTTGGCCGGGTGCTGCCCGCGACCTGCTGCCTGCGGCCCAGGAATGCGGAACGTAATTAAGAAAATGAAGCAAATTCGGAGATGAACAGTACGGGTTTATTCGCCTACCTGGAATGATCTTATCAGGTCCATTTCTGGAAGTTATCTCTGTGAATTCTCTGAGAATTTTAGCAGCCTTCTTTGCTTCCGATTTCAAATTGGAAGGTATAGGGTTATTCACTGAAATTAAAAAGAGTTTAGTGAAAACATCTACTAATTAGAAGTTAGAAATTTATTGTAATTTCATTTTTCTCACACGCAAGTGAGCATTAACAAATCGTACCCTACCAAAGGAAATAAACCAGAAAGCTTCAATTACTGTTTTGTCTTTATTTTTCTAATAAATTAAATTCACTCTGAGATTGGGAAACCCTAAATTCTCAAAAATCCTAGAAATTATAAAATCGTGGGATTCCAAAGGATCTTAAACAAAATCTGGTCCATTCACCCAATTACGTACTTTCTCCCTGTAGTTCTTAACTCATCTCAATACTAATAAAAAAAAATATTAAAAATTTCAGAACAAAAGATGTATTTTAAAATGGTCTATGATAATATTTAATATATTTGGCTATTTTTGTCAAAAACGTGTGAACCGTCTGCACAGATTCTCATTAGTAAAACTCTAGGAGGCTCAGAATTGAGTGACGACTCCAAGCGACAAAGGCCAGTGTCTGCGGAGCACTCTGCACCCAAGCACCGCGGGGGCTCCACGAGCTCGTAGGAGCGATTATTTGTCAGAGCGTCTCACACAGTCCTCCTAGCTCTGAAGCACAAGGCTGGGTCGTCCCCACGTCACAGGCAAAGAGACCCCAAGATCCCTGGGGTACATGTGCTGTTCAGACCATCAGGTGGGCGTTTCACGTCACAGGCTGTCTTGGACGGCTCTGAGAGTTCCGTTAGGCTGTTTTTCGTTCCTTCCATCCCTGCCCTTATTACACTTATGCTGACCTTTCAATCCTCAAGCACTGTAAAAGGCGCTTTCACACGCCGGTCTGAAGGTGGCAACTCTGTTCTTGCCGTGTCTGTGTCTGACTGATTTGGCCCCTAGCGATGGGTTACCGTTTTTGGGAGGAGCTGGGGCTGCTGGACGTGAGTGTGGCCATGGTGCATGAGCTGGCCGTGAGCTGCTTGCAGTCAGCTCTGGCTTTTCAGGGCTTGTTAGATGTTTGGCCTGGAGGTCAGGTACCACGCGACTCTTCCGGCTCTGTCCTGAGTGATCTCGGGGGTTTAATGAGCTCTGTCCACTTTGACTGGGTACTTATAGAACATGACCATACTGTATGCTCACATTTTATCTGTGAAGACACAGTATTCATTACACAGTATTTGCGAGTCTTTCTGAATCAGCAAAGCGGTGGTTTCGCCACTTCCATGTTAAAGGGGACAAACAGATGCAGGTTGGCTCCACCAAGTGCTCTGACCGGCCCCAGTGACAGCACCCGGCCACACCTTCCTGTCTCCCTCGAGAGGGCGTGACCGCCAGGGCCCCCTGGCTCAGCAGGCTACAAGGGTGAGTTTGTAAGGGCGGGTCCCCTCGGGTTGGTGGGCGGGGCTGCGTTCCACCAGGCTGGGCGCTCAAGAGGACTTGGGCCAGCAGAGGCCACCCTGGGGTGCAGGTGGCCAGCAGCGTGTGGCGGGGACAGGAGACCTCAGGCTGTACGGAGGACTTGCCAGGCCCCGAATCACGGGTGGAGGGGCCTTTCCTGGTGCCCCCTCGCCACGCCGCAGAGCCTGCCTGCCCCGGCCAGTCCCTCCGCCCTGGCCCCGTTTCAGCACCGCGGCTGGCAAGCCACCACTGTGTTCCCGTGCAGGGAAGGGAGCCCTGGGAGCAGGGAGGCAGTGAACGACGGTGGCAAACGGTGGCCAGACGCAGTCACCACCTGTCCTTTGGCTGGCAGAGTAAGGACAGTGTTTACATTTTTAATAGCTGAAGACATTAAATCAGAAGAATATTTTCAGCGATGAAATCGGCGACATCACATCGGGATCCACCGACAGCAGCTGAACATTCATGACCCACTCTGATAAGGGACGTGGACTCTGAACTGTGAGCGGCAAATGTTCCCCATAGAGCGGCATTCTTCCCATCGGTAGGCTTGTATTACAGGAAAAAGTTCTGTTATGGTATTTCGGTATTCATCAATAAAAAGCCTGAGGAGGTTTGTTCTCTCACTGTGTAAGTGTCCAGAAATCTTCAACTCTGCCTCTTGGCCCACAGGCTTGATGCGCGTCCCGTTGGACCTTGAAGGAAAAAACTGCCAACCTCTGCCTCTTGAGCTACAACTCGACTCTTTAGACCAATTGTAAATGCTGCTTCCACGTGAAACCCTTCACAGAACCGACTCTCAGCCGGCCGCCCTCCGCTGCTGGGCCTGAGTGGGATGACACCTGGAAGACTCCCCGCCGCCCAGTGGCTCAGGGCCAGCCCTTCCTGGGGCATCTGAGCCCGCTCCTCCACTCTGGCCACCAAAAACCATCATTACCTGAGGAGCAGCAACAAACAGCCCGGTGTCTGGTCTAAGAGGTGGGGGAGGGCTCAACAGCCACGTTGTTTTTAAGATGCTGCCAAAGTTGCTGACACTGACCTGATCTGCCTCCAGAAGAGTGAAGAGGCAGAGGCCAGCCTCCCCCCCCGCCACCTCCATTCAGGGTCGTCCGTCCTCCCCAGAGTTCCCCGCTTTTCTACTTACACTCAGACCTCAGGGCCTGTGACTTTAGCACTGTTTACGTCTGATAATTCTCCAAGTTTCATCTATTCTTTAACCTTCCCCCCAATTCCAGACTCACGATATCGATTCCCACTCGACCCACTATGAAGTAAGCATCTCAAGCGATGCCCCGCCTCCTCCCCAGCCAGCTGCCCAGGCTTCCTGTCCAGGTGCGTCTCACCAGGGAGCTCAGGCTCAAACTTGGCCAACTGTGACCTCTGTCTCTGTCATGCCCACATCCACCCTACCAGAAAACAAACCTTCCGCATCCACTCAGTCTGAGGACTCCTCACCTGCTGCCCTGCCACCAGCCTGACCCAGAGAGCATTAGTTCTTGTGGTATCTAGACCAGAGCCACCTCATCGGCTTCTCTGTCTCCCTCTCAAACACCTGTGGTTATTTCCCCAAAGGCATGATCCATCTGAGTAACAGCTCAGATGATGTTACTCCATCGCTCACACCCCTCAAAGCTTTCATATTAGTCTGCAGCATGGCCAACATGAGTACCCTACCATATCTATGTTAATATCGCTACCACATCTGTCTATGCATCCTATGTATCTATCATCTATCGCTTATTATCTATCTATCCATCATCTATCTACTGTGTATCATTTCTATGTATCATCTGTCATCTCTACTATCTATCATCTATCCGTCTATCACCGATCATCTATCTATGTATTATCTCCATCTGTCTACACATCATATCCATCTATGGATCATACCCATCCGGCACCTGTCTCCACCTCTGACCTCTCTGGCACACCTCCTATAATGCAATGGAGGTAAAGTAAGCACGTGGACGATTTTAATGGCTGTACTATCTCCAACACACGCCATAGTGACGTATAGTAACTGCCCAGTAAATACCTATTAAATGAACAAAGCATTCGTGTGGTTTTGAGGAATTAAATGTCCGGTCCTGTGAGGGCTGGAAAAGGTTCATTAAATGTCCGGTCCTGTGAGGGCTGGAAACCCACCGTATTCATGAGGGCGTGCTGGGCAATGCGAAGTCCCTGCCTGCCCGACTCTGCAGCACCCCCGGGCCTTGAGAGACAGGAGGGTCGGAGGGAAGCTACAGCTGCTCCTGTTCTGCCCTGAAACGGTCCTTTCCAGGACCTTCCAGGGCAGGGAGGATGAAGCAGTGCAGAACGAAACTGTGGAGTACATGGAAATCCACCGTATTCATGAGGGCGTGCTGGGCAATGCGAAGTCCCTGCCTGCCCGACTCTGCAGCACCCCCGGGCCTTGAGAGACAGGAGGGTCGGAGGGAAGCTACAGCTGCTCCTGTTCTGCCCTGAAACGGTCCTTTCCAGGACCTTCCAGGGCAGGGAGGATGAAGCAGTGCAGAACGAAACTGTGGAGGCTGAGGGCGGGGAGACCAGCAAACAGAGCGCTGGGAGAAGCGTCAGGCACCAGCTGAGCGCCGCTCGGCCCACGGCGCACCGCACGGCTGTCCCCTGGAGAGCTGGGCTGTCGGAACCGGAACCGTGCGCACGAAGCCAGGCTCCGTTGGGCAGTGCCCTGGGCACTAGGGCGACGGCAGACTGGACGCGGATGAGAGTGGGCAGCGCCGGTGCAGACTCTAGTCTCCTGTTGGCCTCGCCCTGACACGTGACCGCCCCCAGGGGGACACGGAGACCCAAGCTGGACCCAAAAATGAGGCCCATAATAAACGCCTATGCTCTGGCATCGAGTGTGACTTTTGTGATTTGGCACGCAGAGCCGTCCATGTCCTTTCTTGGAACTCCAGGGGAAGTGTGCATCTTGATCGTAGACTCAGCACAGGCCTGTCTGTCTCACCCATGCTGCCCCTCGCCCGAGGCAGGTGAGCCTGCATCTCCTCCTGCGGCCCTGGCAGAACTTCATTGCCGCAGTGGGTCCATGGCCAGTATCTGACTGAGGCCTAGTGTGGGAGTGGCCAGAACTACCTTTTCCCCAGGCACCTGCAAAAAAGTTTGTCACCCCAAGTGGGAAGCCTGAGGACAAAGCCATGCCCAAGAGCTCTTGAGGGGGGCTGGCTATGCTGGTACTGCTGGAGCCCAGGGTTGGCCACAGCTGAAGCCTCGAGAGGCTCTGAACTGCTCAGTCATTGGGACCGGAAAACACTTTTTTGCTCGTGCCAACTGGATGAGATTTTCTGCCATGTGCAAGTAAAGCACAGTGAATGGTACATAAATCGGACCCTCCCCGCAAAGACTTTCTCCTGTGAACTCCATCACCCAAGCAGAATTAAACCAGCCAAGTAAGCAAATTCCAAGCTGAGAGCGGCCACTGCAAACATCCGGCCCTCGGATGGCCACGCTTCTTCTGTAAACATTGGGGGATTCAAGCAGATCAGGAGGCCTGCAGACCACAAGACTCCAGTGACCACAAGGCTCCGTCCCAGAGCCAGAGTTCAAATGCTGTCCCATGTCACTGTGACCAGGTGTTGACAAGGCTGCTTGTGTGCAGCTGAACTACAGAAGAGACTAATTTGTTTTAATAATATAGACTCCATTTCTGATAGCGTCCTATTGCCTGGTCAGAGTTACAGTGAATTTCCCTGAAAGAGCCAATAAATAATAACAACTTAGATGTAAGTCACAATTCCTGTCCCCAGCATCAAACCAGGGCTCTATGGATCCTTGAGACATAGAGAGCCTGGTCTGATCAGAATGCTGATATCGTTACACTGCCGAAGTTACCAAGATACAGGTCATTACCAATGAAGCCTCGTAAATTCTAAATCACGGCAGGCATCTGAACATCCATAAAAGTCTGTAGGCTCTTGAATTCCAAGGCAAAGAGAATTTGCTATAAACATTTGAGTTTCCTCCTAAAAGAATAGCTGCCAAACCGCAAGCTAAGAAACTTAGCTCTAAAGTTTTCTTTAAAAAGTAATTAAAATATTTGAAATCTTTCATACTAAGAAATTTTTTTTTTTGATTAAGAAGAGTTTATAAAATACTAGCCAGAAAATTTTTACTTTGGAAATCTCGAAAGTTTGAAATGAGCCTAAGATATAGAAATAATTTACAGATTGATCACAGGGCAATAAACTCAGGCCTGCGCCACTGTGGGCAAACAAGGACATTAGAGCCCTACGTGAACGAAATCCACACGGTGGGAGGAGGGCCGCGTGTGAGGAGCGGGAAACTGACCAGATCCCAGTCTACCCTCCACCGAGTGTCTGGAATAATGGTCCCTCCCCCCATCCCTCACCAGAGTTCAGGGTTCCCCAAACTCTCCTTCCATCAACAAGCATCTATTATGTTATTTTTCTCAATGGAGTACCAGTTTTGAGGGATGCCTCTAGGAAAAATTTAGAAGTTTAGAAATGGTTTTCCAAATTTCCATTAATCAGACATTAATCAAATTATTAAGTCTTATAATTCACATGAAATAGAGGTTAACTCACTGAATCGATAAAATCCCAACCAAAATCAAAGGAACTAAAATGCTGCTAAGGAAATAGAATGAATTGATTAAATCTTAGCCAAAATAAAAGAAACTTTACCTATCTATGTAATCCTTAGAAGAGCTTTAAAATGTTGTCTTTCGCTCAGAACCTTTATCAAGAAACACCACTGCCTGGTAACTATGGCTGTTGTTTCTGAAACCAATTCTTAACTTGCAGTGGCCTCGGTCTGACTCCTGCCTTTGACTTGAGACAAAGTTGTCAGTTCTAGACATCAAAAACCGCCTTCCACCTTCCTGGTGGGATCAGTAACCTTCCTAATGCAAACTAACCATTTGAATCTGAATGGCAGGGGCTGCTTCCCTAGCTCCCCTGACCCCAGGTGCAGGGAGTGAAGAGAAGCAGACCTTTCAGCCTAAGAAAACCTTTGATTTCTGCCCACTCTACCCTTTTCAAACCTGAAGTCCGGTGACCCTGGCTTGGAGCAGGACCACACATGCCACCCTAGTCAGACCATCTGGTGTAGAAAGCAGACTCTTCTCAAAGAAATCAGAAAACGCAGTGTACTTAGGTCTTAAATTGCAGGGATTGTGTCCAATCGTGACGCATTTGCGAATAAGGTGCACAAGGCCTTCCGTGGCCACTGTGGGCACAGACAGCCCTAGGCTTCCCCTTCCACCTGCTTCCCCTTCCGCCTGTATCAACTTTCTTTCCTTTTGAAACACCAATTTCTAAATAGTGAGAAATCTCCTAAGAATAAAGATTTCTTAAATGGAATAAAAGCCTCTAATTGCCCTTGAAGAGCAAAGATTTCTTTCACATCATTTCTTCAATCCTGTAAAAGATGAGGGGTAGTATTTACACGTTTCACAGAAATTTTGTTTAAATAGACATTAGTAGACCAAATAACTCATTCTCCTTAAACATGATAAACTGGGTGGAAGTTACAAACTACTTGGATTATTTAACCTCCGACACAGTAGTTTGTAAACAAGCTCGCGGTCAGTGGCTATGCGGAATTCCACATCCTAATAAATACGCTCATGAGAAAAACAATGCAGCCCTTCTGGGCCCATCAGATTTTGACTCCCCGTGAGCAGGGGTCCCATGTCTGTATCATTCTTTTCAACCCAGACTTAGTAGCAGCAGTGGTGACACTAAAGTATTTGTTGAAATGGAGTGAAAATGACAAATTTCCAGCCAGCAGGGTAAATCTCACTTCCTTATTATCATTTACAAATGCGGAGCAGTTTCATACTTCATGTAAGGAAAAATCACCATCTGCACAGATACACAGGGGTCCTAGAGGCAGCCTTTGCCCACTCTTTTGCTCTCAGCGACCTCTTTACCCCAAGTGGTTCCCCAAGGGTCAGGTGATAGTGTGGAGGGCCTGGCACTTCACTTAGGTGACCCCACCAGGCACATTATTGCATCTTTCTGCCTCCTGCCCCTATGAGTCCAGCACACGCCAAACCCAAACCATCACGACAGAGTTCTAGGATGTCATCTAATGAAATGAAAAGACACGAATTCGTGGCTTTTCAAATAATAGATATTTACAAATAACATAAAATGATTTAGAATTGAAATGGTTGGGGCTAGACTTGAATCAAAAGCACAGTGGCAGAGAGTCCAGGGGAACTGGCTAATCCTAACTTTTGACAGTTTGAGGCACAATCTCAGTGTCAGTGGACGCGTAACTGAAAAAATTCCAGAAACATCATCGTTTTTCTGGCCCTCTTTTGCCAACGATTTACCCTCTCTAGCAGAACTTTTTTTAAAGGGGAAGGAGGAGGTGGTCGAGATCTAGGGCAGGCTCAGCGGCGTCGCCGACACCTGTACTCACTTGTGACCCCGAGCCTGCTCCGCTCCGGCGCCCCTCCACCTGCGGCCACCTACCCAGGAAGAGGAAGGGCACACTCCGCTCGGCTCCGCCTCCCAGGGCAGGGACCGGCCCTAGCTCAGTGCACACCTGACACAGGTAATGCAGGGCAGAACCAGCTCAATCCCCAGGGTAGCAGCTAGAGAAGGTGTGTGCTCAACTTTGTCAATCCGAAGGTGGCTTCTAAAGCATCTCATCTCTTTAGAATTGGGACAACTCTGGCAGAGCGGACGGTTGAGAGCTGCGGTTCCGACCCGGGGACTGGGGGCAGAACAGGGGTCTCGGTCCAGGAGGGGCCCCTCTCACTCCTGATGACGAGCCTCACGTTCCGGCCGCGAGGCCCGGGAAGAGGGGGCGTTCACCTAAAACCAGGAGGGCGCAGTCCGACCCGGCCCTGAGAGGCCCCTCACACTCCGAGCGCCGCGGAGACCAGCTCAGGACCTCGCCCCTCCGATAGGGCTCTGCGGCCCCCACAGCCCATCTCGTGCGGCGGGCCGGGGGCGGGCGCGCTCGCACACCCTCGTGTGACCACTCCCTCGAGCGTTGGGCGCCCACGCGTCCAGGTGCCTCCCGACCGCGCCCCACGCCCCCTTCCGGAAGCCCCATCCCGCGTGCCGGATGCTCTCAGCCCAGCCCCCTCCCAGAAGCCCCTCCCTCCCTGCCCTCCGGCGACGCCCGGCCACGCCCCCGCCAGCGACGCCCGGCCACGCCCCTCCGTCCTCCCCCCAAGAGACGCTCGGCCCCGCCCCCATCGCGCCGCCGGAGCCCGACGTGCAGGGCCGCGCTGAGGCGCACGGCGCAGGCGCGCGGGGCGGGACGCTCGCAATGCGCACGCGCCGCGCCAGAAGGGTTCCTGCGAGGTCAGTGGGCGCCTCTGAGTTTGCGCGGGAAGATGGCCGAGCGGGTCCCCAAGTCGGTGCTGTTCGTGTGTCTGGGTGAGCCGGCCGTAGTCGAGCCCACGCTGAGTTTCCCGGAGGGTTGGGGTGGGCCTCGTGCGCCCTGGGCTGCGCCGCTGGGCCGCGCCTCTGGGCCAGGAACGGGGATCGGGAGGAGGCTGGAGACCCGTACCCCGAGGGTGTGCTGGGGCGCCTCGGGCGGGTCTTCTTGGCCTGCTGTGCGAGGCGGGTCCCCTCACCTGCCCGGCCCTCTCCAAGTCCCGGCTCCCTCTCACCCGCAGCACCCTCACCACGAGCTGCCTGGAATCCCTCCCTGTTAACCCCTCGTTGGATAGACCTGAAGCGGCTGGAGCGATGCTCTCTCTTAAGGGCTCTGAGACCCGTGACAACACTGGTTTCCTGGCTGGTTTCCATGGCCCACGCTTATAAATGAATCTGAGCCAAAGGCAGATGGAGCGCAAGGGTTTAGGGCTTTTTGGTTGTCAAAGCCAAACCAAGGAGACCCGCTTCTCCAGACCTCTGTGTAATCAGACTCGTGAGCCGGTGAACGAAAGTACTTTTAACACCTAACCCTTCAGGTACCTTCCGGCTCAGAATCGTTTTCATTATGAGAATTTCAAGTTAGTCTTCCTTCTCAGAATCGAATTCCTGTTCCTTTTAGTTTTCAGGATTCTTCCCTGGGTAGGCTCCACAAGGCTGTGTCCCTCAACTCTCCATCCGAACCTCAACGCTGAACCCTCAGTGGCCCTCTTGCTTAAAATCTTCTGATGAGTCTACATTTCCTGAGGAGTCGAGTTTCTGCTGGTTTTTATGGCGCACCCTTCTGGAAGACGACAGAAGCCTGTCTGCATTGTCCACTTAATCTCACTTATCTTTTCCTAACCCTCTGCACAGTCCCTGTCACGTATATTTGCTGTTACCCAGCACTTAAGACACTCACCGCACCTTTGATTGTGTGGCTCTTTCTGGTCACCTGTTTTGCATTTTGCCTGGAAAGCCTTTCTGTCACGTCAGACCCCACGTCCCCTTCTTTAACTCTTCTCAGTTCCCCTGTGTGGAGGTAGTTGTTCCTCCAACTTGTGTAGACGTCTTGTGTTGCACAGATTCTGTTGTAATTACTTGAGAGCCTCTTGAGAGCACTGCTTGATTTCGGCATCTTGGGGGCAGTAAGTGGGGCTTATTTTTCTTTCTAGTTCCAGCTTTGGGACGACATACGATGCTCACTAGGTATTTGCAGAATTGAATTTCCATGAGGGGAGAAGGAAGGCTGGCTGATGGAATCAACTAGTTTATTAAAGGGCAGTTCGTTTCAGGTTGGGCACCTATTAGGATCCCGTTGCCTCATTTATTTTACTAAGTGTTGTTGCTTGTGCTGACATAATGCACCGTGGTGTCTGTTAAGGGGGTGCGTATGCTCGTATGTGTTTAGCTTTGGCACAGTTTGGTTTTAAGCAACGACTGTATTCCCAGGCACTGCTCCGAGTGCTAGGAATAGAGTAGTGAGCGAAGCAGACAAAAATCTCTGCCTCTCCAGAGCTCACATTGTCATCTGCAGTCACGTACTTGGTTACCCGTTGGTGTGTGTTAAGTACAGTGAAGCAGGAAGGGGGGAGGGGAGGGGAGTGAAACCTCACCCAGAAGGTAACGTCTG
Organism: Pteropus alecto; assembly: GCF_000325575.1. NCBI lineage: Eukaryota > Metazoa > Chordata > Mammalia > Chiroptera > Pteropodidae > Pteropus > Pteropus alecto. The sequence goes on from NW_006434835.1 coordinate 110,126, forward strand.
AGCAAAGGCTTGAAAGAGGTGAGGAGGCAAGTCCAGGGTGTTTGGAAAGGGACGCCGGGCCCAGAGGGCCCTCAGGAGTCGGCAGGAGGCCGCAGGCTGGGCCAGTAGCCTGGGCCAGCAGCCTCCTTCAGCCAGGACTCTCATCTCTACCTGAGGACTGGCAGGTAATTGAAGTGGCAACTTTGCCCGGCTCCTCCGCACTCCGGTGGATACTGCTTAGTGGCGCGTGAGTACAGCTGCGGGCGTCAGACCCTCGCCCACAGTGAGCGCTCTGGGGCGGGGTCTGCAGACTCTGTGAGGAGCCAGAGAGGATGGCTGCATTCCAGTAGAACGTTATTTATGGACACGGGGATTTGAATCTCATGTAATTTCCTCATGTCACGGGATATTCTACTTTTGAGGTTTTTTCCCATCTATTTAAAACTGTAGAGATTATTCTTAGCTCTGTGGGCCGTACACGAAGGTGGGCCACAAGCCATGTTTTGGATCCCTGTTTCAGGGCCTAAGGCGGACAGGTCCGGTGAGGCCATGTGAGGACTTGGCCCAACCCGACCAGATAAGCCCGCGTAGAGTTTGGAGCAGAGGTGGGAAATTCGAAAACACGCGTTCAGCTGTGGCGCTGAGATTAGACTGGGAGGGCGGAGGGCCGCAGAGGACCGCGGCCACACGCGGCAGCGAGTGCAGCGGGTGGGGAGTGCTCAGGCTCTGGGGTGTGGCCGGGTCGATGCGTGCCACTTCACCTGGTACCTGTACACGGGACAGTGAGAGTGGTATATCTTTGCAGTGTAAAAATTGTATTCTTTCAAAGCATGTATTCGGACCTTTTTGAGACTGAAGGGTAGAGTAATGGCAAATGTTTTTCACTGGTTAGGCTAATGACACCGAGGGACTTGCCTTGTTTTGGCAAGATTATTAACAGGGTTTATGTTTTTGTGAGATAGAGACATACAGGAGATTGTGCCCTCACGGTCGGAGGTGATACTGCATATTCGTGATGGCAGATGACTTTCGAATATGGGTGACTTACTCCGAATGGGTGATTAGTGAGTGCTGTGTATGTGCCACATGCTGTGCTCGGTGTTGGGGGCCTCACTGGGTAGGACAGACACAGCCCGTACCCTTGGAGAATTTAATTTTTTTCTGAGTCTGTCCTTGAGATGAAGGTGTTGAATAAGTATATATCGCACTGCCTAATTTGGAAAAAAACGAACTTGGAACTTCACAGATAGAAAATTTTCTTAGAAGAAATTCGAAGATAACATTTCTATATTATATTATTTTCCATAGGTGAACCATGAAGTACTGTGGTTTACTGATGTACTCCATCTTTAATATTGATGTGGTGATGTCAGCTTTTGAAATCAAGAGGGCGAGTTATAAGCAAGCAAGATGACTTGTCTGTTGCTCTTTTAGATATTATGACTTTATTTCTAATCTTTGTAGTAGTAAATTTTCTGTCCACATTGATAGACACACATCATCTTGCTGTGAATACAGCTATGTGGGAGAAAAGTGTGGATGAATGTGCCTTAACTTTAAGGCAGTGAATGGTCCATGTTTTGGTTTTGTTGTGGAAAAACTTATTTCACAGTTAATCAGAATTATTTGTAAAGGGGTGAGACTAGTCTATTTTTATGTTTTTAGATGCTGAGATATTAGACATCTATTATTCTAGAGTTCCAAAAAAATAACAGTTGTCTTAACTTGGAAACGTGATTGCTGTTAAAAGTATTCCCCAGGCTATATAATCGCAAGTAAATAAAGACACATCTGTAGGAAACCTTTCAGTAATTAAAAGAGTGCGGATGATAATACCTGTTTTAAAAATTAAACAAATATTTAAGATGTCAAAAGGAAAAACGTCACAACACAGCCAGCTTCTAGAGAACATTCGAATTCCTGTCTTCATATAGAAATTGAAGAATATTGTAGTTAAGTCAGTGAATTGGTTTCCTATAGTGGGGAATGAGTTGTTTCACAGTACTTTACAGGATCCTAATTCTGTGTAGTATTATGAACCAGACAGTTCTGATATGAGGAGAGAGTAAAGTCTGTCATCTAATGCTGTCTGTTCTTGCAGTTTCTCTCTTCCCTCCCTCCATTTTCTGTCACCAAGTCCTTCCCTCAGTTTCTGTCTGTTCCTTGCTATTTCACATTAGTCTCTTCGGGACTCCTGTTTTCCTGCGTTGTGCGAAGGGCCAGTGCCCTAAACAGCTGCTCTCTTCCTGCCCCGGCTGGTGCCCGACTCGTCAGTAGCAGGCCTACAAAATATGTGTGTGGAATAAATCTCCTTACTCTTCTCCCCAAACCTTGCCTTTCTTCTGCTGTGGATATGTTAAGTCCAAGTTTTGACCGCGGCTTGGGGTCCCTGTCCCTGGGCCCGTCAGCTCACAGGTGTTTACTCTCAGTACCTGAAGCAGACGATCACCCTGTTTCAATGCCCATCCCCAGCCTGTGCCAGTGAAGTCCCCTCCCTCTTTCTGATAAGAAATTTTCTTACCTTGTTTATGCTTTTTAGAATCTTTTCCTGTGCTCTTGTAGGATATTGCTTGTCTATCCTTTCTTTCCTTCTTTATATTATAGTTAACTATCTCCTGTAAATACATTACTTGGCACACAGTAGAAATATTTTGAGATTTTATGTCTTTTTCCCCTGTGTAGCAAGGAATTTGGTCCCACCTGATGAAAGGTATGGACTTTGTCCTGGCTCCTGGGAGGTAACTCCAAACACCTTAAATTTTGGGGGAGTGGTAGGAGTGTGTTGGGTGTTTGGGGGCCTGCATGGAGCCGCTGAGGATGTGGACGGCGTGCTGGAAGCTGAGTCCAGCCTCAGTTGTGGCTACTTAATGAAAACCCAGTAAACCCTCAGCTCTGGAACCCTGGCGAGCATCCGGGCTGGCGGGGCTCCGAGTGCTGCCGCATGTTGACAGCAGGAGGGGCTTGTCTCTGAGGACCAGAAAGCTCCCCGTCAGGGACTCTTCCAGAATCTGCCCCGTGCTCGCACTCTGGCTGGTACTGGTTGGCATCTTTCGGTTGTAATAAAACTACAGTTATAAGTATAGCATCTCCTGAATTCCGAGCCCTTCTAGAGAATTCCTGAACCTGTGGGACTCTGGGCTGAAGTGAGGGTGGCCCTGGAGGTCCCCAGGTGTGCAGCTGAGTTTGGGAGGCGTGGCAGGCTGGTGGCTGTACCTGAACTCAGTGCCCGACTCCTGGAGCCACAGCACTGGCGAGGGCTCATGCGGGACGGCTGGCTGCCTGCGACGTGGGCTGTGCGTTCTGTGAAAGAGCGGAAGGCCTTGGTGTGTGCGGACGCTCGAAGGACGTAGTTTTACCGCTGTTGTTTCTCATTTTAAAATAGGCTGGTCGCAGCCCACTTCGTTGACTTCATGACTTACATCGAGGTCATTGACAGCATCCTGATAAGCAGTGATTTTGGTCGTGATTGTTTTTCTGATGTCCTTGTCCTTTGCACTCTGAGTACTTGGACAGTCGCCATCAAATCGTTGAACGTGGGTTTTGCCGGCGGAGGTGCGCGAGCTCTCCTCCGCACTGCTGTGGGCGCCACTGGCTCCCCTCGGGGCCACGGCCGGCAGTGCGTGCGTGGGTCGCGGATCATGCTGGGAGTTGGCACCCACCCTCCCATCAAACCTGATGCTCACTTTCTGCCCCTCCCCTTTTTTAAGGTAACATCTGTCGCTCACCCATTGCAGAAGCAGTTTTCAGAAAACTTGTGACTGATCAGAACGTGTCAGATACTGTGAGTACCATTCGCTGTCTTAACGAGGCCAACCTGAGTGCGTTCGGGGCAGGAAATGGCGAAAAAAAATCTTTTTTTCCCCCGCAGTGGAGGATAGACAGCGCAGCGACATCCACGTATGAGCTAGGAAACCCTCCTGATTACCGAGGGCAGAACTGCATGAAGAAGCACGGTGTCCCCATGAGTCACATTGCCCGGCAGGTACCGTACTGGGACTTGAAGGTGCACTTGTGTGTTTTGTGTTGCAGTGGGTCATTGACAGCGGCGCTGTTTCTGACTGGAACGTGGGCCGGTCACCAGATCCCAGAGCTGTGAGCTGCCTAAGAAACCATGGCATTGACACAGCCCATAAAGCAAGACAGGTAGACGAGACCTCGTTTAATATTTTGTACGTAGAGCCCCACAGCTTGAGGAGTTGCGAGAGGCTTACCCAACTCACCTGTGCATGAGTGTGTTTACCTCTGGCCAGGTTACCTACCACACTGACCCATTTTGTTTTACTTCTGGTGCCACAGTTCTGAAAGACGTTGGGGATTTCAGAATTGACTGATTAAAACACACATAATTACATAATTTTTAACAGAGCCCTGGCTAAGAACTGGACAGCCTCGCTGTGGTCTCCCGTTTGTTTTTACCAGTGCGGTTTTTAAACACTTAAGTCTTCGTGTCCAGTCTGCTTCATTAGCAGTTTGTGGCCAGGACAGAGTTCTGTGATGTACATGGAACAGTCTCATCCGGCAGGTGCCTTCGGAGCGAGGGGCACGTGTTACGGGGACACGTCGCATTGGGCAGTCGCACCTCGGGTGTGGGTCCGGCAGCACTGCCCAGGAGAACCTTCCGTGATGGGGAGGTGTGCTCTGTCCACTGTGCACGCTGCATGTGGCTGTTGCCCACTTGCAATATGACTGCTGTGCTGGAGGGACTGAATTTTAATTTTTAACTAATTTGAATGGCCACCTGGTAACCACGGGAGAGCGTGAGGTTTTCAGTACAACTGTCCTAGTGGAGACATCTAGCCCATGGGTGCCTTGTGGCATCTGTCACTAGGAGCTAGCTGTTGCAGGTGTGTGTTCTGGAACCTTCCATAACCACAGGCACCAGCCCCTAAAGAAATTGGCTCCAGTTCTGATGCAAAATGCCTTGTACATTGTTCTGCAGAGGCAGTTATTTTTATCACTGTGATTATTTTATGGAGATTCATTTTTAACAATCAGGCTAAATCTTGTCACTTCCTTTTGTATCTAACCCAAGGAAATGTGCTGGCTCTGTCGGCCTAGCAAGGCTGTGGGTTAGCATCAGAGGACACAGGCCACGTCCAGAGATGGGCTTTTGAGGCCTTCAAAAAGCTGCATCATTTGTCAAATATCACACATTTACAAGTGTGGATGGCAGTGTGAGAACTGTAACTTACTGTTAGTGCTTGAACCAGAACTTTTTTTAAGACTGGATAAAGGTCCTTTAATCGTTGTACTAAATCTTACAAAGCTTTTCAGATTGCTTTGCCACACAGCATTGCATTTTTAATTTTGATCGTCTCAATTTTTCTCCTCTCCATTATTTCATTAGGAAAGGGAGTAGTTGGTAAACTCATTTTGCAGAGCAAGAAACTGAGTTCTGGAGAGAAAACAAATGACTTATTGAAGGTTACACAGCTTCAAATGGTAGAGCTGGGCTTTGACCACCAGTTTATTTATTTTAATAAAAACGTAGCGAGGTATGAGCCAGAAAATTCACAAAGCAAAATTGTCTGAGAAACACTTTTAATACATTAATGATGTCTCAGATATTAGTAATACACGTTATTTTGGGCTTAGATAAATTGACTCTGAGATCTGTGACCTTCTAATTTCTAGCTGTGTCATTTGACTCTCTGTGTTAACAATTTACTATTTAAATTCACTACCTTAAGGACCTGACTTTTTTAAGTGGAATTTTCACTGGACAGAAGAGTAAACATTTTATCGTTTGTCCCTCCTAATTTCTTCAAGCTTTTGCAGACGTTGCTAGTATCTTTTTTCTATTTTTTAAAGAGTGTAGATTTATTTTGAGAAGTTCTTCAGAATTGTGAGCAATCATACTTTTACATTTTCTATTTTCACCAAGATCGGATGATTTTCCATACACCATTATATAATAAAAGTGGGTACAAATGAAGTATTTTAAACACACATGCCATAAAAAACCAAAGCTAGAAACTTTCTATTTTTTTAAGAACACTTGTAATTACCAGTTTTAGAGGTAGCGTTTCTACAGAATCTGTCTTTTGCCTTTTTCTTTTCCTGTCGCTTTTAAGAAAATTTCTCAATGATTTTTCAAAAATTTCAAGGTACTTGCAAGGTATGTTTTGTAAATCAGTATTATATCAGATCTTTAATTTTATAGAATCTTGCTAACATTTACAAGTTTTCTCTTTAGCAGTAGTCGCAATTTGTGTGAGAACGATTTTATTTTTTAAAATGTTTGTTTCCCCAGTACTTTCCACTTGGGTTTAATAAACAGAATAGATTCAGGGGCTTTTTCTTTTCGCGAATGCAGTCGGCTCTCTGAGTGACTGTCACGTCCGGGCAGTTCGGTGGAGATGTTTACTTTATTGTGCATTCTTTCCTCTTTTCAGTAAACGTCCGACATGTGCACAGATTGTCCGTGTGGGCTCAGTGCATTTTTACAGCATGACTAGCACTGCCCCCTCTCCCCCAGAGGTCACCGCTAAAAGTCTGTCCTATCTTTCCAGCCTGACGGCAGTGGATGCCACAGCGTCTCATCCTGTCAGCTTCTCTGCTCTGAGGCTCTGCGGTGTTCCGTGTGGCAGAGGCTTACTCATGTCCATGCCAGATTCAGGATCATTTTACAGCTCTGCTACCGTTCAGTTTACTCTGGGTGGACATTGGGCTGTTTCCAGTTTGGGACGCAGTGCTGCTGTGATTATTTTGGGGCATGTCTTTCAGGGAACACCTGCGTGCAGTTCTGTTGGATACACACCCAGCATCAGACACGTGTGTCAGAGTTGAATACACCAGGGCATTTTTCACAGAGCTAGGATATTAAGTACTTGTAGGGTGAAAAATAGGGTAAAATACTGAAGGGGGTAGAATGTGTGACACTTAATTTTATTTTACTTATTTTTTAATCATAGTTGACGTACGATATTAGTTTCAGGTGTATAACACAGTGCTTAGACATTTATATACCTCACAGAGTGATCACCGCGATAAGTCTGGTACCCATGGCACTATACATGGTTGCTACGACATCGCTGACTATATGCTGTGTGTTGTACTTACGTCTCTGTGACTGTTTTACGACTGGCGGTTTGAACTTACTCATCTCTTTCACTTTTTCCATCGATTCCCCTGCGCCCTTCCATCTGGCAACCGTCAGTTTGTCTCTGTATCTTTGAGTTGGTTTCTGTTTTGTTCACTTATTTTCTTTTGTTTGATTCCACTTATAAGTGAAATTGTACAGTATTTGTCTTTTTCTGTCTGACTTATTTCACTGAGCATGATATCCCTCCAGAGCCATTCATGTCGTTGCAGATGGCAAGGCGTCATTCTTTTTAATGGCTAATAATCCGTTGCCTACATGTGCCGCATCTCCTTTACCCATTCGCCGTCAGTGGACTCCTAGGTTGCTTCTGTATATTCTGCAATGAATGTCGGGGCGTGTATAGCTTTTTGAATTAGTGTTTTTGGATGTCTTTGGATAAATACGCAGAAGTGGAATTGCCAGGCCATATGGTAGCTCTGTTTTTCAGAAATCTCCATACTGTGTTCCGTAGAGGCTGCACCCATTTGCAGTCCCACCAGCAGTGCCTGATGGCTCCCTTTTCTCCACATCCTCACCAACACTTGTCGTTTGTTGATATATTGACAGTAGCCATTCTGACAGGTGTGAGGTAGTATCTCACTGTGGTTTTGATTTGCATTTCCCTGATGGTTAGTGATATTGAGCATCTTTTCATGTGCTTGTTGGACATCTGTATATCTTCTTTGGAGAAATGTTGAGCCAGGTCCTCTGTCCACTTTTTAATCGGATTGTTTTTTTGATGTTGAGCTATGTAAGTTCTTTATGTAATTTGGATATTAATCCTTTATTGGATGTATCATTGGCAGGTATCTTCTCCCATTCGGTAGGTTGCTCTCTTGTTCTGTTGATGGTTTCCTTTGCAGTGCAAAAGCCTTTTCATTTGGTGTAGTCCCTTTTGTTTATTTTTCCTTTTGTTGTCTTTGCTCAGACCAGTATCAGAGTGTTTCCTTATAGTTTTGTGGTTTTAACTATCTTACATTTAACTCTTTAATCCGTTTTGAGTTTATTTTTGTATATGGTGTAAGAAAGTGGTCTAATGTCATTTTTTTACACATATCCAGTTTTCTCAACACCATTTATTGAAGACACTGTCCTTTCCCCATTGTATATGCTTGGCTTCTTTGTCATAAATTAATTGACCATATGTGTGTGACTCTGTATTCTGTTTCATTGATTTATGTGATTACTGTTGCCTTGTAGTATAGTTTGATATTAGGTAGCATGATACGTCCAACTTTCTCAATATTGCTTTGGCTATTCAGGATCTCTTATGGAGCCATATAAATTTTAGGACTATTTGTTCCTGTTCTGTGAAAAATGCTATTGTTATTTTGATAGGGATTGAATCTGTAGATTTCTTTGAGTAAAATGGACATTTTAATGATGTTAATTTTTCCCATCCATGAGCACAGTATAGACTTCCATTTATTTGTGTCTTCAGTTTCTTTCAGCGGTGTCTTTTAGTTTTCCAAGTACAGGTCTTTCACTTCCTTGGTTCATTTTATTCCTGAGTCTTTTTATTTTTTTGATGAAATTATAAACAGGATTTTTTTTCTTAATTTGTCTTTCTGGTAGTTTGTTATCGATGTATAAAAATGTAACTGATTTCTGAATATTAATTTTATATCTTGCTACTTTACTGAATTCATTTATTACAGTTTTTTGGTGGAATCTTTAGGGTTCTGTATATAGTGTCATGTCATTTGCAAATAGTGACGGTTTTACTTTTTCTTTTCCAATTTGGATGCTTTTTATTTCTTGTCTGATTGCTATTGCTGAAACTTCCAATACTATGTTGAATAAAATTGGTGGAAGTGGACATCCTTGTCTCATTCCTGACGTTAGACGAAGAGCCTTCAGCTTTTCCTGTTGAGTATGATGTTAGCTGTGGGTTTTTGTCACATATGGTCCTTATTATGTTAAAATATGTTCCCTCCACCCTCAATTTCCCAAGAATTTTTATCATAAATGGATGCGTTTAGTGCTGGGATCATAGGATTTTTATCCTTCATTTTGTTAATGTGGTGTGTCGCATTAATTGATTTGTGGATATTGAAACAACCTTGCATCCTAGGAATAAATCCCACTTTATCGTGGTGTATGATCTATTTACTGTATTGTTGAATTTGGTTTGCTGATATTTTGTTGAGGATTTTTGCATCCATGTTCATCAGGGATATTGACCTGGAACTTTCCTTTTTTGTGGTGTCTTCGTCGGGTTTTGGTATCAGGGTAATGGTGGCCTCATAGAATGAGTTTGGGAGCTTTCTCTGTTCTCCAATTCTTTGGAATAATTTGAGAGGAATAGGTATTAATTCTTTGACTATTTGGTAAAATTCACCTGTGAAGCCATCTGGTCCAGGACTTCTGTTTATTGGGAGGGTTTTGATTACTGATTTGATTTTGTTGCTGGTAATTGGTCTCATTTTCTGTTTCTTCTTGATTCAGTCTTGGAAGATTGTACGTTTCTAGTGATTTATCTATTTTTTCAAGGTTGTCCAGTTTGTTAGCATATGATTGTTCATAGTATTGCCTTCTAATCCTTTGTATTTCTGTGGTGTTAGTTGTCACTTCTTTCATTTCTGATTTTATTTGAACCCTCTTTTTTTCTTGAGTTTGGCTAAAGGTTTATCAATTTTGTTCATCTTTTCAGAGAACCTGCTCTTAATTTTATTGATATTTTCTATTATTTTTTTTAGTCTCTATTTCATTTACGTCCACTCCGATCTTTATTACTCTCTTCCTTCTACTCAATTTGGGCTTTGATCCTTTTCTAATTCTTCTAGGTGTAAAGTTAGACTGAGATTTTCATTTCTTGAGGTAGGCCTGTGTTGCGTGAATTTTACTCTTAGGAGTGCTTTTGCAGTGTCCCGTAGATTTGGGGTGGTTGTGTTTTCATTTTCATTTGTGTGATATTTATGTTAATTATACATTGTACTCAAATTGAAAGTGTATAAACTTTGTGTCTCTGTATTATACCCTTTCATATTTACTCCAGGAACTTTATAAAATTTCTTTGCAGTATAATTTTAAGAAATAGGTTAACTCTTTTCATTTTAAAGTGCCCTAAATTGAGTTTTTATGTAACAGATTCTGATATAGGTTTTTTTTAATTGCTTTGGATTTTCTAGGCTTGATTGTATGAATATAATTGTATGAATATGATTGTATGAACACTGTGTTTTTGACTTCTTATTTAATTTTAGGTTACCAAAGAAGACTTTGCCACATTCGATTATATATTATGTATGGATGAAAGCAATCTGAGGTAATCACCTTTTTAAAGGGTATTTCTGTTCAACTGTCATTTCAGTAATAGGCCAAGTAGTTTGTTGTTCAAAGTGACTTTTTCATTTTTAAGTGATGGTCACAATATACAGAATTAATTTATTTAGAATAGTAAGAAATTCAGAAAATAATTTAGGATTGTCTTATGGTTATAATTACAAAGAGACACCTTTTAGATAATGGAAAGTTCAGTTAGCTTAATTTGAAGAAGAACTGGGCTGTGATAGTTTTGTGTAAGGCAGTGTCTTGTTTTGCAGGGTACTTTTTCATGGCTGTAGTGACTCATGGACATTGTGGTGTTTCATTATTTTTCTCATCTCATGCCCCCTTTATAGCTGCCCCTGACAAAAAAGAAAACTTTTTACTCAATTTATTGATGGCATTAATTGATTTAAAAAACGAAAGCTGACTAGACTATTAGATAGAAGTGGCTGACTAGGATCCCATGTGGTACGTGCCAGAGCATGTGCATTGTTACCCCGTCTTATCAGAGGAACTTTAGGCACAGGTCGTGGGTCTGCGCCCAGGTTCACAGATGTAGGGGGTGGGCTGGTGGAATTGTAGCCTCCGCCCTGAGGCAGTCCTGCCCTGTGCCTCACGAGAGCCACCCTCCCCACCATGCGTGTCATCTTGTGTGCATTCGAGCCCAGGGGAGGGACATGTGTGTCACCATGCAGGCACTGGTGAACGGTGATAAGAAATGTTCATGCTGCCACCCTCATGAAGCGTAACCTGGTGTGGGCTGCTTGCCTTAGAAGAAAATTACACCTAATGAAAAACCAGTATGACATAATGTGATCATGCCCAGAATAAGTGGATGCACCATGTCTGGCAAATTGAGAAGCAGGCGCAGGTTCAGCGGCCGAACGGGCTGTATGGAGGTGTCGCGCCCGCCTGTGCGGGTGCGGGTGCGGGTGCGGTGGGGAAGCCGCCTCCGCGCTGCGTCCCCTTTGCGGCTGCTTGTCGGTCGGAACCCCCGGAAGGCTTTGTTGTGGTTCGCGTGTGTGGCCGTCATTTGTTCTCTCTCGGGCAGGCGCTGTCGCGCGCCCCGCAGGGAGCGGCTGGGCCGCAGGCGGCACTCAGCGCGCGGCTGTCCCGAGGCCACGCGCTGCGTGAGACACTCACCCCACAGCGCCCGGCAGAGGCTGGGCCACTACAGGCGACCAAGCTGGCCCCTTCCCTGGGTGGTGGCCGGGGGCGGAAGCGGGGAGGGCGAGCCCAGGGCCACCACATGGCGCGGGGCCGCAGGCCGGAAGTGACGGCCAGAGTTGCGTTGTCACCTTCGTTAAGTCCCCGAGACGGGATCTTCTCA
>NW_006434835.1:121872-131859 GCF_000325575.1 Pteropus alecto
AGCCGGAAGCCAGACGCGCGGGGCCGTGGGCGCCGCACGCGGGCCGAGCGCGTGGAAACAGCCCCGTCTCGACTTTGCAGAGACTTGACCAGAAAGAGTAATCAAGTTAAAAACAGCAAAGCCAAGATCGAGCTGCTCGGGAGCTACGATCCGGAAAAACAGCTGATCATCGAGGACCCGTATTACGTGAGTACCGCCCCGTGCGCGGCTCCGGGCCCCCGCCCGCCAGAGCGTGCCCCGGTCACGCGGCGCTGCTGTCCCCTTCCCTCCCCCAGGGCAACGACTCCGACTTCGAGACCGTCTACCAGCAGTGCGTGCGGTGCTGCAGAGCCTTCCTGGACAAGGCCCGCTAGACGCGGCTCCCGTCCCGCGTCGAGGTGGAGCCGCTCGAGGCCCGTGCGGTCACTTCGGCCGACCTACCGTTTCTTGTATTTAAAATAATTCTGCATGGAAAGCAGCTGTCGTGTTTGGCGAAAGAATAAATATCTGATTCAGTTTATTCACGTGAAGTATTTTTAGCTTAGGGGAACGCCCACTTTACTCCAGTTACAAACGCAACTCGTGCAACCACCAGATAGAACGCAGCGCAGGCAAACGGCTCTAAGGCCCAGGCTGACTTGTGAGGTGTGTGAGTGATCAGCTCTACCTCCTGCCCACCTTCGTGGGCGACAGACGGACACCTTCTGTCCCAGCACCACCTCTGTGCACCAGGACCTCCGTCCACAGAGCTCACAGCCTAGACACGCGCACTCGCGCACACCTGCATGTTTACAACTTAGGAAAGAGATTTATTTATGGAATTCTTAGCGCCTTTAATACTTCTGTTTTATTTCATGAGGAGGTCATCTTATGTGCTCCCATATGAGCCACTTTGCCTCTGGAAGTTTAATTATATCTGGAAAGAAGGACACGTGTATGCTGGTCTGTATTAGGCTTGGTTTGAGGAACATGTCTGCTTTTAGATACATATACAACCCAAATGTCAAACGTAAATTAGCTTAGGTGAGAAAAATGATTAAAAAGTTGGGAAAAATTCTTTTATGTTAGAATACTTAAATATTAATATGGTAACAAGTATTCTTTTGTCAATGTTTAATTTATAGGCAAATATAGCTGATTTCTATGTACTTTGAGATAACTAAAATTCATATGGCTGTATGTCAGAAAAGACTTTTCAAAATAAACTGGAAGAATTATAAAAATACAACTAAGATGTTAGTCTGTTGTCTGCTTTTATATTTGCAAGTGCAAAATTAGAAAACAAGGCTTTATTATCCCTTTCAAATGACCTGTGATGTTGTATGTGCACATTTATCTACAGTTTAACATGTAAAATGATAAAAGTAATGTCTATTTATGAAGGAGTTTCGAGGCCCTGCAACTTGAGTGCCCTTGCCTGACCCTGTCGTCAGCGGGTGTGCAGTCTCATCCTGGGGGCTTGGCCACCTGCGTGTCTTGTTTCTGAGTGCGTTTCCTTGTCTTCCCCCCATTCATGGCTTCTGACTCGAAATCCTGGAGAGCCCTTGGTCACAGGTCAGTCCTCATCCCGAGTCTGGGTGGACCAGAGGACAGCTGCCTGCCAGGGTGTTGGGGCTTCCTGTCCTTAGTGTCATGAGGGTTACAGGTGGGGGCATTCAGTCCTGAATCACACGTGCCACCACTGCTCCAGGACAGTGGAGGCAGCAAGACTGGGGAGGGTGTGTCAGGAGACGGTCAGCTAAATGCGTGTCCAGCTCCCTATGAAATTTGAGGTTGTAGGACACATAGGAAACGAGAGGTTAAATAGGTTTATAAAATCATAACGGTATCTCTAAAAAGTAATGAATTCGGGGGGAAAAAGTTACATAACTAACCACAGTTAGAACACAGGGTTAATAAGAGCACTTCAAAACTTATACCCAACCTAATTGTTCAATAATGGCTTAGTAAGCCCGAAGTGGAGAAGTGTCTTACTCTTTGCTGTTCCTTCGTGTTCATAAATGGGTCCCTATAGCTTTGTTTTCTTCAATGTTTACGTATATATCAAATCCAGATCTTCTAATCCTAGGGCTTGACTTTGTCATTGTGGCTACACCCAGACCAGCGGTCATGGGAGCAAAGAAACCCACTGCTGAATTCATTTGTCTCTTTAAGTTGGATCCTGTCAAATTTGTTCAAAATGTATGTACCTGTAAAATGTGGGGCTGCTTCGAAGTCTTAAGGTGGTTCTTAGTTTAGTGTTTTTGTTATTACAGAGTCGTACAGGAAATACAGATGCAAACTTATTTGAAATACCCGTTACTAAATTAGGTTCTGAAGAAATGAGGTCACCAGTATGTGGTCACCTCTCCTTTCATCGTTGATTACAAGAATTCACAGCCTTCCTGATTTGTTTGTTTATACCTTTTCTATTCTCTGACATTCTGCCAGCATTATGATCTCTTTCTAGATTTTTAAATGGTGAATTGCCAGTGATGAACGTGTTAGAAAATAAAAAGTCACTGAAGATTTCATTATAATAAACACTTTATTGTGTTTTATTTACAATATTTACATATTCCATAATGTCTGGATACTATTTTACATTTATTATACAAAGTACAACTGAAACTAGCTTGGATGTGTTCACAGATTTACACGCCACTGTCTCCAAAAGCAGCTGAAGTTAATCCTTTTTTTTTTCTTTTTTCTTTTGAAATTTTTCATGCAGTTCCAAATAATACTCTGGGAATTTAATTGTAAAAGTAATAAAAATATTAAATCATACTATATGCTATATGAAAATATAGTTTCAAATCTGCTTATGTTTCTAAAGAAATATTCTTCGCGACTTCACCTCATCGGGAGAGAGATGCCGGCCTGTCATTCTGTAGCGCTGCCCGTCAGACACAAGCATCCTCTGCTGTTCTCTGCAGTAACGAGTGGCAGGCTTACTGTCAGGTGCACGGCCTACAGGGTATGTCTCCACAGCAGTGTCAACAACATATAAAACTCAAGGAATTACAGAGGAGTCTGCAAAAATACATCTCTTGTTCCCAGGGGTCCGGGGTGGGAGCGGGTCGATGAAGGTGCTGGGTTCTGGTCCCTGTTGGTTTCCAAGGCACTTCTCGTGGTTCCCTCGTGGTTCCCTCGTGGTTCCCTCGCAGCCCCCTCACTGCTGAGAACAAACACACAGGCTCCACACAGGTCTCGCGTTCTGTCGCCAACCCTAGCAGACGTACACGTCAAGTTATGTAACATGATGTGTTAAATAAACATCAGGAATCTCAGCGAGCATGTGTATTTCTGTCCCAAAAGTGTAGTATCTCATTGTGAAAAATGACTCAGTTCTACAAGGGTCATGTACCTGCTGTGCTAATGGCATGGAAAACACCAGAAGCACAGAGCGCGCTCAGGCCTGAGGACAGGCATGTGGTCTCACTGCACGCTGTTAACGTCTTCAGCAACTCTGTGTGGATTTACAACTGGTGGCGACTCTGGGAAAGCTGGCAGGCCTGATGCCTCCGTGTCAACAGGGTCTGTAGGACTGATGAATAAACACTTTTCTAAAACTTTGTAGTCTACCTGAACCATTGGTAGGCTATTTGTTAATTTTAAAACTAACAAACTTCAAGGTCACTAAGATTAGGCCATGTTTTGCAGACTCAGCTGGGTACCTGACCCCAAGAACATTCCAGCATGCAGGTCCTTAGGCTGAGCTGCAAGTCCAGGTAACACAGTGGGTGTGAGACAAGGGACAGTAGCTGGGAGCACATCGTTTCTCCTAGGTCTGAGGACATCACTCAGCCACAGGAAGGAGGCAAAGGTCTGCGGAGGTCGCTGCCTGTGCTCAGACCTCAGAGCTCGTGTTCTAGGGCTCAGCCTTAGGGAGACAGGCTACGGTCTGGCCTTGGAGAGGGGTCTCTGCAGTCTTGCCTTCTTCATGTGCAGACAGCAGAGGAAAGGGGTTGATGTGGGGCACAGCCATCTAAGGGAGCCTGTGGTGTCAGCACTGTGTGCTCTGCCCTCCAGAGTCTCACTAGTGGCCTAACCCACCCTGCTGGGGACAGAAACCCTCCAACTATGTGGTTGTGACCAGTCGAGAGTCTGCTTGCAATTTAAAACTTATGGAATTAGAAGAAATTAATCTTTAAAAAAAGTTATGAAGTTGTTAGGAATATGTTTTAAACTTTAACCCTTTCTTGGCCAAAATGAACAGTTACCGAAGCTGTGACGAGTGTGACTTGAATATGACGGCCTTCTGGGAGTAGACACTCGGGCGCCACGGGAGCTGGGGAGTGAGCCCCCACACCCTCGCGCTTCCACGGGAGTGGAGGCAGCGCCCTCGTCTCCCGCTGGCGTGGAGGTGGGGACTGTCTTCCCTGGGCGCGCCTGGCCCACCTCTGGGAACCAGCGCTCTAACTATAAAGCAATGCTTTATCAAAAAGTGTCCTCATCTCCCTAGCACTGAATCACCTTGGGAGGTGGCCACGGACCCATTCAACACTTTAAAAAAAGTATTCGCTGCCGCGTGGGCAGGAAGAACGACGGACGGCAGATGCGCAGCCACGGCAGGGGCAGCGCACGCACAGCGGCTCGGAAGCCACGCTTTCAGAGCCCCCGAAGACAGTGCTGCACCCTCTGCTAACCGCTCACGCCACTGAACCCGTGTGCGGTTCCTCTCATGGGTCCTCAGGACAGTGTGATGTCACCTCCGCTCTCAGAGCCCTGTCCAGTCCCTGGGGGAGGGGCAGGGGGGCTCAGCTCCCTCTGCACCTGCCTGGACATTGGTCAGCACTGTCCTTTGCAGAGCAAGCATGTCCTGGGGAGGGTCACTGCTCCCTCCTCCACTTCCGTGAGACAGAGTGACCACTAGAAAGGTAAAATAAAATGTCCCCTTTTTATGCATGTTCCCGGAGAGCCGCTACGTTTTCCGAGACAGCCAT
The DNA here is from genome assembly GCF_000325575.1 of Pteropus alecto. Taxonomy (NCBI): domain Eukaryota; kingdom Metazoa; phylum Chordata; class Mammalia; order Chiroptera; family Pteropodidae; genus Pteropus; species Pteropus alecto. Next base: position 126,777 of record NW_006434835.1, read on the forward strand.
CTGAGACCACAGCTAATGTCTTATTAGTGGGGACAGACTTGGCATCTGGCTATGCCTGGCACACACACGACACACGGTAAGTATAAAATTACGAAATTATACTTTTGCGACAAATCTATGGCATTCTGTTAGAAAAATAAAACTCAGTTCATCCCTAGACTGCGTGAGTGATAACTGGAGTTCTGTGTTACAGATCAGCCCTCGAGAGGCCAAGGTGAAAAGTTTAGATTATAAATTCTTAATGTGCATTTATAATTTTACCCTTAGAGGCTGTGGAAAAAATAACATAGAAACATTTAAAGAGAATACCTATTCTTTAAAGCTTATTGTCACGATGATAAAATGCAACTCAAACATTTGCCAGGTAAGTCCATAAATTTGCAGGGATACAGTTAGTCATGCTCATTTATGAGTGCTAGTGACCAAAAGTCTGAAAGGCAATAGGCATAATTTTAGCCAGGTACCTAATTTATGCACTAAGTCGTGCTGAAATCGGGAGCTAATGGCCGTGTTTCAGACAGACTCTGCCAACCACGCAGCCATGCCGGTACCTCGCAGCAGCCCCCCAGGTGCTGCGTGCAGGCTCGTGGGGCACCTTTCACTGATGGCCAATATTTGGAGACACTTTGAGGGTTATGCCAGCCTTGATCAAAGTCAGGTCGTGTCCGGTGTGTGCCAACGCGATGCCACGGTCAGCTTACCTTATCCCTCCATGCATACTGGACTCACTGCCAGCCGGGTCAAAAGCCTGGCACATCTCTTATAGTCTGCAGTGAAAACAAAGCACACACCTTTGTCAGTTACGCCAACAATTCTTAAATAAATAGCATTTTTAAACAGATATATCAACTGCTAAAGCCATTTTATTTCTTTAAATATTCTGAATTCCCTGGAAGGGACATGGAGACTGCCATCTGCAGTCATGGGCGCTAAGGGGCATTAGCGTCATGAGGCAGAGTTAAATGTAACACAGGGCCCCGACCTTTTCGGCACCAGGGAGCGGCGCTCCCACGAGCATCTAATGCTTGATCTAAGGGGGAGCTGAAGGGGTGACGCTGGTGCTGGGCAGCAGCTGCACATGCAGATGAAGCTGCCCCTGCTCGCCGCCCCCTCCTGCTGTGCGGCCCGGTTCCTAACAGGCCACAGATCGGTACCGGTCTGGGGCCCAGAGTTGGGGACCCCTGATGTAGCAGGCAGGCTGTGGGGGTGGGGCAGGTGTGTCCTCCGCTCATCACGATGACCAGTTTTGTGTCTCAGCAGGGTATCTGCCCACGCTAGTGTTACTTCACTTCTAGGTCGTGTGCAGGCTATGTCCCCACTTGAGCTGATCACAGCGGACCTTCTGCACAAAAATTCTAAAGAAAGCAGGTCAACACTCAGGTCTTGGGCACAAAGACCAGGGTGGGACAATGAAAGGAACAATGGGCTAGTTTCTGAGTGCGGACAGCCTTCCGGCATCTCACAGAAGCGCCCATCTCATCTCCTAGGTGCTGCCTCGGACAAAGCAAGGAGGTCCAGCGTCCACAGCCGTAAAGGACTTTGCTCTGCGAACGTCTGGAAAGCGGCAGCAATTCACCCATCACTGGAGGGCAGTTCTCGAGAGTCACAGGCTCCTACTTAAAAACGGAGGAATTCATACTCCAAATGAAAATCCGATTGAACAGGCAAACCGGCAATGAATATGCCCGAGATGCTGGCCAAGCAGCCAAGTGCACTCCTCGAAAAGCGCCTCCCGAGCATTAGAGGACATGATGGTTTGGGTTCAAGGGGGCAATGGCCTCACAGCTGGGAGCTGGGCCGTCGTGGGTCCTGCTTTTCTGCCGTCACCGCTCTCGTCGCCTGCAGCACGTTTCTCAGGAGGTAGCTCTCAGCGACCACACGTGGACACAGTACGCTGTGGCTCGTGACGTCTGCAGAGCCTAAAGCTGACCACGATCCCACCAGAGCCACTTGTCCTCCAGCCCAGCCCTAACGTCTGCCTAGGGACCTCACTAAGGTGCAGACTGGGTGGGACGTAGGCTCTGCATTTCCTGGGACCAGTACCACTTCAAAGAAGAAGGCTCTGATAGTCCCTTCAGCTGGGACCTCTCAGGAACCAAGAGCAGCGTAGCCGTGGTCCAGCTTCAGCTCTCCTGTCGCTGGGCAGAGAGTGGGCAGCCACGTGAGCCGCCCCTCAGGCCGTGCACAGGTCTGCGGGCCCCACCTCTCCAGCCCCAGAGGAGCTGGGGATGGGCCTCACCGCTGCCTCACGCTACGGGTGCCCCAGAGTCCCGGTGGTACGCAGCTGAATCATGTGAGCACCAGGAGGCCGCAGATGTGGTGGGCCCACAGTGTCCACAGAAGGACCTGCAGTCGAGCCTGTGGCATCGTGTGGCTGCACAAGCAGGTTAAGTGTGTTGTCTGTGTCCTCGCCAGAAAGGAAAGGGCTAGAAATAATGGTCCCAAAGGCCACTGTCACATTCAGAATCTACGACTCTATAATTGTAGGTCAGTAGCTAACATGACAATATATACGCACTTCATAGATGAAACGAGAAAGTTCTCTGGCCCTAGGAAGCAGGTCCATAATCCTCAAACAGAAGGTGACTCAATTTCGGAGGGAGTGTGCAGTAACCGACGTGTGCCAGGTCCTCAAGGCCGGATGTGAGAGCGGCACCCAGCACAGTGCTCTGAAAAGCAGAGCTCGGGGGACCGGCATGCTGCTTGCCCGGGGGTCACGCGGTGACATGGGCGTGCCCCGACACCCGTGACCTGGGCCCCGGCCCCTCTGCCCGGTGCTGCCGTCGGCCTTACTGGCCCTGTCAGTCACCAGGCCTAGAGGAGGGGCTCCTTAAATGGTAGCTGTTATTACCTGGAGCAACTTTGCTGCCTACGCAGAAAAACTTTCACTTGATGTAAAGTGGTTTTGTACTCTGAAGGTGGGTCAGGCAGGTAAGACGCCTGGTGTAAGTATCCCGACCTGTAACAGCGCAGCCCCCACAGAAGCACTGGTTTGGAGCCCTAGCAGATGTGCTGAGAAGTGGCCTGTCACCATTCTCTGCTTTGTGAGGAGCCACATCGGGGGAAATGAAACATTTTGTTGTGGACGTTACGGCTGGAGCTGCACCGGGAAGGCAGGTCCGCATTTCTGGACGGGCAACGGGCCGCCAGCAGAGCAGGACTCTGCAGCCGGCCGGTGGGGGGACGCTCCCGACAGGCAGACTGGGCCAGTCGGGGTGCTGGGCAGGACGGGGCGGCACGTGGCACCCTGCAGCTCGTTCTTAACGTGTGTTTGATTGTCATGGCTGAGTAGTGACAGACTCAGGTATCAGCCAGATTTACGCAGAGCACACAGAGCGAGGAGGTAGAAGACGGCCCGGCCCGGCCAGCGTGCCTGCCGGGGGGGCCTGGGTCTGGCCCTGGCTGTGGCAGAACATGGCTGTCCTCTGAGCGGTCTGGTCGCCCTGGTCCGGCTCTGCGGTTAAGAGGGGACATGCACTGGCACAGACGAGTCACAGAAGGCAGGGCCCACCCGGCGGGCGGAGGGACACGAGAAGCACAGGGACACCACGCGGGAGCCCCTGGGCCGGCGCTGTCACTTACATGCGGGGACGGTGCAGTCCCTGGTGTTGTGGTAAAGCCTGTGGAAGTGTTTGCTGCACTTTGGGCTGAAGTAGAGAGGGCCTGCAACACGGAGGGAAGACAGGCCGTGAGGGCTCGCGGGGCCAGGGGCCGGGGCAGGTCAAGGGACGCGCAGGAAACTTACCTGTGAGATGTTTGAGAAACTTGTCCTTCACCCTCAGGTCTCGAGGGACAATTTCTGTTGGAGGGGAAAGAAATTAATTACTGTGTTGCCTGAAAGAAGCGTTTCTTTCACGTGATCTTTGGCGAATGCCAAAGAAACTTACTGGAGAGTCTGCGTTCCCGAGTTTCTCTGACCAGATAAAGCAGGTCAGAGCCCCCGAGACAGCTGGGCGTGGCACAGTGTGAGGCCTGGCATCAGGGACGTGTTTTCCTTTAAATAGTATTAAATGTCATCTGTCCGGTCTGTACCCCCAGGACAGGGACAGTGACCAAGTTACAAGGTGAAGAAAACTGTGTGTGGCGGTTTCGACAGCGAGCTTCCAGCGTAAATCCCTTTTGGAGTCCTCCATTGCGAAGAACTTAGGGGTCAAATCCCACAACCTCTCAAAGTGCTAGAAAGATAATCTGATCCTTCAGAAAATTTGTTAGAAAACTTTACATTTTTGGATATGTATTTGGAAAACAGATGAAGTGTCTTCAAACCACCTGTCATGAAAGCTGGTGTGAGTGCGTGGTTTGTCTCATGAGCCAGGACCCTGACCTGGCTGATGACATAAAAGCGAAGGTCGCAGGATTCCTGCCTCTCCCAGGCAGGTGGAGCCTGGTGCAGCTACAGCCCTCGCTCGGTGCGCGCGTGGTCACCGGCCTGGCTGCGGCCCGGCTTTGCGTCTTTACAGTCACCGCACCGGTCTGCACTCACGCGCGCTGGGCTGGGAGCTGGTGCGCGTGGTCATTCTGGTTTACCCGAACGCTCCTCCGCAGAGGGAGGCTTGTCACAGCGGGTTCGGGCCAGTCCCCTGGCCTCGCGACTCTCGCCAGTCTGTATGAAGCTGACCTTTTCATATCTGACCTAATTGTGTCATGGGAGCTTCGGAGGCTCGCGCGCCTTGCTGGGAAACCTGCCGCGGGCAGCTCCGGGAGGCTCCGCCGCGCGGGGGTTGGGGTGGGGGTGGGGGGGCGGCTGAAGCATTTCCGTCTCGGCTGAAACGGCTTCGCTTAAAATATTCCCGTTTCCAAAATAACAGATGACAGTTCTGCGCCGAACCCGGCGGCCTGGGGACCCTTCGCGCGCCTGAGAAGCGGGCTATGTATGAATGGTTATCCGCGAGGCGCCATTCACGGACTTCCTTTTTTTTTTTTTTTTTTTTAAATTTTCTTCCTGGATTTGTTTAAACAATCGAAATGGATCTGTCTCTCTAAAATATGTCTTCTGAAGACAACCCGGCTCCCAGCCAGCTCGCCTCGCGGGCGGGCGTCCCGGCGCGGCGCACTCACCCGCTCGCTGCTCCTCGGGCTCCAG
>NW_006434835.1:133775-142327 GCF_000325575.1 Pteropus alecto
CGTCTCAGAAAGTTTGGGCCGCTCGGCGCGGGCGGGCGCGCTGCGGGAGTCCAGCGCCCTCGCCTGTCATTTTTTTCTTGTAAAATGTATTATCAATCAATTGCGCACTTTCCCATTTTATGGGCGCTTTCTGGGCAAGAGCTGGCGCCCCTCCAAGTCCGCGAGCTGACTGGGAAAGGTGCTCTGCGTCCAGGCCCCACCGGAAACGCGCGGCGCGGGCGCCTCCGGCGACAGGGACGGGGCGGGGGCGCTCGCGGCCTTCGGGCTGCGGCTCTGCGCCCTGTCCCCAGCCCCTTCTCCGCCTGCCTCCCGTCGCCGGGTCCGTTTCCTTAGGGAGACAAGTGCGTGGCGGAGCGAGGCGGGGTAAACGGAGCGGAGTGGAGGTAACAAAATGTGATCGCCCCCCACCCCCCAAATTGGGGACAGTGTTAGTACCCCGCTCTTTCTGAAAGCAAACGGTTCAATTTCTCGGTGAACATTTTCTCTTGCAAGCAACGTGACTAAAATGCGAACGTTTCTGTTAAGATATACTCAAGGAAGAGTAAAAATTCACATCAAACAGGTCTTAGGCAGAGAAAAAGATCCTTTTCCTTCTTCGCCCTTTCTGTGTTTTAGCAAGGAGCGGCCGCTCCCCCCTCGCGAGCGCCGCCTGGTGGCGACATGCGGGTATGGCACCCGCTCGGCGTCGCCCCCGGCTCCGGGAGGGGGCGGGGCTCGCGTCAGGCGCGTGAGGCTCCTGCTGTAAAATATTTTGGTGTAGAACTGACTTTGGAGAAACGTCTTGCTTCAGTGAAAAAGAAAACAAGAAATTATGCCAACGTCATATTATTTTAAATTTACATAAAATCTTTCGTTTTAAATAGTATTTTACAAAATCAAAAGCTGCATTTTTTCCTAGAAAATACCAGTAAGAACGGCCTCTCCCCGCCCCTCGCCCCCTCCCCGCCACAATTCTACCAAACAAGGAAATCTTGCTGGTAATTAATAATGTCCTTTTTCCTTTTGCGGTATCTAATGGGCAGACAAATGATTCTTTGGATGATTCCTCTCTGCCACCCAATTAGATATGCCAGTACTTCAGCCCAACTAATTAGATGCTCAACCTACACAAACCCCAGCAGCAAAACAGTAGTTGGTTGGTGTTCAGATTCATGAGGTCTGGCCAGTAGGATCAGACAATCCATGTGTTAATTCATTCATTATGCAAAGCTCTGTGCTGAAATGACTCAAGGTGACCCTTATTTTGTATAAACCGTTTTACAGACTTCTTCAACTTAATAAAAGAGTGCACTGATTTATAACTTCTACTGAGCTTTTTGATATACGGTATTTTCAGGATGAACTACTTGGAGTTTCCCAACCAGCAGAAATATGTCTGCTGTACCAAATGTTAACACAATCTGATTGGCTAAATTAATTGTCATTGCTGGTGAAGGCAAAGAAAAATAAATGCAAACTGGTTTACATGAAAATGTAATGCCGTAGTTACCAAATCACTCAGTCTCTCCATTTCGTTTTATGTAAAATGAGGTAGTGGAGCTGGTTTTGAAGTCTAAAGGTAAATAATTCTATAATGATTACCAAAAAGTCTCAAAACAACAAAATGCAGTGTTCCTACAAAAAGCTGAAGCTAATTCACTTGAAATAAGTACTATGAATTTCACCATCAATTTTCGGACAAGAGGAAGTAATATATTTATATTAAATAATTCAATTTCCTCTTTCAGTAAATGAACAAGTTTCTACTTTGAAGGGTCCAGAAAAAGACATGAGAGAAAATGAAGCAACAAATTATATTCTAGCATTATTGGCAAAAGTAATATTTTATTTTGCTATATTTGATTTAGTTTTGTTTCCTTTTGAGAAAACTATATTGGATCATAGAAAGAAATTTAACCAGACAGGTTAAAGTTGTGTCTAATCTATTTTTACTCATGTGCCCCTTGGATCTATGGTAGGAGATGGGCAAGTTATTTCTTCACCTTACAATCAGGGTAAAGCGCCTCTGTAACTATGCAGCCACTGCCGGCCCCATAACACCTGTATGCAGACCTGGACTGTAAAACTGTAGATAAAGTTTTAACTACAATCACTTACAACTTCCCCCAAAAAGGAATATTTTATTTCAGATGAATATTAACTACCTTCAAAGACTTTTAAAAATAGATATATATTAACTAGATGTTCCACCATTCTGCTGATCATTTAACAATGTAACTGAACTCTTACTAGAAAAACAATTACCTTTCATAAAGGGAAACATAATGTGCTTTAAAGAAATACTGTTGAATGTTTAACTTTCATCGGTTATGTCATTTTCACTATAATGTGTTATCGGCACACTAGGAATGTACTAGAAACTGTATAAAACGTTTGGAAGACAAGCTTCCTAATAGGACCAATCCTCTTAGTGTAAATGTAATAAATGGAACCTTTATAAGTCACAATCAATGCATGCTTTCTAGCAGTCTATTCCGGATTAATGAAATTCAGCCCTTCTACCTACCTCTTCCCTCATCTACAGAGGAAGCCCTCTGCTCAGGATGCGCTGGTCACTCCCCTCTCCGAGTCCCTGATACACATTTGCATCCGCAATGCCAGGCGTAAAGGCTTGGCATCCTCGTCAGTGGACACAGTCGCTGCTGCCTGGTTTCCTTGTGCGGAGGCCAAGCTGCAGGGCAGGCTTGCGGGGAGCGTGGACTTGTTCCTCGGAACTGGTTTAGTTACGAAATCCAGCCAGAGAAGAGGTCGTCGGGAGTGGCGACACTTATCTGCCCTCTGACGCTCCAATCTCGCACCTTTAGACGACAAATGAGAATGAACTTAAATGTACACGCTCCACACCAACATGTTAAAAAAGACACTCCTGTTTGTTAAAAAGCTCAGATTTATGAACAGTCAAATCAGCTGTGGGGATATCTGAACAAAATATAGTCCTACGTGCTGAGGGACACGACCAATATAGCTACATTCCATACGTTTTCTGGACTTTTTTCTGCAGGAGATCAAATATCCTGATCAAAAGTGGCACAGGTAATGATCGGACGCGTGTAGGCACTTGCAAAGGGCCCGAACACTGCCGGATTCCAGAGCTATTCTCAAAGCAAGCAGTATCTTTCATAGGCTAAGATAACCACTGAAACGGACAATCAGTACATTTCAGGGCCTTGATGCAATCACCTCATGTCTCTCGAGTCACGCCGAGTACTTGTTGGGGGGAGTGGTCTGGCCATGCTGTCTGTCACTCGGGCTCTGTCCTTTCTTAGGACCTGGACGTCCCCACTGGGTCATCTGCATTTAGCCTGAGAGGGAGCTAGTGACCTAGTGGCTCTGAGAGGAGGTTGCAGGAGCAAGGCCTGCAGGTGGCAGAGGACACTTGCATCCACGTTCCTTCATCAGCATCCAGCGCAGCTGCTGCCCACGTGCCCTTCCACACTGCGCAGGTTAGAACAGCGTGAATTGGAGGAACAGACTTTCTTCAGAAAACTAACACTCGTTATGATGTCCTCTTTCCCCTTAAGCAGGTCAGAAGAAACGATTTCTAAGGCGCGGCAGTGGCTCAGGGACTCGGGCCCTGCCGCGGACCGCCAGGCGCGGGGCGTGTGCTCCGCGGACGAGCCCGTGCAGGAAGGACGGCAGCTTTTCCCAGAGTCCCCTCTCCACCCGCGGAGCCCCTGCGCTCAGGGCAGAAAGGCCCGTCTGGAGCCAACCCCCGTCTCAAGACCTGCGCTCAGCCATGCGGAGCTGCTCATAAACTTGTCTCCAGCACCGGCACCCAAGCTGCTTTCTGTCTGGGACGTCTCTTTCCTCCCTCCTCCCCGCTGTGCTCAGCGAAGGCGGTCCCCGCGAGCCCCACCCCTTCACAGGGCCCAAAGCCACCTTCCTTCCCCTCAAGCGCAGTGCCCGACCCGACGGGTGTCCCAGCACCAAGGTGAGGTCCTGCATCTTCCTTTGATTCTCACATTCCTATAGCAAGGGCTGCCTCTCCTTCACCACGATGTCACCGATGCTTAGGGGACATGGTATGCACAAAGTAAATATTTTTGGAAAAATGAATAAGCACACGACATCCTCTTTTTACCGACAGCTGCTCCCGAAGCACCACGTAAACAAGTCTTTGTCGGCCCCGTCCTCTGAAAACCAGAGCTGCAGAATCACAGCCACTATCGAAACGTGGACCGTCACCCGAAAGCCTATGGTCACAGGGCAAAGACCTGGCACAGCTGCTGTGCATGATGAAAGGTGACGGCACTTGGAGCTATCTCCGGAGACCGTGTAGGAATGGTGACATCGGAGCGCGCCGGGTGACGGGGACTGGAGCAGAGTGTCCCAGACAGAGGGGAATGTGGCCGCAAGGCCCATGGGAGTGCGGGGAACCTCGGAACCTCTGACACTGGGGAGGATGAGGGGGCTGCGTGGCGGGTTGGAGACGTGGCCTTCCTCGCCCTAGGTGGCGGGGAAGCCGCGAGCAGAGCAGGGAGCCAGGCTGTGAGGGGCCGAGCGGCTCAGTCTGGTGCCCGCGCTCCAGCCGTGTGGACTGGGCAAGGCGTCCCCTTTCGCACCCCGTTTCTTGGTGTCCAGAAGGGAAGTGACGAGCGTATGCATCACCTCAGGAGTTCTGTGAACATCAGGTAAGATGATGCATGTCACCTTTTAGTGCAGTGATTAAAAAAATTTTAAAAGCCCAACTGATCGAAATTCCCGTTACTAAGTTTTTTATAATAGAACTGTCCTAAAAGAACTTTTCACTATATTATATTATTTTTTATGCTGTGTCATGAAAGAAAGTAGCATCCAAAGCTTATAGAGTGTCAGGGCAGCAGAAATTTGTGACTCGTTCACAGCTGCACAGAAAACCTATAGTTAGAAAATGGGCTGAAATCTCCTGAAATAAGTGTTCACATGACCACCCAGCATTCAGACCAGTGACTCAGGGCCCAGACCTGTGAGTGACGACTGAGACCAGCGGATGAGGGCTCAGAGCAGTGGCTTAGGGGCGTCCGCTGCAATCACAGGCAGCACAACCTGCTCCCCCGAAGACGACCGTCCTTATATGCAACACTCACTTTTGTTGTCATGCTGGAGTGGCAATGACCACGTAGTCCGTGTTGCCCTTGCATGTGCCACCCTCATTTGGCTGTGATTTTGACCTGCATTTTGCTCGTATCTGTCCAAAAGCACGTGGGCTGATCTGCCAGGACCCGGCCTGCAGCGACCCGTGACCTCAGGTTCTGCTGCTGAGTGGCCACATGTCCACGCCGTGCATCGGACGATGGTTTTCCCTCTCTCTGGATTCACATGGAAGCTCACTGCTTTTTCTTCACTGTTTCGAGAAGCATTGGTCAATATTTCTTGCATAGTTTAGCACTTTCTAACCTGGCGTGCCCGGGACGTTGGCAGACTTCACCTTCAGTCACACGTTGCTCGCGTTGCCGTGTGGATTCGGAGCCCTCGTGGCCAGTGTTGCTGCGGCTTACATGAGGGTGTTCAGGAAGGATCCGTCTTACACCTGTCTGAAAACGAAGGACCACAGCCTTCTGGCAAACTACTGTGCCCAGTCGTGGCCCCTTTCCAAAGGCTGGTGTCCCGCAGCTAGCCCTGTCGTCCTCCTCCCAGCGACCGCTCGTGGGGCGTAAGGTCCCTTTGCTGGTTGTCTGGCTTCCTTTAATTACTGGGTGTCACTGGAAAGCTGACTGTTGCAGCTATAAGTCTTGCTAATGTGTTACATTGTCTTTATTTCACATGTGATCATTAGTACATATTTATTAAAAACAATCAGAGTGGAGAAGGAATAAGAAGAAACTATTCCAACAATTTACCGTAGACATCAGACAATGTCTCGTGCAGTGGGGTTTTGGCAGATGGCGACAGGTGATCGTTTTCTCTCTGCAGAGTGGGGACATTTGAATTTGAGAACGGATTCCATTTTTTAAAAGGGGCACTTTATTTTTGTCTTTAAATTTACTCTACTAAGATAAAAATATATTTTACTTGCCCTGCACATTTTAATAATTAACATTATATTGCATTTATATTGTAACACTGCAGCTGGATGTACATAGCAGAAAGCGAGCAGGGTTTACAGAATTGAGACTCTTTGATATCTGACATTCTTCAGATGGGGCCCTTACTAAATGTCCTCAATAGCCATGACGTCAGTGAGGCTATCACCAGTCTGATAAAGGCCTGGGCTGAAACAGCGACACCCAGAACGGACCGGCGTACTCTTAAAGGCGTTTCTAGTTGACGTGTTAGCAAGAAACGTCTTTTTTGCCAAAATGAATCCATAGGTGCTACTTAGAGTGGTTGTCAGCTCTCCGTACTTCCTGTGAGTGTTCTCCTAAGGTCCGGAGAACTATTTCTGGAATGATGCATTCCAGGCACGTACCACAATATCAAGAGAAAGCCTGTCTTTATGGTCTGCAGGGTGGAATCGCAGAGCGATACGAAATAGGGGAACAAATTCACATCAGTCCCAAAGGTGCAGCTTTCACTGGGCTCAGCTTTTTTCTGATGTAATTTGTATGTACAAGGAGTAAAAGAGCTCTTTGAGTTTTTGACTTTTATTTGAACCCTTATGATTAGCAGGTTTGTGAAAGAATAGTCCCATCTGTGGGGGTTTGGTAATTATAATTTCCTCCATCTTTTAAAATGCACTCGTTTCTGAGAAACCGATATACGCTATGGCAATATCTACTCTACAAAAGGCAAAAACATTCAGATGAAAAATGAAAAATGGAATCAATCATTCAGGTACTTCCAAATGTTTGGCATTTGTAGAAATTCTGTTTGAATTACTGGCTCGATTTTTTACCAAGTGTTTTTGAAGAGCTGACCCTGAGAATATGCTTCTAATTAGTTATGTATATGCCTGAGAAGATGGGTGAAATTTAAGTTGAATTGAATCTTAAATGTGCTAAGGATGTTTGTTATTTAAAGACTCCGTGGTTAACTTATTTTTAAAGCAAATAAGCACTTCATAAGGAAAGTTGTTATTCATTATTTCTTTTTGTAAATTTAAATGTATGTCACTACAAATCGATTTAAAAAACGATTATGAATGTTTTAGAGTTATTTTGGTTATTTCTTTATGTTTCTACAATAGTTATTTTAATATTAATATTTAAGTTATAATGAACTACTTAAGAACATTGTCGTACGTGCAGATACATGAAGGCATGTCCACTGCTGTGGAATCCTGCATTTGCAAGCCTTTGGGTGCCACGCGGGCCCAGCCGAACTCAAGGGAGGGCTTTGGGGAGTGAGGCAAAGGGTTCTAGAAAACCGTGCAAAAGTCTACTGCACTTCGTGTTGCTCCTCAAGAAGGATGCGTCTATATTATTATCCTTATCGTCGTCATCGTCATCATCATCTCCACTTTCTATAAAATCCTCTCCGAAGGTCAAGGAGACACCACCTTCGCATTATGTACACAGACTCGACTGCACCCTTCCAAAACATGCTGATTCACATCGTTCAGACGTGAGGGTGCCAACCCGACACCCACAGCGCCCATCCCTCGCACATTCTGCACGTGACTCTTGAGACTGTCCCTACTACTGCGGGCGATGCCTCGGGAACCCTGTTCCTCCAAGTGCTGGACCAGCAGGGCACCGTCTGGGGACTGAGAACTGGGGGGTGCCGCCCCTCCCCATCCGGGCCTCCACTCCTTACTCTCAAGGTTGGTAACTCATGCATTCCCTTCAAACCACCAGAGTTTCGTTCTCTGACTTTAGCTGCTCCAAAAGTTGAGAATGAATGATTTAGGAATGAGTTTTGAAATAAGTCCCAGAAAACTCAAAAGTGTCTTAAAAGTATGTATGTAAAATGCACAGATATACATACATGTGAGTAAACACAGCATGTGCATGTGTGCGCATGTGCACACACGCACACACAGGAAGTCAGGTCAGTGGTTCCCGGCTGTCGGCTCCAGGATCTGTCATTCCTCGGACATTTCCACTGGGTCACAGTTGGCTGCCTCAGGCCGCTGGTTTGTTTTCCTCGGTCTCAGGAGGAATCTGCTCTGTGCCTGGGCCAGCGTCTGTGGCCGCCCTCTCTTTAGGCTGGGGTTTTACTGTGCTGTTTGGGTGTTGGTTCCTCCCCAGCAAGGTGCGTGGGATGGCACCGGGCAGCCGGCTTGCTCCTTTAGCCTCAGTCCTTTAAGCTGAAGTGTGGCTGGACCGCAGGAAGCCGTCTGCCCCCTCAGTGGACGGTTTCTGGGGGTCCGAAATCCTGGTTTTGAGCTGAAAGCAGTGTGTGGGGGGTGGGGGCGGGGCGGGCAGGCTTTGTGAGCACTGAGGAGGAAGACGAGGGCGCGACGCTCAAAAGGCCTCTGTCGCACCAGTCGGTCATGGGAGTAAGTGGGGACATTTAATGACATGATCATCTGGTAAGAATGAACGGGGACCACAGGGCTCCCTCACCCCAGACCGCGGAGAGAGGCGACGGACAGGAGGACGGTCAGCTGGGATGACTCAGGGAGGGAGCGGGGACCGGCGCCAGCCTGAGGTTCCGGGCCCACCGCGCGCGGGGCTCAGCAGAGGCCGGAA
>NW_006434835.1:142846-149270 GCF_000325575.1 Pteropus alecto
CGGAGCATCCCGGTCTCGGGTCCGGAACGACTCTGCTTTCGCTCTGGAGCCGGGCTTCTGGTTAGGGCTACACTGAGACAAAGGCGCGCAGAGCCCCGCTCCTCATCGAAGCTGGAAAAGCCGCTGCGGGCAGCTCTCGCCGTGGTCCGCCGGGTTCCGAGAAGCTGATTCTTGGGCCCTCAGCTCACTGGGCAGCAGAGTCGAGGCCGACACCGGAGGCGCGCCGGGTACCCCAGTTCTCCTCGCTCCAAGGCCGCTGCACAGGAAGGGCGGCCTCGGGGGTCCGAGGGGCTGGAGACGCCTTCGTGGCCGTGGGCGGGGACACCCAGCGCCAAGCCAAGGGGGCCGGTGTCCAGTGCCCAAGGGCTGCAGGGCGCTGGCCCGTCACCCCTGGTCCCAGGGGAAGGGACGAGTCTTCAAGCCGCGTGGTCTGGGAAATCTCACTGCGGGCCGATGGCCAACAAAGTTACCCCGCCCCGCACGCAGTGTTTCTTCTTAATGCAGTTTGTGGAAAAGGCGTTGGCCCTGTATGCCCCGTCTGTCCGAGACGGGGCATACAGGGCCAACACACACAAGTGTCCCAGCTCGGTGCCCCTGGTAGGGATGCTCGGTGGGAAACGTGTGACAGTGCACAGCCAGAAAAGCCGCCGGTGCTTCTTTCTAGATTGCAGGCATATTCGGAGCAAGAACACACGTTTCTTTTTCCATAGATGACTCCACCACGTTTAGCTGAATGTTTGAGACATGGTAGATACTCCATAAATGTTTCTGAATGATTGAATTGGTGTCTTTACTCGATATAGTGACTGAGAGTGGACATTTTTGGACTTTTAATTCAAAACCACTTACACAGGTGACATTGAAAGTGCCGTCCTAATATTAAAAGCTACTTAAATAGCGTTATCATGGAAGGATGATTCAAAAGGGCCTAATTATTAAAATAACTGCTAATACTCTCGAGTTTCTCTCCGAGGCTCCCCGGATGTGCTGACCACGAAGAGCCCACGTACCTCCAGCCTTCACAGTCGCCATGGGAACCGGGTGGTGCCCTGCATCGACACTGAACGAACACTCACCGCCTAATTCACAGCACGTGCCCTGACGTCACCGAAGAGCGGCACGGGGCCCTCCGAATCGCTGACCCGACATTCACGGAGTGGGGGCGGCTGGCGCTCGGGGCGTCTCCACCTCTCCCGATCTGACAGCATCGCAGGAACCTGTAACCTAGACGGGCCGAGGGAACCCTGCGTGTCCCTGAAGCGCCACTGGTTAGTCTGGCCGAGACAACTGAAAAGAAATTCACCTTTAAGTCCTGGACGGTGGAAACGGACGCCTCTGCCGAGCCGAGCTGGCTGAAAGTGGAGAGATGAAGTTGGCGGCACAGGGAACGGCGGGAGCCAATGTTTTCTGAGCTGGCTGGTCCCCGCGTGTGGCCTGCAGCCCTGCAGAGGTCACCACACTCAAGAAGAGTTTTGGTCCCAGCTGCCACGAATTAGCTCCTGGCTCCGGAGGAGCGACTTTCCCCCTTTGGCCTCTGTGCCGTCAACCCGGACCGAGGAATGGGGGCTGGAAGGCGCCTGCGCCCCATGCGGCCCCGAGCAGTCGTAGCGGTGCCGCTCGATGACTCACCGCTCGCCCAAGGAAACGGTGTTTTTCACTCTTCAACCAAAGCACTTCTGCTGTATTGTCAGAGCTGTCAACCCACACAGGAGAGGAGAGTCTGAGGCTCTAGTTTAATTGGCACGTTTACTGGGATGGGATAAGTCAGAGCCTGTCGCTCAGTCCTGCGGGCCGCTGGGGTTTCATGGGGTGGGGGGGGGGCTCTCGTGGTCCAGGGTGCCTGGGAGGGCACTTCCAACTAGGAGGGTCTGGAGCCCCGTCCTGGCCAGGCACCTACCTGCACACGGGATGGGACAGGCAAGGAGGGACAAGGCCACCTCGGCAGATGAGCAGCTGAGGCGGCTTCTGCAGATGAACCCTCGTTTCCATCCAGCGATTCTCCTCAGATTCCCACACCCAGCTTCTCAGCAACGCCTCACGTTGCCTCCACCGTGTTTTCCTTCAGTGTGAGAATCGCGTGGAAATGGGAATGAGTCAGAGATGACAGAAAATTGCATCAGATTGGCACCTAAACTGGTGTCAGTTTGGGGAGAACTTTCTCTGTCACTCTGCTTCTTACCCCCTAAGATTCAGGTTTCCTGTTGCCATTTATCAGGTTTGTTTTATAAAAGGTAAAAATCACTCATGTTTACTTGGTGCAGAATTCGAAATCTAGATCATGGCTGTAAGAGGGAATAAAAGACCAAACAGGAATAAAAGACCAAGAAATCTAATTTTTATATTGTTTTTAGAATAGAACAACAACCAGATGCTTGTAAATCTGGTTATCAGCCAAAAAGAGATCCTGTTTCAAGGACCAGAAATAAATATGCCGATTCTGCCCTTCCCCCTTTTATAAAAAAAATGTAAGCAGTGACAGTATAATATTAGGCACATTTACTCACTTTCCATGGCTGAGTGTAAACCACTATCGAGTGCATGTGCCTGATAGAGAGGATGGGGCCAGCCAAGTGTCTGGCACCCCTTATATGTCCATGCTTAACGAGCACTGATTAGGCGAGCTGTGTGCCATACAAGCATTCTGTTCTTAACGCAAGACATCTGTTGACCGTGTCAGCATACATGGCCCGGGACGCTGCAGGACTAACGGGAGTTTCCTTTCATTGGCACCAAAGCGTAAGGCTAAAGCCTTAGGGACCCAAATTTGAAATTCAAAAAGAAATCTGAGTTTTGCATCGGGAAGGATATTCTTAGCTTCCATTCGTTTTACTTGCTCACTTTTTTTCTTCCTCTGGTACCCAAATAAAGGCAAAATTCCATGATCGGTTCTGCACAGCAGGCCACTGGCCACTTTCTTGGCATCGGGCCAAATTACTTATGCACCACCAGTACTAGAATTTTTCATCTTCCCCATGGTGGCTTAGTAAGTGACAGAAAAAGCATCAAGATATAAACAGCCCATGCCGTGTTTGCAGCGAGGCTGGAGCGAGGCCAGTCCCGCCCCCCGCCCCGACACAGCTCGCTGGGTTTGACCCAGCATAATACAGGCTCTTCCTACTTCCTCTGCTTTTGGACAGATGCAATCAGTACAGCATGTGCTAACTAGAAAGGGTGATTAAACTTTGGAATTTTGTTTTAGATTGGACTTGGCACTTCACACACCCTGAAGAAGTTGTTCTCCAAGGGCACTGAGCTTTTAATCAAAGGCAGGCGAGGTCGCCGGCACCGTCTTGTTCACAAGTGAAGGCGCTCGCAGAGGAAGAAAACGCTTACATGTTTCCAGCGGAGTGTCGGTGGGAAGTCCTGGTCCCCGGTGTTTAGGCCAGGGCGCAGCACCCGTGATGCTTCCGTTGGCTCTGGGAGTCAGCAGAGCAGAGGAGCTGGGCACTGGGCATGTGGGACATGGCCCGGCTGTGGCCCGTGGACAGCAGGATGAGTGCTTCTTGTCACACTGTTTTGTGCCTTTTAAATTCTATACCATAAGCATTTTTTTAAAGTTTAATTTTTTTAACGAAAGGAATTTACAGACCCTTGTGTCATGAGATCCCACATCTTTCTATGAATTCTGGCGGTTCTTTTTCGTTTTCCTTTTGCAACGGTGTAAAAGAAAGGAACGAGAGCAGAAAGGTTCATTTTAATTTCCTGTTTCTCTGCTCAGACGCGCGTCCTGTCGGCAGAGAGCTGCTGCGTGCGCGGCGTGGCTTGAGCATACGTCCTTGGACTTCACTGAGTGAACCTCGGCGCCCTCCGCCCCCACCTCCCTTCTGTTCGCCCAGCTGCCTTCCTAGGGGAGGTTTCCCATCAGGCCTGTGCTGTGGCCATCCAGAGCCACGCTAGCCTGCCGATGGTACTGCCTGCAGTGTGAGGTCTGGATCCCATCTGCCTGTTCACAGGTTCCAACTAATGGATGCTGATCACTGGGGACTATTTTTGGACACACCTTTTTCAGAAGTGAATCTGGTGTGGAAATTCTGTGTTTGAAATGTCAGAATCTGCCAGCTTTTTCTTTCCTATGTGGTTCCAGCAGAACTTGACAAACAAAGTTAAATTTTTAGGAAGAAGCAGATGAGGTGGGATCTAATCACCAGACAGTTAAACTTGTGGCGCTGTTAGAGCCATGTCCTTCTCTTAAACTGGTCGGTTACGACACCACAGGCGCTGCTGAGAGGGCTGCAGGGACTGGAAGCGAGAGGCAGGAGCGTTTGGCAGAGTGAGGTGGAACTTCCCCGCGTGATGGCCTTTCGCGTCTCCCTCTGTGGAGACAACGCAGTGCTGTCCTGCAGTGCGGAGTGAGCTCTGCGCCTCTGTGGACGCCCTCTGACTTTGCCTACCATCGAACCGGCATTGGGCTCGAGGACGCTGTGGAGGCTTCTAGGCCGAGGGCGCCGCACACAGCTGCGTACCCTGTAGCGGGAGCTTCAGGCCAGGAGACCAAGGGTGGTATAATGTGTATTTCCGGTAGACCACCTTCTTACATTCACATACAATAATTAAACAAACAAGGTCAAAAAAATTATAGACGTTTCATTCAAGCAACACGCGCACTGCTCGCGAGGGGCCGTCTGGCCTCCCGTGTGGCTGCAGCGCACCGCTGGTGGGTGATGGCCCGGCGTCGCGCGTCTCAGCTCTGCTGTAGCAAGTCCCCTGTTCTCCACGGTTCTGGGTGCCCACATGTGCCGTCAGAATTGTGTCTGTGCGTCTTGACGGCGCTGTCAGGGGCAGGGCCGCTGGGACGCGCTGGGTCCTGTCCGCGGTGTCCCGCCGGCCAGACACCTTTTCGATGGAGTTCGCAGCGCGGTGCTTCTCAGTAAGGCTGATAACTGTGTCACAGACGAAATTTAAAATGCATTAAACATCTAGGTTACTGGTAATTTTTGTATATTAAAATAGACTGACTTTGGATCTGAAACGATTGGTATACCGATTGCCGTTAAGAGGGGAGGGGAGTTTACCCGGGGGCGGGGGTGGCGGAAGCCTCGCTCCGTGGGAAAAGCTTTCGGGTTGAGAACTGGCGGTCATCAGCGCCGTCCTGGAGGCTGCACAGGTCGCACGGGGCGGTGGTTGCTCAGATACTCCGGGTCCTGGGACACAGCGAGCAGAAGGAGCTCAACGTGTGGTGTTTGGAGATCCCACGAGGCTAAGAAAAACGCGCTCCTACCCTGGGCCGTCCGCGAGCACGAGGAGAAGCCCAGGAGCAGCGACTGCGCAGGAGCCTGTTGGGGACCGCGAGCCCGCGGAAGGCTGTGCCCCGGCTGTGGACCCCGATCGCGCGCCCGCTAGACCCTCGGGGACCGCGTGGGTCTGCTCGCTCTGTCGCCCGCTTGGCCTTGTTTCTTTCTCCCCAGCTTCAGAAGTCGGCTCTCAGGACTTTCGGTCAGGATTCTCGGGTTCTTTCCAACAAACTGGTCCCAGGGAAGAGCTTGTGAAGCATTCTGGGTAGATGTCCAGCGACAAAGCTGACATCTCACGGTTCTTCCAGAAGCCTCCCAGGCACTGAGTTGTTCGGAATGAAAGGACGATCAGACCCCTGTCTGGCTGGGGCCCTGCGTCCTCCCAGGTCCGGGTGCCGACCAGGTCGGGGTTCCTCCCCCGTGCGGGTTCCCCCCAGATCTGGGTTCCCCCAGGTCCACGTCCCCCAGGCTGCGCACGCCCAGTGCGGGGACACGCGCTCGCGACTGGAGGGAAAAGACCCCGGGAGCGGCCCCTTCCGGAGCCTCGGCGTCCGCGGCGCTTCCGCTTCCGCTTCCGGCGGGGCGCACGCGCGGGCTCGGCCGTGTCGTGTCTTTGCCGCTCCGCGCGCGGCCGGGAGGAGCCCGCGAGTCTCGGCAATTCGCGCAGGTTCGCCGCACATTTGTCGCGTCAGCCGCTGTCCCCCGGATCTCGAAAGGCAGTGGCGGAAGAGAAGCGGCCCGGAGGAGGCCGAGCGGGCTGAGCGGGCAGAGAGGCGCCGGGGTCGCGGCCGCTCGCTTCGCGCCAAGCTCCGCTGGCTTTGTGACTGTCATGGCTGGACAGGGTCCTCCTGCTCCCGAGCGTTTCGCAGCTTTGTGGATTAGCCGCGCCGACCTGCATGGTCCTGCCTTGTCCCCATGTGGGGTCCCCATGTCATGGGAACAGATGGAGCCCCCGCAGCGGAGCCCCGGGAGGCGGGCCTGACAACCGGTCCCTGGTTGCTTGCATCACGTCCTAGGGGCCCGTCGTGTCCGGCAGCCACCAGAGTGGACAGGCGGGCGACAGCTCTCCTAGAGCTGGCCTGGCCGCGAGGGTCGGCGGGGCCCCCGCGGCGCCCTCCCCCGCTCTTCTGTCTTGCATCACACGACTCACTGTTTCCAGATGTTCGAGTTTTATGGTTTATAGATTCAGGACC
>NW_006434835.1:149358-156168 GCF_000325575.1 Pteropus alecto
GAAAACACTTATGGCTGGAAAGGGGAGTGATGGTGACATGTGTTACCTGTCTTTGCTGTGAGTGCCCTGACGTTTTGGAAGGTTCTGTGAACACGTTGTTGGACTGGTGAGTTTTGAACTCTCACGACTCAAAAGGCAAACCATATCTGTTTGTTTTTGTTCAGTTTTCCAAGTTTTATATAGAGTTCCCATAAATAAAACATTGTGCTTGGAGAATGTGAAGCATGAAAACAAATATGGTTTAGCCAACAGCAGTGCCTAATATTTTAGTCTCCTGGGTTATTTCTTAGGAACCCTAAATTTTACGTTAGGAAATGCTTTGGGGGCTCCAAAATGTTACTAAATTGAAAATTTAATTTCTTTTTTAGTTATGCATGAAGTATTAAAAATATTTACATGTAAAATCTTCTCGTTCCATATCTTAATCTTAAGGGCATGGGCACTCCTACGAGTATCCATAACTTATGACCACAATTCAGTGTCCCCTTCACAGGTTGGGGCCAAGTTAGGGTTCCTAGCCTCATCCAGCCATATGATGGCAGTGAGCTTGATGGCTAATTGATGGCTAATTATTCTCCATATTGATGATGGTGTGACCCATGAGATATATACACAAAGTCATAATCAGAATACTTGTCGGTTAATGACCAACAATGTTTTTAATTAGTCCCTTTCTTTCCATGGGTGATTTCGTTCTCTGCTGGAGCAACCTCAAGGTAACCATGTAGAAAGGCATATATTTCTATGTATTTTGATTTTTAGCACCATTAATTTTCCCAGGGGTGTTATAAGCCCTACCTACATACTGGTTTAATAATGGCATTCAGTAATAGATGTGGGTGAGGTTTTTGGCTGTCTAGAGAAGTTACTCTGGTGTAATAGTGAAGATATTTCTGTTTCTAAGAGAAGAGGAAGAGGTCAAGAATGTATAAATATATTAAAGCAAAATATAGAGCTCTTAAGGATTAAAATGAAGGTTTAGGTGGCTGATTTTGGATGTCCTAAGTAAACATGTCATTTCTTGAATATGAGTATTTAGAAGCTGAACATATTCAAATGAAATCATCCATTGAATGAAATTTAGTGAAAAGTTTATTTATTTATTTGCCAGAGGGACCACACAGATTTTCTACAGATACATGAGAAATGTGTCTGGCAAAGAAACACTTAGACTAACTTAGAAACGGGACAGTTAGAGGAAGGCGTAGTTAGAGCAGTTGATTAAACAGTAGTCAGAGAGATAGTGATCAGTTTTGGCTGTGTAACAAACGACCTCAAAACTTAGTTAAAACAATCACCAATTATTTAGTTCACGATTCTGTGGTTGATTCTTCTGGTTTGGGGTAGCATAGTTGATCTCTGAGGGGTTCTCTCATTCATCTGTGGACAGTTGATAGGACTGCTGGTGACCAGGAGCTAGCTGATTTTTGGCTGAAGATCTTTAGTTCTTTTCCATCTGTTTTTTGTTTTGTTTTGTTTTTTTAAATCAGGATAGCTTGGCCTCATTAACATAACAGTCTTAGTTTCCAAGATGCAAATCTAACCATATTAGTAATTATGTCAAAAGTAAATGGGTCAAATATTCCAGTTAAAATGCAGAGGTTTTCTAGATAGAATAAGTAGAAAATAAGACCTACTGTATGCTGCCTACAAACGACTTTAAATATAAAAAATAGGTTGAAAGTAAAAGGATAGAAAAAGATATACCATGCAATCAGTATGTGAAAGCTGATGTGGCTACCTTAGTACCAGACAATAAAGACTTCAAAACAGAGACTGTTACCTGAGATAAAGAGGAACATTTTACCATAATGAAAGGGTCAGTTTTTCAGGAAAACATAATATTAATGTTCATCATTAATGTGGATATATCTAAATATAAAGCTTCAAAATACATGAAAAGAAAAATGATAGAATGAAAGTGAGAAATAGACAAATCTAAAGTCATGGTTGGAGATTTTTAATACCCCTTTCTCAAAAAACCAGTAAGGACCTGGAAAATTTGAAAACTGCTATCAACTAATCCGACTAAATCTGCTTCCACAGAACATTCCAACAGCTAGGGAGCAGACACTCCAGGAGTGCCAGGAACGTCCACCGGGTTAGGCCATACGCTGGGCGATGAGATGTCTGGATGGATTTTGAGGGCCTGAAACCTTACAGTTTCTGCTCTGATCAAAACAATCAAATGAAAAATTAAATAGAAAAAAAATCTAGAAAAGCCCCCATATACTTAGAAAAGAGAAGTAAATTTAAACCAATAAGTAGGATGAAAGAAATGAATAAAAAACTGAAATAAGTAAAATAAAGGCAAACAATAAAGAAAAATACTATAAGTTGGTTCTTTTGAAAGAAGAATAAAATTGATCTATCAGTAGTCAGACTAATCAAGAAAAAAAGAATGAAAACACATTTTCAGAAATAAAAAAGGAGAGAGCACAGCAATTCTACATAATTTAGAAAGATTACAAGGGGATGTTATAAACAAAGTTATTCCAATAAAGCAGATGAATGAAATGGACACAATCTTTGACTGAGACGGCTTTGACACACACAAAAATTGAAAATTTGAATCTATATATCTAACAAAAAATTAGAACTTTTGTGTTGAAGGTTATCAAAAACCTTACCACAAAGATAACTTTGGGACCAGATGATGACTTCTACACTGATGGGTGAAATGTGGAAACTTAAACAAACTCCAGCAGAAAGTGGGGGCTGAAGGAACACTTTCGAACAACTGTTTTGTCCGCACAGTCCACACAGCCTCGACACCAAACGTGACAAAGACGTTCCAGCAAAACACATGCAGACCAGTATTCCTCATGAACGTGAGCCTAAAAATCTTTAACAGGATGCTGTAAAGTAAAAGGAGAATGTAACGTTACAAGTGGCATGTATCCCAGAAATCCCAAGGCTGATCAAACATTTGAAAATCCCTCGATGGAAACCAACACATTAATACAGTGTAGAGGACGATTGTACGAGCATTTCAATATCATACGAGCAATTTCAAACGTTTGAGAAAGCTAAACACTTATTCACAATAAAAAATTTGGCAAACAAAAATAAAAGGAAACTTCGTCAGTCTGTTAAATCATCTATGAAAAACCTGCAGCTCACTCAGTGGTGAAATAGTGTAGGCTTCGCCCCCAAAATCAGGAGTAAGACAAGGAAGTTCCTTCTGAATGATTCAGTTCAGCGCTGAGCTGGAACACCTAGCCGGTACAGTCAAACAAGAAAAAGAAAGAAAAAGCCATATGCGTTGGAAAACAAAGAATAAAATGGTCTTTATTCACACATGGCACAATTGTTTACGCAGAAAATGCTAAGGAATATAGAAAATAACTACTAGAAATAATAAGCGAATTTAGCACTGTTGTAAGATATAAAATAAATGTGAAATTTATATTTATTTCTATATACTAGCATCAAACAAGCAGAAAATGAAATAAGGCTTTATTATATATTAAGGAATATAAACTATTCAGGAGTGTATTTCACAAAAATGGGCAATAATTGTGTAGTGAAATTAAATAAGATCTAAATAAATGGAGAGAGCTACTACTTTCATTAATTTAGAGACTAATTTTGTTAAGAATTCAAATATCCACAAATTGATAATTTAGATTCAACACAACTTCAACAGAAATACCAATGAACTATATTTTTAAATTTACAAGTTAATTCTAAAATTTATGTGGAAATGCAAAGGACTTAGAATCACCCAGATACTTTTGATAGGGAAAAACGAAGAATAGAGTGCATCTTACCTAATTCCACTTACTGCAGTAACAGCATGGTGTTGGCGCACGCAGTAGGTAGACAGTTCAGAAATACAATCCACACAGAGGATAAGCTGATTTTTGACAAAAGCGCTAAAGAAATTAAAGAAAGAACTTTTTTAAAAGGTGCTGTAACAACAGAGTAAACATACGGAAGAAACCAGCCCCATGGCTGCCTTCGGTTCATATACCAAATACAAGCTAAACCGGGAAGAAAACACAGGAGCCTATCCCGACAGCCTCAGAGCGGGCGAAGGTTTCTTGAAGAGAACAAAAAAAGGCCCTAACCTGTAAAGAACGAATTGGAAAATTGAACTGCATCAACATTTAAAAATCTCCTTAAACATTAAGAAAACACAAAGGCAAGTCACAGGCGGGCAGAAAACATTCCTAACACATACATCTGACAGAGGACTTGTAAATAAGCTATGTAAACAATTCCAACCCGACAGATGACAGACAGATGACCAGGAGTGAATTAGTGACTTAGGCAGACATCCCACTGAAGAAGATACACAGACGTCCAGTAAGAACATGAAGGATGCTCTGAAAAGGGTTTCCGTAAACGAGTGTTACGGCGTGATGCCGTTTGCTAAAACCGAAAGTTCAGCAACAGCGAGTATCAAGGTGTTTGGACCCAACTTCACCTTCGCTATGTTGCCGAAGGGAGAGCGAAATGGCTCAGCCACGCGGGTTTGGGAACCGCTGGCAGTTCCTCTGAGGTGAGGAGGCTCCCGCTGCACCGCTCAGTGGGGCCACTCTGCTGTTTACCCACGATGTCAGAGAGACACCTCTCCATAAAACATGTCTGCGGCAGCCTCGTCACAGTCGCCGAAGGCTGTAAACATCCCAAACACCCACCAGCAGGAGAAAAGATGAAAAACTACGACGCGCTTGTGCCATGGACACTGCTCAGCAGCGATTAGGATGCACCACGGCACGCACAGCACCCAGGGGAGTCTGCGAGCATGGCGGGGCCAGACGGACGTGGGCGCTGGTCAGCATGTGTTCGCGATGCCCCTCACGTGGCTTGAGACCAGGTGGCCCATGTCAGCAGACACCAGAGCAGTGCTGGCCTGCGGAGTTGGCGGCTGCTCCTGACAGGCGCATGAAGGCACGTTCTGGACGGCGCAGACGTTTCTGGGCCTGAACTGGTGTGGCAAGCTGAGTGGCGGCCCAGAGGTATCCCCGTCCCCGTTCTTGGACCTCGCCTTCCCTGTCTCGCATCCTCATGCCCTCTCTACACACCCGGCTTGATGTCTGAGCCCACAGCATCTTTCGTCACCTGACGGGGGCCGAGGGAGCGAGAGCCATCAGGTGGAGCCTGGACTGGACGCCGGGCCGGGGCCGAGAGGGACACCCCTCCGTGGCTGCTGCATCGGGGTGAATGAACAGTGGTGAAGCGTGGTGAGGAGGTCGACTGGAGTCCCCGTGGTGGCCAGGGCTTGGGACTGCAGATGTGTCCAGACAGGAAAGTCACAGGCAAGACATGGAGGGCTAGGTGACAGCATAAAGCCCCGCTAGCATGGGTCATTCAGACGGCCACTGCGGGTGGAAGTGAACGTGTTGCCTGTGCCCGAGACACTGTGGAAACAGGACAGCAAAAGGGGACAGTCAGGCCAGATGGGTCCTGGGCAGACGGCGGGGGGCCTGTCCCCAGGGCCCCTGCCGGGTCAGGGTCCCGCCCCCTCCGACAGCCCACAGGCTTCTCCCGGTGCCGCCCCTTTCTCGTCCATTCACAGATGCAGAAGTGCCCTTATCTGCATTTCTGATTAATAAAGAAGATTCAGAATAGTCTCTGAAGAGTGAAAACCAGAAAGGATTATAAAAGGTTAAAAATAACTTTGAACACGTTTAAAAATATAATTGCTTCGGATCCTCAATCTGTAGCTCTCAGCTGCATCTGCTGAATGCCAGCGGCCTGCACTCAGGGCCGACGCGCCCCGTCTCTGACGCGGGCTCGGGGCGCATGTGCTGACCGCCCGTCCCCAGTCAGCGGCCCATGGGCGGCACAGGGCTCGCGCCTGCTCCGTACTATGGGAGGAATCTGGGGGTGGTCCACCCTGCAGTGATCCCGAACCCCTCGCGTCTCGGCGTGCACGCTGAGCTCAGATGGAGGCAGGCAGCTCCTCCTGGTTCCGTGAGACACACCGGCACGCACACCTCGCTGCTGGCAGCCGCTCCCTGCAGGTGCTGCCTGGCGTCCCTGGCCGGCGGGCAGGGGCGGGTGCACTGGGGGCGCCTGCTTCATCCCGAAGCACGTGGGGAAGGGGGCCGAGCCAGCTGTCCCCTTCCCGGAAGGGCCGACCCTGCTCTCAACTGTCCGGTGTCCTCCGCCCCCGCCTTTGGGTGTTGTCACTGGTGGGGGGGGGAGAGGTGGGAGCGGGCAAGGGCCCCCCGCGGCCAGCCCCAGGGATGCCCAGAGAGGGGCAGTGTGCCAAAGACTGTATCACAGTGCCACAGCCGGAGCGAAGCTGGGCAGACTTTGGAGGGCTGCGGGGCTGGGCCCACCACAGGGACAGTGAGTGGCACAGAGCAGGTGTCCTGGCCAGTGATTACCAGGCAGATTAGGACACTTGCTAGCAGGAAACAGAAACCACAACAAGTGAATACGTAAATCTCAAGACTCTGCAAGCAGAAGACAGAAAATAACATTTTGAGGGAGATTAGAACCATCAAGCGAGAGTAAGACGTAGTTAGCGACACTCAACGGCAGCGAACTTCAGAGATAGTGTGTCTGTAGCAAACAGGTGAGACTCAGGAGGGAGCAGGAAATGCTGGTGAGGGAACCTTCCCGAAGCAGGAGGAAAAAGACAGGAGTGGAAAAGATGAGATGACAGAAAATACGGGAAACTCTGACGAGCGGCCCTGGAGGTTCGTGGCGTTCCTGAATCAATTCTTGGATGAGAGGAAGAGCGCCATTGAAATCATGAAGGAACAGATTTCCAGAACTGAAGGACATGGCTTTCCAGACTGAGAGAAAAAGCCGAGGGCCCCGCACGAGGGGCGCAGCCCAGCCGAGCCA
>NW_006434835.1:157019-173525 GCF_000325575.1 Pteropus alecto
AGGCGCCGGGGCGCGGAAGGGAGGTGCGGACTCTGCACCCGGCCGGGGGCGCGGCCGCCGGCGACACCGTCCTTCCCGGTCCCGTCCGCAGGATTCTGTGGGGTTTTCTGTGCGTAGAGTCGTGTCACCTACAAAGACGGGGCTTTGCTTCTTTTCCAGTTCGAATGGCTTCCGTCTCCTCGTCTCGCCTCCGTGCTCGGGCGGGGCCCCCGCTCCGGGCGGAGCGGGCGTCTTGGTCTCGGTCCCGGTCCGGATTTCAGGGGGAAGCTTAGCCTTTCGCCATTGGGTATGGTGTTGGCCGGGGCTTTTCAGTTGTCCTTCGTTGCGTCGAAGAAGTTCTATTCCTAGTTCGCTCGTTGTTTTTTTAATAATGAAAGTGTGTTGAGTTTTGTCAAACGCGTTTCCTGTGTCTGCTGAGAGGATGACGCGTGTCATCTACTGTGGTGAGTGTCACCCATGGGTCTCCCCGTATTGAACTACCCTTGCGTTCCCGCGATAAACCCCACCTCGTATGGTCCTGGCACGTCGTGTCATCCCGGGTTCCGCGTGATGAAAGGCAGTGTTGGCCTGTGAACCGGTCGCGCCTTCCTCGTGTCACTTAGACTGAGCTGCATTTAATGAGCCTAGGTCAGGCCCCAAAGCTGGAGTTCCAGGGACAGCTGCGGGTCACACCTTTTCACTCGGACATGTCGGAGAAGTGGAAATTCGTCACATTACGGTCAACATACAAAAAGTAGATTGACGTCTCCAGTGTTCCGTTCCCTAACAGATGACGTGCTGGACTCGGTCAGCGAGTCTGTGGCTCTGCGGCGTATTCATACCAAATTCATCTGGGTTTAAGAATTAGAATAGTGAGCCATTTGTCACTGCGATCTAACGGCACACAAGAAACGTACGGAGATGAAATTCTATTTAATAGGAACTCGCTATCATTTTCTTTACCAATAGTGATTTGCAATCAAATTTAGTCTTGAGATGTTTCTCCGTAGTCAAATATTTCCTAGGTATTATTATATTTTTGTTTGATGTGTATCGAAGTCGACATTCGTAGACTCCTGCTTTTCTCTGTTACATTGCCTCCAGCTACTGAGTTAATTTTTCTTTTGGTGTTAGTTTTTATTTTTCATTTGGGTTACAAAAGTTATAATTTCCTATAGCTATGTCTTTATTAATAATACATAGGCTTTTATCAAAAAATGATATTCTTGAAATAGTTATGTTTTTCAAGAAGTTCTTTTAAAATTGTGGTATGTGTATATAAATTTATATCCATTTTCTTAAATTCATATTTCTCATCGCATAGACTTTTTTACAGCTTTGTGCAAATATAATAGACAATTAGTTGCTCATATTTACAGGGTATAATTCAATGACGATATTAGAGGGTAAAATTGTTATTTCGTATTTTAAAACATCTCTTCCAATAAAAGGTGAAAATCCAAGACAATTTAAATATTCCTTTCACTTTTAATTATCTATAAACATTTGATTTGTCACGGTATATGACGTTTGCTATTTGCTCTCAAAATAATTTTCATGATCACACTTAAACACGTGTGTGTGTGGGTCTCTTCCTGGTGTTCTTTGCGTCCTCTCCTGTGAGCGTGAGTTCCCGCCAGGGCCTGGCTCTGCGTGGGGCCCTTTCCCTCCCCCCACTTCTCGTCGTCTTTTCTTGCTTCTTATTTCTTTCCTGCTTTCCTTCATTTTCCCTATTCTTTGCCCATCTTTCTTTCTTTGGGATGTTAGTTGAATAAAAAATCGTGTAGTCTTAAGTAGAGGCCGTACATCTCATCCATCCAGACAACCTGGTTTGAGACGCGCCTCCGGCCGTGTCCTGGAAACTGAGAGAGCAGCCTGCGGGCCGAGGTGGCACGGGCTCAGGCGTCCGTGTGAAATGCTTTCGCGTTTGCCGTATCCGCATACTCATATTCTTTTGCAAAGGGAGAATCAGCCCAGTGGAGAATGTAACGAATACTCCTCGTTTATCCTGATTCACTACCAGAAGGATCCATTTCTGGTTACGTCATTCTTAGGCTGACTCTTGCTCGTTTTGGCAACTGAGATGTATGGTTGGTTTGGTATCAGAGGCTGGTAAAGGCACCCCACACCCAGGAGGGTGCTTAGGATGGAGCGGCCCTCGCTGTCAGAATTTATTTCAGCAATGACGTGGCCTTTCCGGAAGTGACTCAGACCCAGCAGCAGCGTGTTTTATGTGGGACATTTCCCTTGGTCACCGAGAGGCTCTCTGTCTGATGCACATCTGACCTTTGTCTGCTGCTCAGTGCCTGTGAGATCAGCCTCCTTTTTCTCAAGTTACTGTTAGAACAAGGAAGTCACAGGAGTAAAAGAACCCAGACCTCAAGTGTCAGAGGTCAGAGCGAAGCTCAGAGATGGCGGCGCGTTGAACTTGGCGAAGCCCGTCACCCTCCCCCGCCCCCACACACACTTTCTCTGTGGATCTGGGCTCGGCGCCTCATCACCTGGTCAGGTGCAGGTCACCAAGGTCATGAAAACCGCACCACGCAAACGTCTTCCGAAACGGACTTAAATTGCTTCATGAAAACATGCTTCACGGATCGGGTTTAAGCGTCCAGACGCCATCGCTCACATCGAAGCACAAGGGACTGTCCCCAAGCCTGCCTGAGGGGGAGAGGTGCTCCAATGGATCAGGAATGTATCGGTTCTTTTTAAGAATAGGTTTTATGTGAATTCTGACAGGATGGTGGAGGATGATGCAAAGGAAGACATGCAGAAGGGAGGTCAGTGGCTAAACTGACCCACTGGCCTTTGTCACTGGTCACTTTCTAAAAAATTCAAATATATTAAAACACAGAGAACAGAAATTATATTTTATACATAATTTAATCTTGCTTTGATGATTCAGAAGCAGCTCAGAATCTTGCTTCAGGGTTAGCATTTTGAATATCAGTTGGCGTGCACAGCTCTGTACTTGAGAGAAATTTGGTTTATCAGCTCTACTGCCTAATACAGCCCAGGGGATCCTGCTTCATCTAAAACCCCGGCATCAGCTGGCTTATTTAAAATTTAACCCCTCAGGTGCAAACTTCCACTAAAATAGCTAACTCCTGGGTGTAAGTCCAGCACGGTGACTGCGGGTGACAACACTATGTTTCATGTCTGAGTGTTGCTAAGAGTACATCTTCAAAGTTGTCATCAGAAGAATAAACACGTGTAGCTACGTGTGGTGACAGATGTCAACTACACTGTGGAGACTGTTTCCCAGTATAGACAGACATCGAATCATTATGCTGCACGCCTGAAACCAATGGACTGTTACATGTCAGTTACACCTCAATAAAATATAAGTAAATAAGTAAAATAATTTTAGAAATTCCTTTGTCTTTCTATTATACTTAACACTTTAATTTATGTTACATATTGTAAAAATAGCATTTACCATGTTAAGAACATTTATATATTTCTGGGGTCTGTTTTTTTGTTTGTTCGTTTGTTTTTTATGTCTTGGTTTGCTGCGTGGGCCTTAAAACAAGTGACTCATATGCACCTCTAGGTCTGTATCACTGATGAAGAAATGAATTTCCATTTAGTGAATCATAAGAAACATTTATTAAAGGCACATTATGAGGTGGAAGACAGGTGAAGCCTAAAACTGGCTAACCACATGGACATGAGATACAAACCGGGGTAGGGTGGGGTGGGGTGGGGTTCCAGCCAGGGAAGATAAAGAGCTGTAACCCAGGGGAGGGTGAGGTCTGAGTTATGTTAGGGCCATGATGGCTGGTTATAAAGGTGTTCTTAGGTGATTGGCAAGTGAGGTCATTGTGTGTGTGTGTGTGTGTGTGTGTGTGTGTGTGTGTGTGTGTACCTGGGCTGTTTTTATTTATTTTTTAATTAATTTATTATTTTAATTGAAGAACTGATTTAAATTCCACCTCTCCCTCTGGTAATCACTAGTCCATTGTCCATGTCCATGAGTCTTTGTTTGTTTGTCCTGTTCATTTGTTGCTTTTAGATTTATATCCCACATATAGGTGATATCATGTGATTTTCAACTTTTTCTCTGTTCTGGGGTCTGTTTTTAGTGCATTCTTTTATATATTCATTACTGTACCAATGTAATACTTTTTCAGTTATTAAAACTTTAAAATACATTTTAATATCAATTGTACAAGTGTCACTTTACTGTACTTTAAATAACTTTAAAAAGATTTATCGATTTGTTTTTGTAAATTAGATTTGTACTGTCAGATTGTGTGGGAAGAATTAATTTCCTTATAATATTTTGTTTTTATTCAAGACCCATCTCATCTATCCAGGTCTTTTTAGTTTTTCCCATTAACAGATGACACATTTTGCTCCACTTTTATGGATATGCATTCATAGATATTTCTTATTTTTTGTTGCTATTACTCTGATTTTTCACATTTATTTGTGTCTAATCACCCTACTCATTACTAATATTCAACAAGCTCCCTTGGACTTTGCAAGCAAATAGTCACGTGATCTATAAAGAGCACTAATTTGGTCTCTTACTTTTCCATATTGGTCTCTCGCTCCTTCCTTTTGGTCCGTTTCATTAGGTAGAATGCCCGGAACAAGGAAATCAGTGGCAAATGGTCAGAAGTAACGTCTCCGGGTTTAGCAGACCTGGAAGTTTCAGTCCGTTTCACATTCACTTCCGAGTGACTGTCACTAAGTGGCGGCCCCTGTCAGAGCTTCTGTTCTGTTTTCGTTACATTGGGACAATAATCTTGCTTTTGTGGGCTGATGTACGGGTTAAAGACAATTTTCGTCATTACCTTAGAGCTCAGAATGTTGGAAGTATACATTTTATTTTCATTATCGTTTGTATTAAATAATTGTGATGATATTGCACATCCTCACTAATTCTTAATATTAAGAATAAGCATTCTTATTTATCCATTTTTAAGAATGCATTTCTTGTATTAGTCTGACATTAAGATTTTTAATGATGGTTTGCAATTAATTTGTTTTAAAACCAATTTTTGTATAAGTAGGCAATATTTTTACCAAAAAATAGATGTTGGATTTTGTAATAAGACAGTTTTATGATCTATAAAAATGATATATTTTTTTGCTAAGTGGTGTGATGAATTATAATAATGTGTATATTAATATTAAACCATCCTTGCATTTTTTATTTAAATACTACGTGGTCAAAATGTATAATTATGTTAATATGCCTGTCATTAAGTTAATAAATACATTAAATGTAGGGTTTATATCTCTAAAATAGAAAATATTCTTCATAACTGAATTTTAATGT
Organism: Pteropus alecto; assembly: GCF_000325575.1. Lineage (NCBI taxonomy): Eukaryota > Metazoa > Chordata > Mammalia > Chiroptera > Pteropodidae > Pteropus > Pteropus alecto. The sequence continues at coordinate 162,289 of NW_006434835.1, forward strand.
TGTGATTTTGTGTGTTTTTAAATTTTCTTGAATACACTTATAAAATAATTTATTGCTTACTTTTAAAGAATTAGTATTTGAGTTGTATAATTTGTATTATTATTGTCTCCTAATTCATTATTTTTTGTTATTATTTTATGACTGTTGTCTTTATTTTTCCCCATAATTTATTACTTGCATACTTGCTTTGTTTCTATTTTTAAAAATTACTAGTGAAACATTATTGACCAGTATTTTGGATGTTACTTTTGTCCCTAGTATACTACTTGGCAAAGGGTTAGTGCACAAAAAATGGTAAGCTTTTTTTCATTGTAATATAAAATTTAGTGTTCACATTAAAAAATATTAATGCTCCTTGGAAAATAAAAAAATTTTAATTGAAATATAGTTGACATGCAATATTATATTAGTTTCAGGTGTTTGTACGACACGGCATTTGCCATTTATATACCTTATGAAACTGTCAGCATGTGAGCCTGGTCCCCACCGGCCAGAGTACAGAGTTATTACAGTGCTGTTGACTGAGTCCCTCCATTGCGTGACCTCCCTGACGTACTTTACAGGTGGACGTTTGGACCTGTTCATCCTCTTTACCTATTTTGCCCCCCTGCCCCGCACCCCCGACAACCATTGGTTTGTTCTCCATTACTGTGAGTTTGTTTTTGTTTAGTTTTGTTTGATCGATCGTTTTGCTTTTTAGGCTGAATATGTAAGTGGAATCATACAGCATTTGTCTTTCTCTGTCTAACTCACTCCCCTCAGCACAGTGCCCTGTAGGTCGACCCATGTTGTTGCAAATGGCAAGATTCCATTCTTTTTACGGCTGAATAGTATCCATTGTCTGTGTACCACCCCTTCCTTATCCATTTGTCTATCAGTGGACACCTAAGTTGCTTCCATATCTCGGCTATTGTAAATAATGCTCCGATGAACATAGGAGTGCATATATTTTTTTCAAATTAGTGCTTTTGGTTTCTTCAGCTAAATACTCAGAAGTGGAATTGCTGGGTAGCTCTATTTTTCATTTTTTGAGGAACCTTCATACTGTTTTCCATCGTGGCTGCGCCGATTTGTAATCCCACCAGCAGCGCACGGGGGCTCCGTTCTCCACGCCCTCGCCGACACAGTGATCTCCTGTCTTTTTGATGGTAGACGTTATAACAGGTGCGAGGTGATATCTCGTTGTGGTTTTGATGTTTATTTCCCTGATGATGAGTGACATTCGGCATCTTTTCATGTGTTTGTTGGCCACATTTTGGACAGTCTTTGCAACAAATTGTGTTGGGAAAACTGAATATCCACACACAAAAGAATGAAGTCGGGCTCTTATCTCGCACCACATGCAAAAACGACCTCGAAATGGATCAATGACCTAAATGTAGGAGCTAAACCTATAAAACTCTTAGAAGAAAACAGAGAGAAAGAGTCGTGATATTGGATTTCTGAATGACTTCTTGGATGTGACACCAAAAGCAGAGGTAGCAAAAGAAAAATAAAGTCAACTTCATTAAAATGAAAAACTTTTGTGCATCAGCAGAGTGACGGCAGCTCGTACAGTGGGAGAAGATATTCGCAAATCATGTATCAGATAAGAGATTAGTATCCAGAATATATGAAGAATTCCTAAGACTCGGCAGCAAGAGCAACAAAACCAAACAATTTTTGCAATGGGCAAAAGTCTTGAGTAGACATTTCTCCAAAGAAAACAAACAGGTGGCCAAGGAACACATGAAAAGGTGCTGCACATCACTAATCGTTAGGGAAGTTTCGCTCGCAGCCACAGTGAGAGACCTCACAGCCATCGGCATGGCCCTTATCAAACAGAAAATAGCAACTGTCGACAAGAACGTGCAGAAACTGGGGCCCTGTGCCCTGCGCGTGGGAACACAACACAGCACAGCTGCTGTGGAAGGCGGTACTGAAGTCCCTCAAAAACTTAAATACGGAATTTCCGCATGATTCAGTCATTCTCATTCTGGGCGTCCCCCCCGAAGACCTGACAGCAGGGCGCGCACAGCCACACGCTCACCGTATTCAGAGCAGCCCAAAGGTGGATGCTCCCATCATCCACGGAGAGGCGGACAGACCTTGCGGGCACGGACATAGGGGACATCATCAGCCTCGCAGAGGGAGGAAACTGACACTCGTGACACTGGGGACACACGCTGAGCGGGAGAAGCCGACAGGACGCCAGAGGGCAAGCGTCGCGGGATCCCACCGACGGGAGGTCCCTAGCGGGGTCGAGCCCAAGAGACGGAAAGTGGGAGCGAGCGGGGCTGGTGCGCGGCCAGGTCCCAGCTCGGGGGCGGCGGTGCTGAAGCGCCTCAAACGGCTGACGCGGCAAGTTGTGTGTTGTAAATACCGCGATTAGAGTGAGGGCTTTCTGGTAAATATTAGCAATGAATCTAAAAATGTTTTGAACGTTGCATCATACATGAAGTGCATACTTTTCCAGTTGGGGAATGCGATACCATCATTGGGGCATGTCCCCCCTGTATCTGGCTCTTGTACTTTTTCTGCTATTACACATATGTAGAAAAATCCAAAGCTTTAGAAACTTTGCTGTTTTGGAGGAATCGGCCTGAGACGGACCTGACACAGGCTGTTTGATACGTGGAAGAGGACACTGAGCATGCACTGGGAGTGAGGACACAGGCCCTGGGAGCCCGGTTCCGGCGGCCACTGACCGTCGTGCCGGCCTGTGTGGCAGATGCTCCTCAGACCGACGCTGGAGCCGCGAGGACCGAGAAATGCCCGGGCTGGGACGCGTGGCCATGCGACGCCGCTTCGCTTCTTAAGCTTCGCCGCAGCGACACGTTATGATCCCTGTGTTCAGACGTCGAAGCCGTTGGTTCACGGCCCTCGCGGAGCTCCAACCGCGCACCGGGCCCTGGGACATTCTGGTGGAACTGTCCCGATTTTGTCCTGTGGTGAGCTGAGGACAGAGCTTGCAAAACTCAGAACAGACACCGGTGATTGCCGGTCTCTGCTGGGGGCACCGCTTCGGCCTTCTCGAGCGATGCCTTGTGTTGGACAGCAGCCAGAAAACAGCGCCTTTCAGTCAGCGAAAGTGATGCCAGATGTTTTAAAGGCATAAGAAATTGATCTCAGGCTCTAACATCTCACAGTATGGAAAGTTCTTAGCCTTGAGTAGGGCTGGCAAATCAATTCTGGGTTTGCCTGAATTATCGTTCTACTTTATGGCTTAGTTTGTTGCCTTTAGGACTGAAGGGAGAGGCTCCTGCCATGGCCCTTTCCCCCCAGGCCTGGTGGCCTCCGTCTGCTCCTCAGGTTTTGAACACTGCTCCTTCTGAACATGACTGGACGAGCACCCTGGGGCGGGCAGAGTAGGCTGAGGTGCTGCTGGCTCAGATGGAACCGGTGGCTTGCCAGTGTGGACTTGAGCTCTGAGCAGTGCGAATGTCAGCGGCAGCGTCTCACAGCCTAAGCCAGGGCCTCGAAATATGCAGAGGAGAACCGCAGGGCTAGAGGTGCGGGGGGTGAGTGGCCAGCCCCGACTTAGGCGTGCGGGGGAGCAGTGCCAGAGGATAGCTGTGGGGACACGAGTCCCATCAGGTCAGACACTGGTAGGCAGCAACATCACGTACCGGGAAAGGTCATACAATTACAGATTCATTAACTTTGATTTCGCAGTTTCTTTTCATATTTTTGAGCTATTTTTTTAAAATCTCGGAGTGCTTCTGGGGATGACCATGCCCACGGTGCCCACTGGATGAAACAGGCCTGATCTGAAGAGGAGGGTAGACGTCTGCGAGGTCACACAGCGCCAACCCCCACTATTGATGGGCGAGCCCAACCCCCCAAGCCCGGTTGTGATGTAAATGGCTATTTGACATCTATTAGCTCCGTCAATACATTAGACATGGCAGCAAACATCGTCTTGAGCCCTGATCGATGAGATCACAATCTTAATTAACCGTGGAGACAGGCCACAAACAGCAGGCGCGGGCGAGCGGCCCTGTCCGGCGAGCTTTTCAGCGGGCCTCACTCTGCCTGCCTTTCAGAACCCCGGACAGCTAAGGGGGTTAGAGGCCTCATCGTCGCACAGGGCTGGCCGGGCACAGGGCTCGCGGCCCCACGCCCGGCTGCTGCAGGTGAGGCCTCCCCGGGGTCGGGGGCTGGCCACCCGCCTCCGTCCTCCACTGTCGCTGCGAGCCGGTCTCCTTCCGTCACGTGAGGAGAGGCGCGTGTTGACCTTTGCGTGGCGCCTTCCTGTACCCCAGCACCAGGGCTCCGGGCCGCAGTGCTCAGGCTCCAGCTACGCTCACGTGTGAGGCATCGAGAAGCGAAAGGACCGGGCTCTGTCCTTGCCTTGGCCACAGCCAGGAGCCCGTTCCATCAGGCCAGGGTGTCAGGTAGCCGTTTCTGTGTCCAGCGTTTGTCCCCGCTTCACTCTGAGCAGCTGGGCTTGGGCGGCGTCACAGGTTCTGCCGTCCAGCCCACCCTTCCCCTCTGGGAAGGCTGTGTTTCTGCCCAGTGGGCATCAGACGCGGCCTGCAGCACCCTGACCCGGGTCTTCAGAGGTCTGTTCCTGGTCCACTGTCTTCCCCGTCCACGTCCACTGACACTGGCAACACCCCGCCTGGGACTGCGCCCCAGCTGTCCCCTCAGGGCAGAGACCGCTGGCAGCTCAGCTGGCCCGCGGCGTGTGTGGCGCACACCAGATGAGCAGCTTCCTCGTGCCAAGTGCCTCGTGGTGCTGCTGCTGTCACCGTGACTGACCCCGCTCCTGCCCAGACGAGTGCCAGCTGTCACCTCCAATTTTCCCCAGGGACTCGATGTACCCCACCCTTGGGGTTTGGGCCTTTATCAGAAGAACAGTGAGGCCCCCATCGATGGAGGTTAGTGAGGTTCGATCTAGTCAAGATCATTCTGGCTGAAGCGTGGAGGGCGAGTCGGAGCAGAGGACAGCGTGGGTGTGGAGGCCGCTGACGACGCACAGGCCAGAGGTGGGGGGGTGACGTCGAGAGGCATTTCGGTGGCAACTGCTGATGGCTCAGGGCGCAGGGAGGCGGCGCCTCAGCGGAGAGGCGGTGGCGCCGGCAGGAACAGGCTCCTGTAGAAGCAGAGGCTGGGGTCGTCCGGAGGCGGCGATGGCCGGGAGCTCTGGCGGGGGCGGCTTGAGCCGGGGCGGCCCTGGCTCTGCGGGTGTCTCGCTGGAGCTGCGTCGGGGATGTCTGCGCGGGGCGGGGACGCTCGGCGAGCCTGTGCTCAGGGCGGGTCCTGTGCGCACTTGCCCGGGGGCTTCATTCCTGCAGCAACAGCGAGGGGCGAGCCTGCTGGTTTCAGACCTGAGCCCATAAGGGTGCAGCTCAGCTGCTGTTCGTTCTCGTGTTTCTGACAAACGAGTGGCAAGTCATCTTCTTTAGAAAAACAACCACCTTAAGCCGTCCAGGAATTTAAACAACTGCTCCGAAATCATCAGGGCATGTGACCGCAGTGAGCCAGAGCCGACCGGTAGGTGACACGTGCCCGCATGGCAGAGGTGGCCGCGAGGAGCAGGGGCCGGGCAGTCCACACGCAGACGGCAGGTCCGGCCGGGTCCCCGTCGTCTCCGCAGTGCTGACAGGGCTGTGCTGTTAGGAAGCCACCACCTCCTGGACACGCGGCTGAGGACTAAAGACGTAGACAGAAGGGCCATCTCCTTAAAGGGGCACCGGCGAGGGGACTGGGGACTTCCAGCACGAACACCGGGGATCGGAGCCAGTGCGTCCCGACCCACGTACGACCCACACCGCCACTCACGCGTCCCTGGCCTGTCCCCATGTCTCCCAGCCTGCCACGTGTCCCTGGCCTGTCCTCGCGTGTCCCTGGCCTGTCCCTGCGTGTCCCCGGCCTGTCCCCATGTGTCCCCCACCCTCGGCCGGCTGTCCGCACATCTGTGGCTTCTTCGACTGGCCACCTGGCCAGAGCTCCCTCCCTGTCGGCGATGCCCTGGGACTCGCATGTCCCGTTGGAGGCCCAGCCAGCCCCGCACATGTGTCCGAGTGGCTGGACCCTGGCCCCACGTCACCTTCCGGAGGTGAGTCCCTGGCGAAGCCCTACGGAGTGGCTGCCACAGGACGGTGTCCAGGCGGGTGGCAGGGAGCGACTGCCGGCCTCAGCCACGGGCAGCCGTCCAGCCCCGTCTCCGGCCTCTGTCCTCCGCAGATGCTGTCCTGGGCACGTGCCAGGCGCCACCACATGTGGGGAACACAGTCGCTGCGGGAGATGAGACACGAGTTGATGCCGGGTGGCTGAGGGGCGCTGGCTCCGAGGCCTGACACTTACTCTGCCGGAGCATCAGTTACATCTTCAAGGGTGGCTGAGGGGCGCTGGCTCCGAGGCCTGCCCGACACTTACTCTGCCGGAGCATCAGTTACATCTTCACGCAGCTATTCATTCTGCTCGATGCGTTTTGAGATTTGATTTAATTACAAAACCTTAAACCAAACTGTGTGTTTTTCACGTGGTGAAGGACCACACACTCACTGAAGCCTAGAGGAGAATCGGTTTACTGTGGATTCTGTCCAACATTAGGAGGTTCTGTTGTCCAAAAACAGTTTTGAAAGATGAGAATAGATTTACTAGTGCTGTTCTGGCTGAGATTTTAAGTGAGAGGCCTTCTTAGACCAGTCAGATTTTATTAGGCCGAATTATTTTTTGGTGAATCCATGGAATGACTCCAATTTATTTGTTCTAAAGTCGTGAAGCTCCGAAATTGTTTTGTTTTCCTTCTTCAAAATTCTCCCCCTCTCTCCCCTTCCTCTCCCTCTCCTTCTGACATTATTCCAAGTAAAAATGCGTTTTTGTTTCCTACGCATCTGAGGACTGGAAGTTCAGAACATGCTAAGGGTTTTAACTGCGGGTCACAGAGGATGAGCTCTCCCCATGGCTTCCCCTCCCCTTGGCACATGTGGCCCCTGCTGTGCTGAGCGACCCTGTGTCCTCCACAGTGATGCGTGGCGTGCAGTTAGCTGCACACGGGACAGCTGCGAGACGTTCCCCAGAGGCCAGACGGCGCGGCGAGCCCCCGTATTCCCGCACTCGGCGGTCCCTTCCCTTGTTCGCTGAGACCTTTCTTACTGAGACTAAGCGACAGCCGCTGAGCCGAGTACCATGGCTTAAGCCACGCGTCAGCAGCTCCCAGGTTCAAGTCGCAACGCATTTCCCGTAAGTGCCACGCTGGGGTGCGTGCAGAGCTTCGGTGCCACGTACGAAGTCTGCGAATCTGGTCTCTGACCCCGTGAGCCGGGGCTCCTTGGGGAAAAGGCCCTTTTCCTGAAGACACCAGCTGCCTTCGGGCTTACGCCAACCTGCCAGAGGGCTCAGGCTAAGTCAGATGGCTAAAAATAAACCGTGAACCTTGTTTTTAAAATGATCATTTTTATGTTAAAGGCCATTTTTGAAATGTGCTTATGTAGTGGTACAAAATCAGATTAATGTCACCATTATCACGAAAATAAGTTGGTTTTTGGCTCCTATAAAATGCAGATCTTCTGTAACGAGCTCCTCTTCTTTCTCCTCTTAAAAACCAAACGTGCCAATGCCTTGTGGTGCCACTTAACGTGGGGCGTTAGGGCCGGCCGCGTCGTGAGGACACGGGGCTGGGGGCCTGGTGTTCAGTGGGACAGGTTCCCGTGTGCAGGGTGGTGACCACGGCTGCACGGCAGTGGGGAGGACTCGCCGCCCCTGAGCTGTGCCCTTCAAGTGGTTTAACGGTAACGTTCACGACATGTGTATTTTACCACGGCAAGAAAAAAAAAAAGCCAGAAAGTTTGCGATCGTATTGGAGAAATAAAGGTCGTCATTGTGAATTTCACCTATCATCTTTAACCGACTTATCCTTTTCTCTTAAAATCATCTTTTCCCTTAAAAAAACGTGATCTCTTGGTGCTCATGCATCACCAGACGTACGCACTCCTGTGGATGGGGTATCCCGATGTAGACACGGACCTAACCTGTCAGAACTCAGCCTTCTTTTAAATATTATGCTTTTAAATATACACTAAAAATAAAAAATGAAGAAGAATCGGAAAAATGGCAATTCCGGTCCCACTTCTCTGTTTTTGTGGAGAAAAGACCCAGTTTTGTGGCAGCTGGATGACCGTGAGGAAGCTGTCTCCTTTAACTTGTCGTTAACACACGAGTGCACGTTTTCCGAGTCTGAAAGGCCTGCATTCGGGGTGAGCTGGTGATTTCACGGAGCGGGTGTGCGTGCAGGTTATGCGACGCATTTCAACGAATTCTCAAGGCGTGGCTTAAGCACAGCCCCGTGGAGACCGCGTGACCCGCCTTTGGGGCCAGAGGCTCCCGACGGCTGCACACCCGCTGTGCTCATGCTCGGTGGGCGTTGGGGGTCAGCACGGGGGCCCCGGGGCCCGCAGGCCACGTGGCGACAGCTCAGTCCGCTGCAGGTATCTCAATGCTCCCTACCGTTCTTGGCCCCCGTGGCCGGCGGTTTTCCGTGCTGAAGAGGGTGCGGCAGGGAGGGCGACGGGAAGGCAGGGGCTTGGAGGGTCCCCGGGCCCCAGGACGGAGGCCTGGGTGACACTTCAGCCGTGTGCTCTCTGAGACCCGGGGACAGCGTGAGCCCACGGTGCCGTTTCTCTTCCTCAATCACGCAAGGGGTTGGGCCTCGTGGGTGCAGTTTGCACAGGGCTGTTCTCGCAAAAGGTCGCAGTGGACAGCATGATGACGGGTGACACAGTGTCCGCGGGCAGTAGCCACAGTGACACGGGTGACACAGTGTCCGCGGGCAGTAGCCACGATGACGCGGGTGACACAGTGTCCGCGGGCAGTAGCCACGATGAGGTGGGTGACAGTGTCCGCGGGTTCAGGCGGCTTCGAAGCGGGGGATGGTGAGGGTCTGCCTCTGAAAAAAGGCAGCAGGACGTGGTGGAGGAGACCCTTGTGGTCAGATTCTAGTAGGTTCGTGAAGAAATCTGAACAGGTTGATCAGTCAGTGTTATAAACATCAGGCATGGACATGGAGGGACCCGCGTGCCTTCGTCTGCCCGTGGATGATGGGGAGGCGTCGTTCTAACCTGGGGTTTGATCGACAGCACTGGTTGCTGCGATGCATGGGCTGCTGGGGGAGAGAGGTTTGGAAACGTCCTGTTTGTCATCGTCACCGTCAGTGCCGCACCCACAGGGCCAGCTAGGAGGTCCACACGCCCCAGGCTGTGCTGAGTGCCTTCGGATTTGAACCCAAATGTAAACATGGCATGACATGGTTGGAGACAGCGAGCTCTGCGAACTGGCCTGGCTCACCCCTCGCCAAGCCCCTTCGATAGACACAGCCCCCGACGGACACAGCCCCCGGCACCCCGGCCAGCACCCCGGACTTGGTCCTGGACCCTGCACACAGCACTTGTCACTGAGAAAGGCCCCGAGAGCACCCGATGCCCAGCAGCCACTTCTGGTCGTCCCTCAAGGTGACTGGCTTTCCCTCTGGCCACCACGGGATGTATTATCGGGGGCCAGGGGTTATTTTATTTATTTATCGGGGGATTTTAAACGCTGATGTGCGGTGAACAGTGCAGCCTGCTCAGGGTGACTGAGTCGCTGTGCCAGCCTCCGGTCCCAGCGTCCTTCCGACGGTGGGGGGTGCGGTGGGGACCGGGAAGGAGCCATCAGGAGTGTGAGGCTGATGTCGCGAGTGAGAACAGCCTTTATAAACGCTGCTTCCTCGCCTGCGGGGAGCCGTGGGTGTCCAGTTTTCTATCGTGTTATCTTCATCTTCCCTGGGAGAAAACGTCTAGTAAGACGGAGCACAGGGGGGATAAGGCCTCACAGGCGCTGTGTCGGAGCCCTGGGGACGCGCTAAGGACGTGGAGCAGCCAGGGCCGCCGTGCCCCCCTCCGCCGAGCAGGCCGGGCAGACCGGGGGCAGCGGTCGGAACCCGCCTCCCTCCCGCAGGGAGCTGCCGGTCAGCCGCTGGGATGGTCGCGGCCCAGGGGGCCGGTCGCACCCCTGGCTCTGTTACTGGATGTGGGGTGCGTGCAAAGTGCTCTTTCTGAATGAACAGGTAATTGCAGTGTTTAATGGCAGCTCCAGGAAGTGCGTTTTCTGCAGCTTGGTTTTCTTCTCTTCGGCTAATAGAGCTGCTCGGCCAGAGCCACCCGGCCCTTCCGCGGCGGGCCGCTTTGGGCCAGATCCCCCGAGGATGTGGAGGAGAAGGCTCGAGAGAGAGCGGGGGAGGCGGGGGAGGCGAGGGGGGACAGCGAGTAAACGAGCCACCACTGCAGGCCCGGCCAGGGCCAGTGTCCCCAGGGGCGGCTCTGGCACCGGGGCCCATGGGGAGGGGTCGCCCTGCGCTGTGTCCTGTTGGCCCAAAGCAAACGGCTGTCGGAGCAAGGACGACGGGCGTTTCCTGGGGTCAGCGGGGACCACGGGGGGCGTGACTCAGGCAGGAGCCGAAGCACCAGAGCAGGACACAGCAACACGAGGGCAGCGGGCGTCCGTGACAGCGGGAAGACCCACAGGAGGAGGGCGCTGCCTCTGCTGCAGACAGCGCGACACAGTGGCCCTGATTCCGAACTGTTCAATGCTCAGCCCAGAGTCGCGGTGTCTGCTTTCATGTCACCTCTGCGGGCAGCTCTGTGGGGCATAGTGACGCTAAGGCCCCGTGCACATGTGACTCTGTCCTGTTTTAACACCCAAAGGTTTGAGGGTCCAGGTGTGCCAGGCGGTCACCAGGGTGTGCGGCTCCGTGACAGGCCGTGGCCCCTGACTCGGCGCAGGCGGTGTCAGGCCGTGGACCGCGGTGGCTCCCAGGACTGAGCTGAGTTTCTCTCCCCGTTGGACCTGTCAGCACCTTTGCCTGAGGCAGAAGCATGCCAGGAGCGTGCATCCAGGCGCATGCTCTGTCCCGTATGCAGGACGAGGTGTGGGGTTCTCGTCCCCGAGCGCCATGCCCCTCAGGACCTGACAGCCCCGTGTGTGCTCCTCTCCACTCTCCCCACCCGTTCTGGGGTGGCCTGGGATGTCCCGCCTGTCACCGTGGAGAGCCGGGCACCGCAGCGCACGCAGACCCAGGCCCCGCTCCCCACGGCGGTGTCTGAGGCCTGGAGAAGGTGCCCGCTGGCGATTCAAACAGCAGGGACGTTTCCAGAAGAAAATATTTAACCTCAAGTGTGTGACACTGACCTTCAGGAGACAGTCTGGGCTCAGAGCAATTTTATTCCTGTAAACGCACCTTGTTTTGGCAGTGGTCATGTGACCCCACCACGAGC